>NW_027526415.1:470778-885731 GCF_048455015.1 Haemaphysalis longicornis | reverse complement strand
CTTGAGCTTGACGTCACCGGTTTCCATTTTTAATGCGAGAGCATTAGGTGCCTCATTAAGCGAAATATCCGCCTCCCCCAAAACGCGGCACATCTCTGCGACACGCTCCATAATGCGTGCGTCCGAAATAAGGAAAGAGGGAAGGATATAGAAGGAAGGCAGGAAAGTTAACCTGGCTAGCCTAGTACTGGCTAGAGCCTACCTTGCATGCGAAACGGGAAAAAAAAAATGGGCAAAAAAGAGAAAGCAGAGGAAGGAAAAATGTTGGAGCAGACAGGTATGCCCAGCGCTGAAGCACTAAACGATCAAGTTCAGCGATTGTCTCGGGAGGTATTTAGTCTATAGTCAAATGTTGAAGTTCGTCACCCGCAGGAAGCGTATACCAGTTCCTTATTCTCCTTATGAGCTGATGACTGAGAAGGCCAGTGATGTGCAATCTCCTTCTCCGAAAATGGCCACCGAGAGCCCAGGTTGCTTAGTGCTTAGGACAGAGAGAAAGAGAAAGAGAGAGAGAGAGAGAGAGAGAGAGAGAGAGAGAGAGAGAGAGAGAGATGAGAGAGAGAGAGAGAGAGAGAGAGAGAGAGATGAGAGAGAGAGAGAGAGAGATGTTTATTAGATGAAAGCAGAGATGTTTTGCCGGCATGTTCCCGCCTGCATGCTACTCTGCGGGGACGGGGCGGAGGGAGTAAAGGACCTAAAAGAAGTAGAGCAGAAGGAAGGGGAAAAAAGAAGTTAAAAGAAAAAAGTGAACACGAGCTTTGCGTGGTGACGTAAAAGTCCACACGATCTCAGATGCGACGTTCTAGATTGTCTCTACGACGCCGATTTCGTGTAAATAGTCAAATAAGGCAACCGACACTTTTACCTGAGATATTGGAGAGGGCCATGGTCGTAGGAGACCTTTAAAAGATATAGATCCGTAGTCGAGGCACTCAATCTTTGTGCGAGGTGGTTTCTTTCCTGGCTGTATACCGAAACTCTAGAAGGACGTCCTCTACTGTTTCGGCAATCCAAAGTTATCACAATAAGGATTTGCAGTTAGACCGAAGCGATGGCAGTAAGAGCTCGTAAGTGCTGCGTTAAGACGCAACCGGTGTAAAGAGTTTCAAGCTTACATGGAATCCGCTCTGGTAGCCTCATTCTGAGTCCAGAGTCTACGTACTCGAGCTTCTGCAGTGTCGCAAGTTACAGGGTACCTTGCCGGCAGTCGCTAGAGCAGTGACTGTTGATCGACGGTGCAGCTCTGCACCGGAAAGGGTGCCGAGTTTCAGGAAAAGACCAGAGGCCGTTTCGTTCCTCTAATACAAGCTCCTTCCCTATCACTGCGGCTTCATTCTTTGTAAAAAAAATCTTTCTTACATTTCGCAGCTGTAGGCCTCTCCGAGCTGCTTTATCCGCTTTCTCGTTGCCGAAAATGCCGCAATGGGCAGGCATTCCATTCTGCTGGTGGCTGGCGAAGAATGGGCTTGTTTAAATGCATGGAGCCCAACAGAAGTGGATTAGGCTGTTCGTTCAAGGCGGTAGGACAAGGCTTTGCCAGTTGACGAAATGAAGACGCCGGATGAACTACCGTGAGGTGTAGTTGAGCCCTCAGTAAAAATGTGGGCCATATGTGAATATCGGGCATTGATGTGGGCAAGCGCGAGTTGGATGAGGCAAAATTGTGGCAGAGCTTTCTTTGAGTTGAGACCAGGTATGCTAATGCTTATGCACAGGAGTGAGAGAGTCCAGGGAGGGAAATCAGATGGCATGGTTTGTCGTGCTTTAGGGGGTGCAGAAATGTTTATAGAGTTTACCGTTTCTGCGAAGCTGGAATTTTCGTTGCGCTGTACAATGCGGGTCAAGAAATTGGTTTGTGAGTGCAACTCATGCCTCAGGTATATTCGAACTGCTTCCTGCAGCCGAAGAACATCTCAGGAGAAGCAACCAGCCTCCACAAATGTACCGGTGCATGAAGTGCTCTTAGGCAGACACAGACGCGCAAACAATAATTTCTTGCTCCGTCAAGCTGCGTTTTGCTTGAAGTCGACAGCCGCTGTAAAACAGGTAGGCTGTGACGTAGCAAGCCACTGACATAAGCCTTGCAGAGCTGCACCGTCGATCAACAGTCACTGCCCTAGCGACTGCCGGCAAGGTACCCTGTAACTTGCGACACTGCGGAAGCTCGAGTACGCAGTCTGTGGACCTCAGGGACCCGCGAGAGGTTCCTGTCCAGGTTATCCCGAGGTATCTATGGGTGCGCACATAATGTAGTCGATGACCCCCAAGTATTAAAGGGAATTGAGTCATCCGCTCGCAGGCGAACGCCATGGCTACGCCTTTTTCAGGCGAGAGCCGGAGACCCTTGAGCGCAAGGTAGCCTTTAAATGCCAACCTCAAGAAGTGTTTTCGACAGCTTCTTTCTTTCGGACAAGTTACGTGGGCGCTCGCACAAAACGTGGCGTATCGTGTCCGGCATGCCGCACGTTTCCTACTTCGCACTTGCTGCCATTCTTATTATGTAGGAGTAAGCACTTGCGAATGCCACCCCAAGCCAAACACGGCAAAGAAGAGTTGCATCACACAGTGGGAGGCTTAGCGCAAGAGGACGTTGCAGGTGCGATTCAAAGGCCCCAATATGTGCACAGATGAATTCTTCAGTAGACCAATCAGAGAGTTGTTTCCCGGGCAAGTGTGCGGCGAGCCCTAGCTGCGTCCGTCCTAGATAATGAAATTTGTACAGTCGTCGCTGTTTGATGCGCCAAATTGGCGGCAGCGTCGTCACTTCCGTTGCCGACAATGACGCGGTGACTGGAAAGCCACCGCAGGGTAACATCATGACCCGCCTGGGCAGCATGGTCGTGCACCATTCTTATTTCTGTCAGTAGCTTGTTTCTGTCAAGAAGAACGAGGAGCGCGCTTAGCACGGTGAGCAGACGTGGCTCGACAGCGGCATTCGATATACGCTGAGTTGACGGCTTCTGTATCAGGAGCGGTGCTTGCGCGTGGGGCACATCTTTAGTTTCGCGAATGAGAGGGATGCGCTACTAATGCCTTCCTAAGGGCCGACCAATCAGCTTTCCGTCATGCTTATTGCTTTGTTCTACGGGGCAGTTTAAAACTGCCTCATTTTCGTCCACTTCTGACTTTTTTTTTAATTTGAAGTAGCATAGCTAGCATTTTCGCAGCGCCGACAACAGCAACATCAAACAACGTTGTTGTGCTAGTTCACAAAATTAAGGTCCACCGTTAGTACAGCTGACCTCTTCTGTTCTTATTAAAATCTTTTCTTTATCTCGCTGTCTCTCATTCTGTCAGTACACTTACAGCTTTTCAAGGGCGTAGCCAGCTTAAATGCGCAGCGCGAGCTACGGCCTCATATGCGTCGCTAGTTCTCTGCTGCATACTTTCAAGCGAAAACGGGGGCTGCCCCCCTTCACAGTACACCTCGCGCAGAGGAAGCACCCCAGGTCGTTCCGAGCCGAGACAGCGAACCCAGGAGTGCACACGCCTGGCGTTTGCCAAGTGTTGACTCGGCGGAACCGACGCGCCCTGTACAAACACTTTTCCCGCGCTGCTTTTCTGCGAGCGGCAAAGCCATGGTCGCCGGACGCGCTCTGCGGGAAATGGAGCGAGCGGGACTCGCTCAACCACTCGCTAAACTGGGGGCTGCCGCGGTCGGAAGTAGCCACCGTTGCTGTTCATCACGCACCGGGCGGCTCACAGCTCGAGATTTCTCATATTAAAGTTATTTTCCATTGCTCTTAGCAGTGCCGATTCTTTCTATCATACCCCGGAATCCCCATCCTGAGCTTTCCTAGAATGTGTGAATGAGACGCGTTGTTATCATAAAAGCGCGCCCCCGAAGCCAGTGCGGCGATGCCCGTATTGCTGAAGGGTAAGGCTTGATGGGAGCCAGAGAAATTGTGCGTGGGCTTTCACACTCCCCGACCGTACTGATGCACCTACTAAACAGTAAAATACCTATTTATTGTAGATAATTCCCCATACCGCCTGAGCGGGTATGAGGGAATAGTGAGTTGGGATGCTGGCGCCGCGGTCAAAATTGAAAGCTTCGAACTAGCCGCCTGCCTGTCACGGCACCCGTAATTGTCAGTGGCCTTTCCCCTTGAGTGCTTACGTGTGCATGTTGCACTTGCGAGTGGATGTGTTGACGTTACTGCCAAGAGAAAATTAGTAAATCGGCCGTGGGCTTCTGACAGCTGCTGTCCTCGTCAGGGGGAAATTGATATGGGTGGCTGTTTCTTTACACATATATTCTGTTTTAACCGACCAACCGACCATTAACGTACAGATGCAGTATACAGTGCTACAGAATGCTTTTGAAGTTTTCCAAGAATTTGCGCCGAAGGTTGGTCTCACTGTCTCCGCCGAGAAGACGAAGTACATGACAGTCGCGAACAAAGCTGGTCGCACGAAGCTCGCTGTCGAACTTCCATCTATACGCGTAGGCACTCATCAGTTTGTTGAAGCAACAGAGCTCCGTATTCTGGGCCTGCAATTCACCAGACTGGAACCGCTACAGGATGGCTGAAAGCAGTGAGTCAAAATACGGGAAGTACAATTCGCATAATCCGCCGCATTGCGCCAATAGCTGGTGGTGCAAGAATTGAGATGGCTCGGAGGCTGGTCTGCGCTGTGCTCCAACCACGATTGGTTTATGAAGCCCTGTTTCAGCATTTAACCGTTTCCCAACATTCTTAACTGGAACCTACTAATTTTAGAAGCCATCGCATCCTCCAAGAACAAGCTCAGCTCAATACAATTGGCGAGCTCATAACTCAACTCCAAGCTGTGCGATTGTCAAAGTATTCATGTCTGCAGAACAGCCATGTACTGTACGACCACTTCAATCCGGGCACCTTGGCTCCTCCGGACAGTCAGGATGACCTTCCACCGTGGGGTTACACGATTATAACCTTCAACAAGACAAGCTGTAAAGTTCGAGCACCTCACTTGAATAATTGGCGGAAAAGGAGAATCTATGACGCCGAACCGGTGCACTGATAACTCCGTGTTCGGTTCTCCCCCCCCTCCCCTCCCTACCCCCCGAACCTTACCAGGATAGAGGAGGTTGGACTACGAAGGATACGGTTAGGGGTGGCTCTTACTCCTGCCCGCACGAGTGGGTGGAAAGGGGACTACCGAGGGCACGTGAAATGTCCAACCTGCTCTGACGGAACGGCTCCGGCAGACCTTCACCATCTATTATGGACATGCCCTGGAACTAAGAAGATTGGAAGGAAATGTGTGATCGCAGCAGGCTTAAATTTGCGGCAAGACACGCGTTACCATCGATTTCTCCGTAAGCCTTCTTGCTGTTATTTGTTGGACTATGTCCGGTAGGCTAAGCTAGTTTCCTGGATATAGATCGGACGCTCTTAATGTCTACTAAGCATTGAGGCTATTGAATGAACGAAAATAGAACAACCGACCATTTATAAGGAGTACGTTTCCAATATTCAAAATTTTCCTTTGGAGAAACTTACTCCACCTTTGGGATTTTTCCTAAACTGATCGAGTAACACTTGACCTTCAATCCAAGTTGTTGATCAATTCTATCTCGCGCTTCAATGGCTAGCCTTCTGGTTAGCGCTGTTGGTAGTGTAACTGCCCTAGATAGACGCAGTTCAAATCTTGGACCACAAGGAATTTTTCTTTGTAAGCGCGAAGTTTCAGAGAAAGCTATATAGGTTGCCTTTCAAGCCGTATGACTGCATTTCTGGTGGATGTCATATATTCTCTTTGAATTCAGTATTAATGTTAGGCGATTATTGCTTTGGCGCTAACGAGGCGCCAAACTATGTCAGCCCCGTTGTACGTGCTCTGATTTACGACATTAATCTCCAGAACGTAACGTGCGGATAACGTTGGTGTATGAACAACGAGATTCTATTCAACCTGAGTGGAATGTGCAAGACCGTCGCAGCCAATGGAAACTTCGAGCAAGGGTAGTGTCCCGGAGTGCTGTAGACGACCTGTCTCCATCTCTCCTCACCTAGAGAAATGGAGACAAGAAACAGCCTCTTAAATTTGGAACATCCCTGACAATTTTTATAGGTAATAATGGCGAAGCTTCCACGATAATCGGGAAGCGTAGAATGGTGCCCACACTGTCCGTGCATGCGTGCGCGTGTGTGCGTGTGTCATTTTCTTCGGGTTTGGCAAAAACAAAAACACAAAATGTTCAACACCGAATCGACGACGCATGCCCAGCACTTTCGGGTGGTCTGCTTGTTTTATTCGTATAAGTTTTCTCATCATTTCCGGCCTGCACAGAAACAGAAAGGCGGAGTGGTGTTCGTTGCAGCGTATAAACCCGAAGGCCGAAAACTTAAAATCGGAATGCGGCGCTTCATCCATCTCTCCACCGTATCGCCGACGCGGCTCTCTCTCTTCTTTCCGGCACGGGACAGCACTGTTTATCTTCTTCGTCCCCCCCCCCCCCCCCCCTCTGGAAGGGCCCCTTAGTGCTCGTTATTTTCAGTTCCCAGAGTGTCCCATCTCAATACTCGCCGTTCTTTCATGCAACCTCGTCATCTTGCAAGCTCGAAAATACGGGGTAACTAAGTGACGTTCTTCCCACAAAACTTCCTCTACCACCTTTCCCGTACAAACGTGAAAGAAATCGAGAGCATGACGGAATCCCGTCTGGCCGGGAGGCTACATTAGGAACGAAAAAGAGACGCCGACCAGTCGAAATAAAATGTACAAACGTACAAACAAAACAAAACAAACGTGAAGGAAAAGTAGTAGCATTTTAGCTCGGAACCGAACGGGCGAGGGTAAAGGATTGTCTTTAAAGAGACTGCGGAGAGTAACCTGGCAATGGCGCGGAGGTTGCTACGCCGAATATGTATAAGAAAAAAATCAAGGAAGCTCACACTAACGCGTAAGACTTGAAGGTAGCGAACCTGTACGCAGCCTTCACGACCACCCACGACTGCCCCCACGACTGCAGCCGACTTGGTTCTTCTTCGCTGCCGCAACGACCTTTACTCCATCATTGTTGCTATAAGTGTGAGCCTCCTTCATATTTTTTGGAAATGATAATCATTGTACATCGCCTTGGAGGGGCGTACACTATGACGTGTCTTTCTTGTTCCGAGCAAGTGTTGCCACAATTACGGCAAACTCCGGAGTTTTTTTTTTCCGACCTTGACCAACCTCCTTAAGTGAGTACGCTTGGCTTGACAAACAAGCCCGGCGACGCTGGGTGTTCGTAGTGAGGCATAAAATAAAAAATTACGCCCACCTCCCCTCGCGGGAACCCTGGTGTGATGCAACGCATCTCATGGGGGTTCCATTGGCGTTTTCCATCGCATTGATTACGCTTATAGCAGGGATTCTCACGCGAAGGGGAGGTGGGCGGACGACCGTCGACTGAGACCGCCGGAGCGCGGCATGCCGCTTTATATTCACAGCGCCCGAAGGAGAGGAGAGCGCGGAGAGAGAGAGTACTGCACATGCGCAGCGCGCGCAGCGCCGAGCACAGCGCCGCCCACCGGCGCCTAGCAACGGAGTGAGAGCGCGCTGTGCCAACCCGCAGCTGTTTGGGAGAGAGTGTTCGCTATCGGAGAGAGGAGAGGAGGAGAGGCGCAGCTTTGCGGACAACGCCGGACAGACGCAGGAAGGACAGAGGGGCGAGCATGAGATGCGTTGCATCTAAAAGGGGGGGGGGGGGGGCACATTTGGCAGCATTGTTGAGCCTCGGGAAAGGTCACTGTTTCACGACGCCAGCGAAGACACTGCACTCATTTCGTCGCTGCATGGTATCATTATCTAAAAATTTGGCGCGGGCACCCTGCTAACAGGAACAAAACTGCCCGTGTAAACAATAATAATAAAATTCTGAATTTGAACTTTGATAACATGCGCTGAAACCGAATTCTTACACGCTAGCCCGCATGTTTCGACGCTTTCCTCTCGCGGTAGCTTTTTTTTTCTTTTCTCTCACAAACACAGGATGATTCGATCGGCACAAGGCACATTGGCTGTGCCGGCGCCCATCTAGCGCTCCACACTGCTTTTTGTGTACCCATTTCCTAGCTCCCAGCTTCTCCACGACGCCTCGCAATGCCTGTGTTTTCGTTTTACCGGACGACTACAGGCGCGTCTCAGCAGCTCACGGCGAAGCAATAATGGTTGCACGAACTTCCCAACCCCGATTACCGCATGTTTTAAATGTTTGAAGAAACGTACGACCCGAAACACATCAAATGTGCGCTGTCTTCTCACAGACAGCCGTGGGAAAATCCGCCGGCTGCGCCCACTCGATTCCTGAGTGTAACGTCACTTTCGACCTTCCGTAATAACCGTCCTTTTTTTTCCAGTTTTGGTTTGAAAAGAGCGTTTTTGATCTTCGTTTACGATGCAGCGAAGTATATTTGGGCCTCCAAATTTTGCAGGTAGAAACTTTTAGGGTAATACTACCGGAAAATAGTCAATTTAAGGAACCGAAAATTTCGTTGCAGTTGGCCTTTAACTGCGAGGCGGACGCCGCCAGGACCGCGCTCGGAAATTTCATTTTTTTAACTGCGGCCACTTAAAAGAAAAACTATTTGCTAAACAGCTTCGCTGTTAAAAATCGAAATTTAGGTAATGTGATGATCATGATTAAGATGATGCGTAAGCTTGTGTATTCTTCTTTAAAAATAGCGACGAAGTCCTGTACACAACAGGGATGTCAATAGAGCTTTGTCGTCAGGACTGTTCGTTTAGCATTCCATCGGGATGAAATGGATTGCTTAGTTTCAATCTTACAGAGAGCGGCTGAACCAAGAAGAGAAAGAGAGACGTTCTACGCGCTGAATACCGTGCTAATTCGCATAACACGTGGCGTAAGTCGTCCTTCCGCATGGCATATTATTGGCAACGGGAACACAGTCAGGTCCTTACCTTTTGTACCCGCACCTTTAGTCTTTCCATGCGAAAATAAAGAGCATTTCCAATGATCCCATATATTATTCTATAGGTCTGCACGCTAGCACTACGTCCTCTATCACTCCACTACCAAATCGCGTTGAACGTTTTGTTTCACAATAGCTATGTACGCTGCTACAAAATAAGCGCATAAAGCGTAACGTTGAAAACGATGAATGTAGAGGCAGATAAACAGCCCAAACCAGCAAAGAATGCAACGAAGCAGGTATATCAGAAATGATATCAGACACATCTTAATTCCTTTCGTAAGTAAATATCCCTTGCCACGAACACCCAAACGCCTGTGTGTGCTGAAACGGCCCTGTACTGAATAGCCTGGGTACAAGAACGCCCGTCAATAAAACCGACTGTGTACAGACAGATCCGCATTCCGAGCAGATCGTACCAAAACGCCCTGTACTGAAATGTCGTTTACCTAAATAAGACCTGAGCCGGCGGCCTGGAGTATGATGGGGTTGGTGGTGGGAGTACTGTCTTTTATGAGGCGACAACGTAATCCACGTGTGTGTCAGCTCAAAATAGCCCTCTCACTTTCCTCGCATGCTTGCTTTTCGTCAGTGGTGATCTCTGCGTGACGTCTCTTGAGAGCGCTGAACTCATTAGGGCTCGCCCTCCAAATCACGGTGCTGCAGCCGATGTTTATTGCTGTAATTACTGGTGATGATGGCTGTATACACGGATAACTTTTCTCAGACCTATTTTTGTGGTTTTAGTCGATGATGACTATTCCGTACACTAGACATCTGCGGAGGAACCGAAGCGGAAATGCGCAAAGAACAAAACTGTAAATGTTTCTATTTTAAAACCGGAGTGGGGAATGGGAGCTATCGTACGCTCGGAAGCTTCTATGAAACTAATATCCATCGATGAAATGGTTTTGAATGGGGGGGGGGGGGGGGGGGTCGAAGGTGCGACATAGGCTTTGAGGAATGAATCAAAAAAGCTAAACAGTGGCCCAGCCGTCTTATAAGCACGAAAAAAAACGCATATGACGAAGGGTATTTCGGGTCAAAATCTTTTGGTTTTCTATTCGTTTTATTCTGTTAATATAAAGCCAAATAAATATTTTTGATCAATTCAATGCAACAAACAGGCTTCGTTTTACAGTTCTCGCCACCATTAAACGCAATCACTGTAGAAATTCAAGCTTTAACGAGAAACAAAAGAAAGCCTTGCACCGGCCCATAATGTAGAGATCATGCACCAGCCCGGTCCGTTAATTTCTCACTCGTTTTTCGTGCGTAACTCTCTTTTTCTGTTTCTAGGCCTGTCCCTGTTATCCTTCCGGCAGCACATCGATAAATTTCTGGGAAGAGCGACAACAAAGCGGTCTGGAGGCCATCGGTAGTGAACACAATGCACGAGGAAAGGCAGCAGAGTCATCCAGCAGAGACAGCGAACGAACAAACTCTCTCTCACAGTTGAGAACGAAAACGAAAAAGATAACCCGCTCTAGGAAGAGAGCACGTTAGGTAGACGCGTAGAATTACCACCCAAAGCACAATAAACGAAAAGACGCAAACGCAAGAAGCAGCCACGATACACAGGGAGCCGGTCACAGAGGAGATGAAGAGCAGGTCGAAAGTCAAGCACAACGCGGAGAAAGTGAAAGAGGGGATGAAAAGGAAGCACGGGGGGGGGGGGGAGACGCGGTGACACCGATTGCGTCCGTTTTTAGACCTGGCGGCTTCTTAAGGCGCCGTCCTTCCAGGAAAGGCATCCGAAGGAAAGGGCCACGGGGCGCTCGGATGCGGCTGCTGCATCTGAGGAACGACCGGCCATGGGCTTGGCTGCAGCGGGAGACATATGGGAATGTGTCGCGCGCGGACGGTGTACGACGGCGCGCGCCACTGGTGCTGCTTCTGCTAGGGAGGCTGTCGCGTGCGGCGGCACTACTCTTCGTTTCCTTCCAAGTAGCGCAGATACACGGGGGTGCAGTTCCTGGAATTACGCCCATCCCCGCATCTGGACGGGCACCAAGCTGGAGGTGGAGGAGACGGGGCGGCAGCGTTATAACTACATCATTCCGAAGCGTCCCCCCCCCCCCCCCCCCCCCCCGTTACCCAGCTGCGCTGCACCGGCTCGACTATCGGCTGGGCGAGAAAGAAACTAACTCCACTCTGCGTGTGTTTGACTTGGCTTCGTTTACAGCAGAGCTGAATTAGGCTACCCTACCATAGATTTTTCACACCCGTGGCTCAAAACTCTTAGCGCCCAAAGGGAGAATAAAAAATTCCCCCGCATTTCCCCGAGGGGGAGAATGTGAAAGTGCGAATGCACGGTTGTCGGCCCGCTTGCGGCGCTTGCGCTCGGCCCCCGCAGCCCACCGCCTCGCCGCCTTCTCTTTCATCTCTTCCATCGGGTTTGTAGTATCACGTGTACACCACGCAGTTATCAAGCCGCTATAACGCCGCTGAGTCGCCAACGCACGCCGCTGACGACGTAGTTTGAATGCGTTAAAGATATAAGGCGCGTTACTGACACTGATATCAGCCTCGCGTCCGTGGCTTGGTCGGTAGACCGTCGCGCTGCGGCCGCGAAGTCCTCGGATCGAAACCTGGCGCCGGATGCTGTTTCTTTTATAATATAGAGGAGCACTGCGGACGCCGCCGCCGCCGGCGGTGGATGGTTTGGGGTCGCTTATAAAGTGCATTCGCACTTAAAACCTCTTTGGCTCTGTGCGGGAGCTTAACCCGGGTCTCCAGACTGGCACCCGGTGCGAGGATCGGCTAGGCGAGGAATCAAGTAACCTCACTCAGCATGTGTTTAACTTGGCTTTTTATTTAAGAGTTCTCTTTCAGGGAACGGGCAAATTGTTTTGGACATTAATGGAGGAGTGCCACTGCCTGCAAAGTTGGCAACTGTTTCAGGCCTTTTTTTTCTGGTGCCTGCTGATGAAGACAGAAGCAAAAGTTAACGAATCACTAAAACCGAGCTAATTTCTTGTTTCCGCTTAAATTGCACGCTTTTTTGTAACTTTCTCGGCTTTAGGGGACTAAAACAGTTCTGTGCGCTTAGAAGTAAACAAATAAGCAGCAACTTCTGGCTCGCTGTTGTTTCCTGCACATTTCTTTCTTTATTTATTTATTTTGCAAAGTGGAGTACGACATCACAAGGGGTGCAGCTTCGTACCAGCGAATATGAAGAGAGAGAGAGAGAGAGATAAACTTTATTTTGAGGAAGTGTCTCGAGGAGAATCGAAGTCCGAATGGTGGCAGGTAACGGGCCGAAGGCCCGCCCCGTCCTGGACGTCTTCTCCTTGGCTTAGGTTGGGGGTCCCGTGGTGGCCATAGGCTGGCGCCTTCTGGCGACCTCTTCCGCCCTCTTGACCAGGCGGACCTGTAGGTCCGGGTCGGGGCTGCGAAGCGAGGCCTCCCACCTCTCCTCAGAGGGTATTTCGGGAAAGGGGTCCTGGGGGCATGCCCACATAATGTGGGCCAGGTTGGCATGGGCGCCACATAAAGGGCACGCCGAGGTGGGATAGAGGCTGGGGTGGACATGGGTCATGGTGGCCGGATTGGGAAAGACTCCAGTCTGGAGTTGGCGCCAGACGTGGCTTTGCTCTAAGGTCAGGGATTTGTCCGCCCGAGGATAGATCCGGCGGGAGAGGAGGTAGTAGGTGGTAATATCGTGAAAACCGATCAGACGGTCCCGCGCGGACCGGGCTCCGTGGTAAGGATACGGGTTCGGCCCTGCCCGGATAGTAAATCCTCGGGCTAGGTCATGGGCCGCCTCGTTTCCCTCGAGCCCAGAATGCGCGGGGGTCCAGATCAGTTGTACTGGGTATTGCGGGGGGTTCCTGAGCAAAATTTTGAGCGCCGTTGGGGATATACGACCAGCGGCAAAATTTTGGAGAGCAGTTTTAGAATCGGTAATGATCGTTGCGGGTGTGGGGGTGAGTGAAAGGGCGAGCGCTATTGCTGCCTCTTCCGCCGGTTCTGGGATGGGCGTCCGGACTGTTATAGAATCGAGAATGCTGGTGTTGGGGTAATTTTGTACGGCGATTGCGGTGAAAGCCTCCTTGTGTCTGTACTCTGCCGCGTCGACGTACACGACTTGCGGATCATTTTTATACTTCTTGTGCAGGGCGCGGGCTCGTTGTTTCCTGCGCTCGGAGTGGTACGTGGGGTGCATGTTGCGGGGAAGCGGTTTGGCTACAATATGAGAGTGAATACTAGGGGGAACTGTTTTCGCGTCCTGATATAGTGTGTGATATCCTATTCCTAGTTTGCTGAGTATGTATCTCCCTGTGGGTGTGCGAGCGAGGCGTTCGTACTGTCCCATTAGGTGGGCTTCAACTAGTTCGCTGGCCTTGCTGTGAAGGCCTAACCCTTCCAGTTTGGCAGTGGACGTGCCGGGGGGAAGACGTAATGCTGCCTTGTAGGCGCGTCTAATGAGGACATCAATTTTGTTGGTTTCGGCAGCTGTTAGTTTAAGGTATGGAATCGAGTAAAGTATTCTGCTCACGACGAAGGCTTGGATTAGACGAACCCTGTTCTGCTCGGTCAAACCTGAGTTCCTATTGGTGACCTTTTTGAGCAAACCAACGGTTTGGTTTATGTGCCGTTCTATTGTTTGGATAAATTTGTGATTTAGTCTAGTGGATTGTATGTGCAGCCCTAGGACTTTGACGGCCGGGACCTCCGGGATCTCTCTACCTTCAATATGGAGTTTGATGCTGGAGTGAAGCCGTTTTTTCTGGTTCGGGGGAATAACAAGTAGCTCAGACTTTGCCGGAGAGCAGGCCAAACCCGCTCTCCTGGCCTCCTCCACCACTACCTCTATGCCTCTTTGCAGTGTTTCTTCAATGTTCCCATCACTCCCCTGGTTCATCCAGAGGGTAATATCGTCTGCGTAGAGGCTGTGGTACAGGTGGGGGATCCGTGCTAATTTCTTCGGCATGTCTATGATTGCAAGGTTAAAGAGTAATGGTGACAGTACGGCTCCTTGCGGAGTGCCACGACTGCCTAGCGGGAATGTATCTGAGACAAGGCTGTCTAGATGTATGGCGGCTGTCCGGTTTGACAAAAAGTCCCTGATGTAATTGTAGGTTCTCTCACCCGGATTGATCGATCCCAGACCCGACATTATGGCCTCGTGCGAGACGTTGTCAAATGCTTTTGTCAGGTCCAGGGCCAGTATCACCGATGTGTCTAGGCCGGTGGATGGTTTGATAATTTGTTCTGATAGCTGTATGAGTATATCTTGAGTTGAAAGACCAGGTCTGAAGCCAATCATTGTGTGGGGGAATTGTTCCGTGTCGTTCATGTGTGTTGTGAGCCGGGCTAGGATTACGTGTTCCATGAGTTTTGCTAAGCACGACGTGAGGGAAATGGGGCGGAGGTGTTCGATTGTAAGTGGTTTATTTGGCTTGGGGATTAGAATAACCTTGGCATGCTTCCACGATTCCGGAATTCGCCCCGTTCTCCAGCATGTGTTGAGAAAAGCAGTGATTGCGGTGATTGAGGAATCGTCCAAGTTTCGTAACGCCCGGTCCGAAATGTGGTCAGGACCTGGGGCCGAATTGGACCTAAGTTTGCGAATCGCCAATCGTACCTCGGCTTCAGTTATGTCCCTGTCCATCTCGCTGTTTGGGTGACCCATGTACGAGGGTAGTTCGATCTTGGGTCCTATGGGGAGGTACATGTCTTTTATTTCTGCTATAAGTTCATCGTCAGAGCCTGAGTATGTGTGGATGATTTTGGTTATGCGGTTTCTCTGTTCTGTCTTGTTCTGATCAGGTTCGAGGAGGTGTCTAATTATCTGCCATGTCTTCTTCATTCCAAAGTTTCCTTGCATCTGGTCGCAGATCTGGTCCCATTGGGAGTGCGAGAGAGTGACCGCGTGCGCTTCAATCTCCGTCTGCAGACGGGACAGTTTTAGCCGCAATTTGCGATTGCTTTTATTTCTGCGCCATCGTTTTTGGATTCCTCGGTACGCCTCCCAAAGGTGATTGAGACGGGAGTCTACGATATCGGAAGGAATAAGCGGATCGAGGTCCTTCGTGACTGCTTTTATGTCTGCAAGTAGCTGTTGTGTCCATTCGTTTATGTCCCCAATGTATTCCGGGCTTGCGCACTCCACTCATCCGCATGGTTGCCGTTGCATTCTCGGATCGTTCTAAATTCATCCCAGTCAGTCATAGTTTTTTGTCTGAGCGTTTGAGTGATTTTGTGTTTGGTTATAGTCACTATCTCGATTATGAGGTGGTCGCTGCCTAGTGTTTCTTCGGTGACTCCCCATGTTACCCTGTTTGTGTGCAGTGAGAGAGTGAGATCCGGGGTGGTGTCGCGTTGTGCGCTGTTTCCGATTCGTGTAGGGGTGTGAATGCCATTCTCTAACGTAAAATGGTGTGTCTGTATTCGTTCCCAGAGGTCTCGTCCCTTTGGCTCACAGGTTGGGTATCCCCAGGCCGTGTGAGGAGCATTAAAATCTCCAACTATGAGCAGTGCATGTGGGCCCACCTCCTTCCTCGTGAGCGAGAATAGGTGGTTGAAGCGGTCTGTCTTAGATTTAGGGGCGCTATATACGTTTAGAATATAAAGTCTTTCCGCTCGCCTTTTGCTTGGGAGGACCGTAATTAAGTCGTGGGGGATGACAACGCTGTCAAATTGACTCCTGTAGGCTGGTATATGCCTCTGTACGAGGACCGCCGTTTTCAGGTCCGTCGCACTTTGAAATGCCCTGTAACCCGGCAATTTGACAATGGCGTTTGTCTCCTGTAGGGCTATAATTTCTGGGGGGGAGTCTAGACTTTGCAGATACATGTGTAAATTATGCTTTTTGCGTTTGTACCCTCGGCAATTCCACTGCCAGACCTTAATGGGGTTGTCATTTTTATTGTTACTGCGAGCCATTGTGTGCTTCGGGTTGAGGCATGAGATTGGGAGCTATACCGAGCCTGTTCATTATATCTTGCATGAAGCTGTGTAGTTCCGATCTGTACAAGTTCACTTCGGATCGGAATGATTCTATACTATTCTGCATGGTGGTAATGTGCTCGTGCAGTTCAGCGTTACTTCTCCCAAGAGCGATTATTTTACGGTCAAGTTCCTGCTGCTGCGGGGACTCTTCTACCGGATTGGGGATTTGTACGGAGGCTGCCGCAATCGCTCGTTTTTTGGGTGCGGGGGAGGCAGGTTCTTGATCGGTGGAATTCGGTTGGGAGATTGCTGCGTTTTGGCGGCGGACCCTGAGGAGTTCCTGTTTGAGGTCATTATTTTCTTTCCTAAGAGCTGCCATTTCTGCTCTTATGTTGGCTAGCTCATCTATTAGCTGTTTATGGAAGTTTAGAGGGGGCTGGGAAGAGGGACTGGGGTGGGAGGCCCCGCCATCGAAGCTTACCGACTTCTCGTTTTCGGCCGTCGACGGAACGTTGGCCCACCTCTTGGAGTTGGGTTTGGAGCGGCCGGCCGATGGAGATCTTGCCTTGTGTTTGGACAGCGATCTCGACGGGGCTCTTCCTCTTTCCGGGGTCTGCGTCCTGGGGGGTTCGCGGCCCGGAAGGGCGGGCCAATCTTGCTGGCTTCGAGCGTTCAGCGGGGCGTCTTCTTTTTCGTTCCGGTCCTTCGTTGTTTCTGGCGGCGGCAGGGGGCGACGTGGCTTGAAGCGCTGCGGGCACTCTGCGGACCCCGTGAGGTGGGCTCCCTCGCACACAATGCACTTAGGCTTGCACGGGTGTCCCTCACTGGGGTTGGTGATGCCGCACTTGGGGCACCTGGTCGTTGGGTTCGGGCAGACGTCAGGCCTGTGTCCTCGCTGCCAGCACTGCGTGCAAGCTTCTGTTTTGTGCCGGAATGGTGTGCAGCGGTACGTGGTGTAGCCGTACCGGATCCAAAACGGAACCTTGTATCCGTCGAATAAGATTTGAGCGGCGTCTGTGCTTCCCAGTCGTTTGACCGATAAGATGGGCAGGTCTGGGTTGAAGTCGACCACGTTCCGAGTTATTTCTTCGGGAGTATCGTCTTCGGGAATTTTGAAAATAATTCCCAGCACCGTGTTGGCGGGGGCTGAGACGTGCGTAGAGATTTCATACTGCTTGTTGTTGAGAACAAGGGATTTGATGTTTGCGAAATTGCGCGCTCGCTGATGGTCGGGGGTACTGATCAGAATGTAGTTGGAGTTTTGGTGCACCCGAACTTGATCTTCTGGACTCAGGGGGACTGGTGCCGATTTAGAAATGGCATTGGCGATAGTTGCCGGCGCCACCGACCGTACATCGAGCCCTCCTCGTGGTCGTAGGACAATTTTGATGTCGGTCTCCGGCAAGCGCTCCATCGGTGGACCTCGACGACGCAGCGGCCGGCTTTTGCGGGTATTCGATGAGACCACTTCGGGCGACGTGCTGGCATTTCCGGAGGTTGCGGTCCTCTTTAGGGTCAAGGCTCGTTGCTTGCGCCGAATTTCGGCCCATTCCTCGCTTGCGAGTTCCTCGGGGGGGATCTCTTCGCCGTCTACGACGACCTCCATCGCTGCAGCGCGATAGCGTTCCTCAGGGGTGATGGGAGGCGGGGGAGCGGGCACGTGGCGATCGGCCACGGCGGGCTCCGGTGCACGTGCCAGTGGCTGCTATGGCCGCTCGTGGATTCTATACTTGGCGTGGCAATCCTCGCTTCAGAATTTCAACTCGTCGTAAAATTTCACGGGGTCCACTCACCGACTTCAGTGTAGGCTTGTTAGATGGCGTTCATCGAGAGGAATCGAGCGGTGCCAGAAAATCCACCGGATGGCAGATTTAGCCGAAGATTGGGCGGGATTAAACGGGAGCCCATGCACCGCACGTCAACATGAATCGGCCACCTGGTGGCGAATCCCAGCGAATATGAAAGCAACCTGCCTAAAGCACTTTCACGCTTTAGCAAGACCCACTGCGAACGTTTTTTATCGAAGGCATTTCGAAGGCTGAAACTTCACCTTGAGGATTCGCGACAGCACAAACCGTCGACGGTGAATCTGGAACCCTCCACTACTGCGCGCCGCAAGCCCAGGTGTAGCTTCGGCATGTTAAACTCCACAATCAATCAATCAATCAATCAATCAATCAATCAATCAATCAATCAATCAATCAATCAATCAATCAATCAATCAATCAATCAATCAATCAATCAATCAATCAATCAATCAATCAATCAATCAATCAATCAATCAATCATACGCAGCTGACGGAGGGTGGGGAGTGGCGGCCCCGTTTATTAGAGCATATTCTTCATTTTCCCGCTATTTAAAAGGCATCTGAATTAACTGTGGCTGTGGCGTTGTTGTAAAACGGGCCCATAAATTTATCAATACAAATCAATTCTTGCATTTTCTTGCAGTTTAATTCGCTACCCATTTAATACATTCACTGTGTCGAGTTACGTGATGTTTGACTAAAGAGGAGAATACTAAAAAGGTTCTGTAATGTCTGTTCTACACATTTTTTTAAAGCTCACCTTCCATTAAAATAAAATACTTTGCCCACTACTCTTCTAGCTTCATTCAATTCTCCTTACAGATTTGTGCCTTGCCTCGGATCCTCCCGCAGTGCCCAACAGCACCACATAGAAATTTTCAGAATCCCTTAAGATCACCCGTAGCAAGCGCGCATAATATTTTAACCATATGTCTGCGCTAGGATAAGAAAGAACCTGTTGCTCGGAAAGTGTTTTTTCTGTTTTAAATTTTTCAAAGTATAAACGCACCTCAAAAGGTATGCGTTCTTGCTCCTGTTTTTCTAATTTTTCGTGGGCTTTGCTACGGGCTTCTCTACGACCAGGTTTTACAGCAGCCGATCCGACGTAATGTACACAGATGCGGGCAGTTACCCAGATAACCAAACTATGGTGGCAGTGGTAACATCTGAGAACGCCCTCATCACCACCGCTTCAATTCGGACAACTTCCTCCCTGGACGCTGAAGAATTAGCTATTGCGCTCGCCCTTACCCAAACCACCTCCAAGATTATATTGACGGATTCGCAAGCCGCCTGCCGCAGGCTCTTGTCGGGACGGGTGTGTGGACATTGTGTGGACTCCCGGCCACTCTGCACTGACGGGCAACAATTTTGCTCATAAACAGGCTCGAGACCTCACTCACCGATCCGATGAGACCGGGGCTGTTTCCGCACCTCTCCTCACCTAATAAGAAATCACCCAATACTACAGAACCACGAGGCAGACATTCCCCAGTCCTCACTCATCTTTGAACAAAAGCCAAGAAACAACTCTCAGACAAATTCAAGGAGGTACTTTTCCCCACCCCATCCGTATGCATTTACTCTTTCCTACACAGTACTCTGATAAGTGTAAATTCTGCCACGAACCAGGAACTCTGAGACACATATTATTCGACTGCACAAAAAACTCGGACCTTCCGCCCCTGAACCCGTCCCCTTCCCCTGAGCAGTGGGAGATACTGCTGTCCAGCTGTCGACCTGAGGACCAGCTCTTGCTTGTGACCAGGGCCACGGCAGCCTGGACAGCACATGGGCTCCTGGACTGAGGAACCACTCTCGCATTATTGCGTAATAAAGTTCTCTCTCTCTCTCTCTCTCTCTCTGAAACACACATACACACACACACACGCACGCACACACCCGGCCGAGGATGTTTTTCTCCACTTTCTATACATCTTTCAAACGTTTCAAGAAGAATAAATGACGTACCACTTCTCCCCCTTTGCCTTTCGTGGCGTTCTTGACTGCTGGCCTTTATTTCTGCCATGCGTACATACTACATTATATAAAGAGGCGGACATTGCAGACTTCGCCTTCCAGTTTAGCTTTCGCCATACTGTTGGCTCTGCCGCAATGAGTTGTCCTCTTAATCCAATGCAGGTTTTGAATGTGAAGTTTCCGCTGCCAAACAAAACTGCGGTGTGCGAGGGCGTAAAGACCTGCAATATGAATTTGAGATTAGCGTTGATAGAGGAGCCTTACAATGGCGAATCAAGTGAATTGGCAGTTGTTCGTATGTTAAGCATCGGGCGCTCATTTGGAGACATGTGTATTATTATCGGCTCTTGATTTTTACTGCGGAGATGTTATAAACTAACTACTCCGTTTGTTTTTTTTTTGCGTGCTAGCTCAGACTGAGAAAAGCCATTCTCCTCCAGAATTTTGAGTGCCACTCGTGATAATCTGCCTGTGGCAACATTTTGGATTGTAGTCTTCCAATCTCAAATAATTGTCTGGGGGGTTGGATTTTGTATCATGGCTAAGACTATCGCCGCCTCTTCCGCCGTTTCTCGGCGGGTGGCTTGTATAGTCGCAGAGTTTATAAGTTTTTTGGAGAGGTCCGTTATAGTAACCGCGCATGCATCGTGGTTTCTGTACTCTGCTGCATCTACATAGGTGGTGTTTGAGTTATTCCTGTGTAATTTATGGAGTGCTTCAACCCGTTTATTTCTACAGTCTATGTGATGTTCGAGAACAGTCTGCCCAGCGTTCGTGGCGTGATCTATCGCGTGTTCTCTCTTCGCCAGTTCACGCCGTGTTCGCGAAGCACTTGGCGCCAGTCCATTTTTGTGCGCCCCATTCCCAGAAATATGCACCCGGACCTCCACCCTGGTCGTAGAGAAGCCCGTAGCAAAGCCCACGAAAAACTTTACAGCAGCCGATCCGACGTAATTTACACAGATGCGGGCAGTTACCCAGATAACCAAACTATGGTGGCAGTGGTAACATATAAGAACGCCCTCATCACCACCGCTTCAATTCGGACAACTTCCTCCCTGGACGCTGAAGAATTAGCTATTGCGCTAGCCCTTACCCAAACCACCCCCAAGATTATATTGACGGATTCGCAAGCCGCCTGCCGCAGGCTCTTGTCGGGACGGGCGGCCCCCGCCCCATGCCGACTTTTGAATGAACATCCGCCTGCCCATCGGGTGGACATTGTGTGGACTCCCGCCCACTCTGCACTGACGGGCAATTTTGCTCATCCACAGGCTCGAGACCTCACTCACCGAGCCGCTGAGACCAGGGCTGTTTCCGCACCTCTCCTCACCTACCAAGAAATCACGCAATACTACAGAACCACGAGGCAGACATTCCCCAGTCCCCACACATTTTTGAACAAAAGCCAAGAAACCACACTCAGACAAATTCAAGGAGGTACTTTTCCCCACCCCATCCGTATGCATTTACTCTTTCCTACACAGTACTCTGATAAGTGTAAATTCTGCCACGAACCAGCAACTCTGACACACATAATATTCGACTGCACAAAAAACTCTGACCCTGCGCCCCTGAACCCGTACCCTTCCCCTGAGCAGTGGGAGATACTGCTGTCCAGCTGTCGACCTGAGGACCAGCTCTTGCTTGTGACCAGGGCTACGGCAGCCTGGACAGCACAAGGGCTCCTGGACTGAGGAACCACTCTCGCATTATTGCTTAATGAGGTTGTCTCTCTCTCCTGTTTTTCTAGAAAACCTGTAGTTATACTCCATTATGCAGAAATTAGCGAGCAGAGCTGTCTTTTTATGTCATCTTTTTCGCTTTGTTTCTACAGGCATATGTATTCCAATGCTCATTATAACTTCTCAACTGTTTTCCGCATTGTTTTGATATTTTTTGCTTATACCGGGTTTTCCTAACGGCATGACGAGAAGTTGGGAAGTTTATGGCTGCGCTTACACGCGCTCATCGCAACTCTTCGATTGGCACGTAATTTCCTTCGGTAAGTTAGTGTACGAACAAAGGAACAGCATAACCGTCAAACACAAACAAAAAATAAAAGTTAAATGTGTTCGTCGCCACACAGAGACAAAAAAGAGTTAGTTGAAACCACGTACCTAAGCTGTCCGAAATCAGCTATCAATAGCTGAGAAAAGCTCAGTAATTTATATTGTTACGTGGCGACAGGGCTAATAAGACGAGTGTTGGTTAGTGGTGAAGCGATCTATTTACAAAGAGAATGAATCTATTATGATGCGGCCATGACAGCTCGAGCTCATTCCGTACCACCCAGTGGTTTATCGCCGTCAGCATGGGTCCCCTTAAGCGCTGTTCCAGCGTCCACTTCTGCTTCCAGAAGCAATGTGTTCTAAACCCAACCGAAGGTGCTTCGACCGAAGCCCATCATTCGGTGTTCACACGCATGTGGTGCCCATCCCCCTCAGCTTGCATTACTGTCTGCTACCCGCTTGCTAACCTACGCCTGATAGTTTCATTGGCTATCTGTTGCTCTAGTATTTCTCTTGTAATCTTCTCGCCTTTTTTTGTATCGAGGCCAGGCAGCGCAATTGTGGCTTAGATGGGATTCCAACGGGATTTGTTCTTAAATTTCTGATATCAATGCCCTGCTGCTTGTATGTGAGGTCTTTATCTTCTTTTTCATGCTCAATCGTATCGTTGCAAACCTGTTGCTCACAAATTACTACATTCGCTAAAAGTACCTCCTTTTAATTTTTTTCGTTGCGTGATCTTGATGCATCTGTATGCTTAAGTAGTGTATCTAGTTTAATTATTGCCCCAACTATCGTGTGCTAGCAGATCGCAATGGGCCTCTTCACTACGTTGCAAACACTCCCACCTCTGCTTCCAAATGTCGCTATACTGAACAGATGAGCAAACTAGTAAAATCAATGTCCATTCACGGTGTCCCATTTTTATTAGGCGATCACTTGAGCTGACCTGGGGGATTCTCATTGCGGTGGAGCATCGACTTGCAAGCGGGCCCCACAGCCATCCGCACTTCCCCCCATTCCCTACCAAACTGCGCCCAAACCATTAGGGCGTATACACACAAACCCAGGAAGCGTAGTACATACTCCTCAGGCCGGCTTTTGCGCCGACAAGGGTAGAAGGAAGAGGCGGAAGAAGTCCGTCCCGAAGCTCCTTTCATGTGCCGCGTCTCTGGCTTCCGTTCAGCCCCTGGCCAAAGCCCCAAGGAAAACCAAGGGGGGCGCCCAAACATTAGGACTGAAGCGCTTGGAAGCCCGCATGCTCCTGCCACAAGCAAGTCGGAGGAGCAGAGGCGCCCGGTTTCATAATACGTGCTACCAGAAGCTGCCTGGAATAAGCGGCTTTTAGTCTTTCCCACCGCACCTTTTCCCCCTTTCCGTTCCAATCAGAATAAAGTAAAGTGTTTATCCCCTTCCCTCCCCCCCCCCCCCCTCTCTCTCTCTCTCTCTCTCTCTCTCTCTCTCTCTCTCTCTTTCTCTCTCTCTCTCTCTCTCTCTCTCTCTCTCTGATTTGGCCACGATTTGACTCAAGTTATATGTGCGCTCTGCCAGAACCCAAAGCAAGCATTACGTTCTGTACTGCGTATTGCCACAGCGCATTTATCTTCGAGTCAAGGGGGTATGGGCGCCGCTTTCGTTTGCCAAATTTGCTGTGTTAACGCATAGACTCCTGAACTGAGTTCCCTGTAGTGAAGCTAAACCACAGCATTGCTTTAGAGGGTAGATAACAAGGACGCTAAGTATATCCTCAAAGAAAACATTTTTTTCATAGCTACGACCATAACGAAGCGAGGTGGGGCATAGCAAATATATCCCCCCCCCCCATACTTCTTGTTCCTCTTTTACTTCATATCTAAGCTTTAGAGTCACGAAGAATACTATGGATACGTTTACCTACAAACCATATATTTCATTCCCTTCTCTACCCGGAGTGGACAGAGTAAATAACACGTCCTCCTCTCCTGCCAAGCCCGTTCTCACTCCGCTACTACCATCACCAGTCTAGAGCAGTCTGTTCTAGCCAGGGCCCGGTGGCCGAGCGCGGCCCCGAGGAACACGCAAGTGCACTCGGCGGAATGCCAACAACGCCCAACAGCCCCAGCAGCCGCCGGAACTGTTTGCGTTAGCGTGGAGGCGCGAGATGCTCACCGCAGCGCCCCTCCACAGAGCGTCAGCGAACAAGCCCACGCAATCCGAGCTCCGAGTAAACAGAAGCCTTTGTTGGAGGTGCAGTTCGTCCACTCTAATGCTCTTAATCTCCCCTGACAGATTGTTAGGACAGTGAGCTGGCGGTTGTTTATGATAAGCCTAGTATGGTAGGTAGATAAGGGTTAGCAGATAGCCTGATGCTATTCCTAATTCTTGAGCCGGAAAGGCAGAAACGAGGCCGGTCGTAGTAATGCCATAACCATGCGTAAAAAGGGCATAAAATTATGAAAAAAAAGAACTTAAAATATTCGCCGTTCCGCTGCGTGTGGCGAAAACGTTTTACAGAGCATTTCAGCAAGCTGGCTGTTTTCTCCGCCAAGCAAGAACAGGCACAGTCGCTAATAATACGCATTTAGTTCCTTCGTTCAAGCTAGCTAGGGAACTTCGATGCGTGAACTTTGATGTTGTATCAAAGGGGACATACCTGGTAGGACTCATAACGAGGTTTCTTTCGATTACCCGTAAAATCGTATGAGCGTCTGCCGAGAGACAGATAAAGAAATCATTAAAGTGAGCATTCTGAACGGGCCAAGCGCCCCATCTGAGTATTTCCTTGCTCACTGGAGCCAGTCCGCGCCGCCCGCACTCTGGCTCTTCACCGGCCGCCAAGCTTCAGCTGGTGGCCAGAGCGTTTGCCAAGGCAACTACGATGTCGTAGAATTGGGAAACGTCTCCAGCATGTCGCTTACGCTTTAGCACAGGTGTGGATGTAACATTAGGTGAAGTAAATGGTATAGCGCGGAGAGGGTCGACACAAGATGAAAACGGCGTTTTGAATGAGCGTGCCCTAAACTTTCATCCACCCAAACTAGAGCAGCACTGATGAGCTTCCCCTTTTAAGGGGGCCTCGATTCACGCGGAGGGCAATCCCTTCCGCCTCCGGGCGAGCTGGGCAATCGTCGGCAAGATCAACCACCTGAAGGCTTTGGCAGCAACATCTGAAGTGGACTAACCGCCTGTGAAGACCGCGCTCTGTATGTGCTGCCGCATATTGTCCTACCTCTGCGTGCACGCTCTGCACCTTCTCCAATCTCGCGTCGCAAAGAACTTGGTGACAAAGTATATTCTGTAGATGCGTACAGCATGCCAGTGGCAGAAATAGCTATGCGGATGCCTGAAACTGCACCATGTAATGTCATTTGTTCCGTGTCATTTACGTCCATTTGAGCAACTCGAAGACACCCTTCAGCCATCGCTGAACTGAAAGCGATTTCAAATGATTTGACGATACAACACCATATACCAGAACAAAAGCAACCGGTCTAGATTTTCACGAACTCAATGAAGGCCATTGGGAACCAAGAATACATCGAAAGATAAACTATGTTTTTATGATGTTCCCAGTTTCCTCATGTCGGGGTGTTACAGTGATTTGCAATAGGCCGAATGAGGGAGTTAATAATGCATCATGTAACTCTATCATTGCGAAATGTAGAATTCATTTTTGGGGAGGACTTTTATCGCGCCCATTTACTCACTGCGAACTTGGGGAAGCGCAAATTTCACATCTTGGCACCAGTCGTTTTTTTCCCTGGAGCCTGATTACACACGACCGCACGCACGCACGCACATCAAAATTGAAAACCGAGAAGACTGCGCTTTGTGGCCTCCTAACCAGAGCTGAACCAACGAAAGAATTCAGGATAAAATATGTGATCGCCGTGGCACTCAAACGCTGGCAAAACGTGAGCGCGGCACAACTGTTACGAAATTGTCGACAGAAAGACGTTCGAGTCGCTATTCGCCGCAATTGAATTCCTTGCGGAAAACGCCGCTATTGGAATATTGTTTCCGGACTTCACAGGTAACGGCAAAAAAGCCAAAGTAACGAAGAAGAACTAGCAGAACTTTACTTCAGCAGTTGCATTTTTCCGTCTTTGTCTTCGTTGCGGTTCTGGCTACGGCTAATAAGCTGTCGCCATTCGCAGCGGTAACGCAAGACTCGCGTTCGATGGAGCTTCGCCCGCCAGCAGATTAACGCACTCCAAGCACAAACGACCCCCAGCCACCGATAGTGCGCCCCCCCGCTCACCTCTTTACTTCGCCTTGACGGCCAGAGATTAGAGTAAATATTCAGAACACCCGGCCCTTAGATCATCACCGGAGACTTGAATGCCCACCACTTACTCTGGGGAAGCTCCAAGATGAACCACAGGGGCCGAAGAATTGCACCGTTGGCGTCCTTTGCTACTAAATACGGCCTTTTCATGCTAAATTATGGCAGCCCTGCATTTCTCCGTTGCACATCATACGGGAGTTCTCTCGATCTTACCTTGGCTTCGACGCGTTTGGCTGGCCGTATACGCTGGTTTACTGATATTGAAACTCACTGTAGCGACCATATTCCGACATACGTCAAGATTATGGGATTCCATCACTCTTTCTCGCCCACTGTTACCACTTATATTGACTGGCCGAAGTTCGAATTCCTGATGGAGGACGCCTGCCAAGATGGGCTTTCAGCAAGACAATCCACGCAAAATTAGCAATGCCATAAAACCAGACGTGTTATTAGAATTTCTCGGGTGGTCACCTCACCGCGAAAAGATTCAGTCCATTACATAAATTCACTAGAACAGTGACTCGCCTACTTCTGTGACAAATCATGAAGTATCATTTGACACTGACAGAATGCGAACGGGTCTTGAGAAAAGCAATACAGATTGCTTGAGAAGCCAGTGAGCATTGTGGCGTCGCATAAACAGGGGTCAAACCATGGATTTACACGTCACGTCATGGTGTCCGCTCGAGCACCACGCTGCATCGAACTAGCCACAGAAACCTTACAAAAGCACAGCGGTCACGCGTATGACACTTGTGAATACATTAGGGCCGTACCAAATTTGTATTCCCGGCATCATCTATGCAGTGTAGACAACGCGTCGCAGGAAGCGCGCCGGCCAAGCACGTACCATGAAAAGCTCCGCGGAAACCAGTCGAAGTACATAAATAAAAAGCCATCAAACATCCGTCGTGACGCTGAACAAACGGAAGCGATAGAAAACGCCCGGCCTTAAGCAAACTGAGGCAGTGAATGAATGACTGCATAACGGCGCGGTCCCCCGTTTGACCTACTTGCCTCTGAGTTCTCTTGGGTAAGCAGGATGCGAGACATTTTCAGCCGTTTCTCAACCAGGCCTTGACAAATCCCGAAAGCAGCCACCATCAAAGGCAAGAGGAACGAAATGACGAGACGGGCCTCCGAAAAGGTCAGCGGAAACACCGCCCGTCCAGAGCAGACGCGGCGGTAAAGGCCCGGTAATGAATGTCGTATACGCGCTCGCCCGTTAAAGCAAGCAGGAAGGAATAAAAGAAGCTTGATCGGGACTCGGGAAAACGATCCGTGGTTATATGAGCCGTGCGCACTTTTCCGCAATTCAACGACAAAAGGAATAGGCACGAAGAAAAACGGCAAGACGGATCGGGGCGACACAGCAAGGGCGTACAGAGAGTGAATGTCCTGCCGATTTTGCCAGCAACATATCAGTGACTTTAAGAACAACGTGTCTGAATGCATCTAGGCGCGTAAATAAACATTCTCATTTTACTGCGCCTCTGTAGTGTAAGACGGGTGCGTATACCGCGAGTTCTTCGTCTCAACCGGGTCCGAATGAACGCCGCTGTGCGTTATCCAGTTAAAATGAAATTTGATGTTGGCACAGGAAGAGTGGACACCGGAAGCGGCAGTGACAGTAAATCAAAGATACAGTTCGCACCCGCCGGGGCGCTTCAGCGGCTAAGACTCCTGAGACTAAGGAGGCGGGTTCGATAACGGCCGCGGTGGCTGCTTTTCAGATGTAGGAGAAAAGCGAAAACGCCCTGTCACGAGATTTCGGCGCACGTTAAAGATCCCCAGGTGGTCGAAATTTATCAAGAGCCATCCACTTAGTCACGCCTAATCGCCCAGGTGTAGTTTTGGCGAGATAAACCCCAAAAATCATGCACCTCTCCGTCTAACGACGACGATGGTTGAAAACGAGGCCTTCTCGTGATGGATTGTTTGGTTGGCGAATTCCGCACTGCGAGTATGTGCTACTCTGGAGGTACGCACCACTTTTTCTAGAATACCCACAACCACTCTCCGGTGGGCACTCTATAGGTCCAACGTTTGGGTTTGGAGTGTATGGCGCGAATCGGTACCTGCTGCTTGGCGTCCAGCGAGCAATTTTTTGCGTGGGTGCCGGTCTGATGCGTTAAACCCCAAGATGTGCCATTAGGCCTAACGCCCTAAACCTCAACATGGGAAGTTATGCCTAACGTCTTGTGACTAACATCCTTACGAATCGCACAGCAACGCCGTTCTGCTCGTGACGGATTCTTTGGTTGTCATCTGAGTTCCAAACCGCTTCGGCCATGCCGAAATGCAGCAATCGGATAGACGTCGGCTTCGTGACGCGAGGGGCCCAGGTTCGATTCCGACCACGAAAAGCGTTTTTTTCTTCTTCTTTCACTTCACCCACGATGATTCAGCATCATCGTCAGAGAAAGTCGGCTTTCGCTTTCCTGCGGGGCGTATTGGCGTATGACGGCATCAGTGAGGCCACTAAACCTTCTCTTTAACTTTGAATTTTTGAAACATACAGTTGCCAATTTGAAGGCGATGTGAGGACGAGTTAATGCCGAAGCGCGGGAGCGACTGTGCTGAGCCGTCGCACGGCCATTTTTCGCCGCTGCATGTCCGGTACAAGGAAGCGGGCCATCTAGTCAGAGACAATGAGGTCGAGTAGGGAGATGGAGGGAGAACGCCGCTCGAGCAGCTCCGGAGCTGCGGCGCTAAAAAGCCAGCCAGGCACCAGCGACGCCGATGTCGACTAGGATAGGGCTCATTAACTTCAACAGGAGGAAGCGAGGGAGAGGGGCAGGCCCTCGGGGAAGACCCCCGAGAAGAGCGAGCCCACGCTGTGCAACAGCAGCAGGAATAGCAGCCCGTGTGCCGCGACGTCGACGTGAGGTGATTAGCCTAGGGAGCCGCCGTGTAGAAGCTGAGCACCGTTGTAGTTCTTTCTATATTTTCACTCCCTTGATTCATTTCTTTTTCTCTTTTTCTTTTCTAGCTTTTCCGCGTGTTTGATTTTCTCTTCGACATCGACACATTCTATACCGCTGACTCCATCCGGTTGTAGAGAATGGTCCGCTATGCTGCACCGTCTTGACACCCTATTTGGCCAAAAAGGGTGTAGCGTAATTGTAAAATGGGTGTTGGGAGGCCATTAAACCTTTTTTTTTTTGAAACTCAGCACCCTTATTTGTAGCTCTACATTCTTTTTGTGTGAAAAAAGGGTGTTGACTAACTTCAAAACCCTTTGTTTCTGATAGGGTGTTGAAAGGGTATGGATAAGGTGTGGAAAACGTGTTCCGCTGTTGATTGATTAAGACCATACATGTATGTATATTTGCACTGCGAAATACAAGACATCCACTCACACCCACCTCCCCCCTCGTAAGAAATGTTCAAAAGCAAAAAAAAAAAAAATGGCCGTCTGCAATGATCGCTGGTTGCCATATACGGTGCGCGCCATGGATGAATTTCAGCTTTGGCCCGTGAAACGTCAATTTCAACTTTTAAAATTAACAACACTATACATACGCAATAAACTGAGACCACGTTTAGTCGTATTTTACAAGGCTGTTCCAGTGTGGCCCCCACACTGAAAGCGGATACAATTGGGAAACAAACTAAGTCGACCCCAGCTTCGCGGTTTCTCCTGCCTTGCACCACTATTGCAAGCTGCGCCAAGTTTTTTTAGTTTTAGTATGCCAAAAAGACTAGTACCCTTACAATTGTATAGCATGAGGGGCGCATCCGCATGCGCCCACTGTGCTCCAACTCGAACAGGCTTGAAAACAGGCTTCACTGGAGTAATACCCTATCCGCGGTGGTGCACCCATTACAGGCATCGCAGTTCTTTTTCTTGATCTTTTTTTGCTTACGCCACCGAACCTAGCTCAAGCTTACATAGCTGCACTGGTAATAAATCATGCCTATTCATATTGTTTTAAACATCGTGAAGTACAAAAAATCACCCCGTTAGGGGAAAATGTTCTGTCCACCCGTGTAAACGTTTGTAAAATACCTAAAAAGTCGGAGGTCTTTTACACCGTTTTTCTTAGTTGGCGGTATTTTCTTGCACCATTTTTTGTACACCCTTTTTACAACCTATTTCTTAGTTCCCAATACCCTAAGTTGTATCTCTACAACCTTGCTAGAAATAGTGTGTTGAAATAATCAACACCCTTCTTGGTAGAACAAAAAAGATGTAGAATGGGTGTTACGCTTTTAAAGGAACCCTGCAATACTTTCGATAAGCGCTTTCACTCTTTTCTCTGTGTCTGGAACCACTGTGAAAGCTACAGTTATCGCCAGCACGGAGCAGCAATGCGTGATTCGCTCGTTGCACCGGATACGCCTTCCATTCCTGCTTTGTTTTTGTGTCTATTTTTTAAGTTGCTATCGAAAAACTTTCATTGCTGAAACTGAAAGAAAACCGGCCAACAGCCTCTACACGGCCTTAGTGACGTAATTTTGGGGTGTCGAAAAGCGTCAAGACCGGGAAAGAGAGAAAAATCTTTTAAGCTAGTTTTCAAGTTATCTGATGGGCATAAGCAGTAATTTTTGGCTGAGGTACCTTGCGACCCCCTAATCTAAGTACTGGGTGTGTAGGGTGACTGCGTTCTGCAAGCATTTAGGATTTAAAAAAACGTTCAAAAATGTGTTGCAAGATTCATTTAATAGAAGCCCGTGACTTCCTTAACATAATAGCTACCTCATGATTAAAAAGTTTTTGCACATCCGCATGTTGATTTGTACTTACAAGGTCACATTAAATTGCATAATTCCGAAATTAGCGCTTAAATATGTTACTTTGGCGGCAAGCCCACCTACTCTACCGGAAGACGTTCCTCTCCTGGCTAAAAAAGCAAGGAGAGCAGATGTGTTCTAAACTAAGTAAGCATTCTCCCTCCCCATGCATCCCGTTGGTTTTCTTGCTCAATTGATTTGTGGTCTAAGTGGGACTTGTGCGTTTTTAATGTGTCTGTATGTCATGCTGTGCGCTCAGCCGAATCACATTGTAACGCGTAGGTCCGCTGCCCACACCCATATTTTAGGGTGTCAAGCAACCTTACACCATTTTAGGGTGCTCATACAAACACACTTTATTCATCCTTACACTCTTTTTTACACAAAACACCCTTTGAAGGTGTGCGCCATGGGACAAGATGTTTACACCCTTGTTTGCCAAAATGGTTGCAAGAAAGTTTAGTGTGTGTGGTTATATCTCTGTGCACACGTTGTAAGATTTAACTTGTAATGAGATGGTACAGGGTCACGTTGAAAGAAGGGGATGCAGTTGCAGCGCATCACGGAAAGGAAGTAAAATCGCATTTACTTCATTTTGTTGCGTGGAGACAGCTGCTATGTGTAAGCGTTGGGATGGTAGAGGGGTTTGAAGGAAAAGGAAAAAGTGAGAAGGGGTAAATTATGCCTCTATTTTGATGAGTCGGCGGCCTGGAGGCAGCACTGCGGTCGCTTGGAGTCGAAAGCCTCCTCGCCGCATAGCCGGTCACCTACGCCGGTACTGGTGCTGCGGGGTCCAGGAAGAGTATCAGCAGGGCTCACCACTAGATAGCATCGTATGAAGGAGGCGCTCTAGACAAGACCAGGACTGGAAAGCTATAGGTTAGATTTCTTGCTCGTGCCGATGAGGGTCGTTACTTTCGACGCACGTTAAAAATCCCAGGTGGTCAAAATTCTACGGCATGCCTTCTAGCCCACGTGTATCACCGCGCGTTCAACCGCAGAATTTGAATTTGAATTGGGTAACCTCAGACAAGTCATTAATAAGGCTGCAGCTGTTGAGCGCTGTGAGACGCGGGTGCAGCCGGGAAGTCCCGTGACAGTGCGTCATGCCTCGCGGAGCAACATCTCGGGTACGAGCTTGTGCCTGACTCAGACAAGGCGGTAGCGCTGATTTTTGTTTCCACTTTTGCTTTGGTGTCGTCAGCTAGCCCAGCATTCCCTACACGAGGCATCGTTTGCACCAGTTCGATTCCATGTAATATTGGCGGAGCACATCGACTACCGAAAGCGCAGAGTCAGACGGCTATTACTTGCGACATCCTCCGCCTCTTGTGTGCTTTCAGTAGCACCAGCTACCATTACATACCATTACATCGGTGACGGTGTATGCGTCCGAGGGGCTGACAGTGACAGAAACGTCGTCGTCGACTCTCAGAAAATCCTCGAACGACACTTCTTTCGGCACAGCATCGCGATCGTTGGCGAGCTCTTCCCACAGTTTGCCGATGCTTCCGTCTTGGTCCGGACTCGCTGACTGGGCGTGTTCCGTCGCGAGTCCCGCGTGTCCGAAACAGTTGCGTAAAGTGTCGGGCGCCACGTCACTCCATGCGAGGCTCCACATTTCATTGCGGGGCCATTCCGGCCAATCAATATCTCTATCACCGCTCCGATACCATGCATATCGACGGAAATTCTAGGCGTGCCGAGTTCGATAAATGAGATGTCAACTTCGTTGTAAGATATATGTTTTACATACATTTTCGTAACCGATTTTTTTCGCTCCATATATAGCATAATTCGCTATAACCAGGTTCCTTAGAATCGATTTTGACTGTATAGTACGTAAGTGATGGGTGGTACTAACAACGCTTGCACAAAATGCCGCATCTCCCACTTATTGACACCTCGTATACGGCTGGAAATACGTCTGAGAAAATTAAAAATTTCCTTACATGTTATCATTCTTTTGGTATCGGGTATACCGGCGGTGAAATTGTCGCCCAGCTGCATGCTTGGAACTCTGATAGACAATTCCATCAAAATCTGTCAGTTTCCGATTCGCTGTAGGTGTGCTTCCTCCTTGGCCTGAGTTTACCTTCAATGTCTTGCGAATCATCTTTTGTGGGCTCGATGGGCTCCATCGCGCCGGGGGAAATGGGCACTTTAGGGGATTTGAAAACGGTGGTTATTGCAGCGCGTACGAGCTGCTCCTCGCACAGAGTGGCAGCCGCCACGCAGAAGCCGCGTGCTGTGCTCGGCGACGCCATTGCTTTGAAGAGCGGCTTGTGTTATGCTTATGCAATAAGCGCAGCAGAAAACATGTACACTCGTGAAAAATCGCGGAGAACAGAACGTATCCCACTGCTTCTTGCTCCATAAAAGAGCTTTGCCAATGGCGATCCCGACGGCGCAAGTTGTGCTGTGGTTCTTGGCGTAATCTCGGCTTTCGCAGAGTCAAAGCTCTTAAAGGGTTCAAATTGAGCATGCTTGTTGACTCTGCCCACCTAGTAGTAGTAATGAAACGATAATGAACGTCCCCCCGCTTGAGTTCGTCGCTTTTAAAGCAGAAACAAGACGCTCCCTGAGCTGTTGAACGCGAAAATAGAACAAACGTTCAAAAATGTTGCCTCAAAACCGGAAAAGGCCAGGAAAGCGAAACTGAAGCAAAAGCACAAAGATACCCTGATATGCTTGACCCAACGTGTGTGAGTCCGCCTATGCCTGGCAAGTAAGTCATTAAACTTAACGGGTCAAACACCTCATTCGGGAGCTTCTGTTATAAGCTGCATCCTCGGGTTGAGTGCATAAATGCAAGAGGGATCAGCAGTGCAGGTATACGGCATAGCTGCAGCGAGAGACACGCGACGAAGGACCGCGTTCTCCGCACCTCGCCGACGCAAGCTCGGAGCAGCGCTAGAGCGAGCTTTCACGGAGCAGCCAAATCGGATTAGCGTCGCTTTGTTTGTCCTCCCGTGCAAGCAGCAGCAACCGGCGCCCTGCCGGAGCGCTAATCCCGGCTGCGACACAGTGTCATAGCTACACAGGGCTGCCAAGACGGAGGTGCGGGTACCTGTACTGCGACAGGAATTCCGCCCCATGTAGGAACCTTTGTTAAGCACGACGAGTGCACCCTTTAGAAGACACTGAGGGGCGTTTACGCCATTCCTACGGAATGTTGACAAGTTTATTACGACATAACTTAGCCAAATCTATTATCGCCATCTCTGCGATCAAACCTGCTCGCTTGGACAAGTTTAGACTGGTGGAAAAGATTCCCAAAGTTATATAGCAATAGTGATTCAGCTGGGGTTGGTGTTAGTGAGTGAGTGAGTGAGTGAGTGAGTGAGTGAGTGAGTGAGTGAGTGAGTGAGTGAGTGAGTGAGTGAGTGAGTGAGTGAGTGAGTGAGTGAGTGAGTGAGTGAGTGAGTGAGTGAGTGAGTGAGTATGCATGAAAGGAGTAGGGATGCTTATTAGACGGAAAGGGAAAATTGAGAGGAGTGCGTTAAGGCCACTGCACTGTCAGTAGACACGAGGTGCATTACACCATTTTGCGTACCTCGATGACATCACATGCTCGAACTAAGTAACCAGGGACGATTGCTTCGCAGCAAAAATGGGTAGCAATCAAGGCAGACGATGTCGCTGCCTGTAATATAGTTGTGCATGGAACGTTAAATTGAAAGTAACTAATAATATACCCTCAGCAGCCAGGTTCATAGCACAAAAACTCAAACAGATGGTTAATTAAGAATGTAATCAAGGCAACATTTTGTCATACTCGATGACTGGGGCATGCAGGTAACTCGCAGCCCACCTATGTTGCGCCAGGCGGGTAGTTCAGTAAAAATTGGCAAAGAGAACAGGGCCTAAGTTGATTGGCCGCAGAGCACTAAATGGAAAACGGCTAAGGCACCCGGCCGACTAAAGGCCGTGTACTGAAGGCGACGGTATTTAATGCTAATCGCTCTTAATACTGATTTTTTTTATTTGAATATTTCATTTTTATTTCTTGGCAAAACCAAGGGGAGGCTGAGACTAAAGGCGGATGTGGCCTGACATGGGCCTCAGCCACCCTGGTTCGCGCAGCCAAATCGCCCGTCATCTTTTAACAGCAGAGATGTTTAAAGCTTGAGCTTGGTCCATTGGCATGAGCACAAAAATGACCAAGGAAAAAAAATTATCCCGGTGCCTGGCGCCCGGCGCGACCTTCGCGCAGTGGCTTTAGCAAAAAAAAGATACCGAAAGCACGTGAGCACGTTCTTCTGAAAGAGCGCCCGGCGTCGTCAAGGCTTGTGCGTGTGTTTGCGCCACGTGAGGAGCTCCTGCCTTCGTCGTCGTCGTCGTCGTCGTCGTCATGGGTGCGGCGGACCCGTGGCGCACCGGTCGCTACAGGGCTCCCCCCGTAGAGCCAGATGCCGTTGTATTTATTGCCCACGTGGCGTTTTGGTCGGTTGAGCTTGGGAATTCCGGGGCGGGGTAATTGAGACGGGAAACCGTGCATGGGACGGAGAGAGGCGACATAAGCGGGCTTGACTTGGTCGGCGGCGATGACGTTTTGGTGGCCCTTAAGGTAGAAGGTGGCAGGCTTGGATTGCCACTCGCCGTACGAAAAACGTGCACAGACTTGCTCTTTCTGCTCCCTCTCTCCTGTGAACCGCTGTAAGTGTGGGGATAAGCTAGGTAGACTCCCAGCTCTGCTATTTCTCGAGCCTTGCACCCGTAATACAAGCTCCGCAATTTATTTCACCACTTCCCATTACTTTGTATAATTATTGTGCAGCTCATGACTGGTGCAGCTGGAGATTAAACTGCGGGCTCGCGGCAAAAGAAGGTAGGCATATAGTGAGGCTGCTCCGCATGTCCTAATTGCGCTTTCTATATAGCGAATGCACAATTTACTAGGCTCCTGACAAAATGCACGAGTGCAGTCGGGGCGCGTGTGATTTCCTGATGTCCGTTCCAGCAGAGTAACTGTAAAAAGCAGCAAATATCAAGTCATTGGCTTCTGCATGCAGTTATTATTCTGCATGCAGTTATTCGCTTCTGTATGTAGCTAATGGCCCGTTAATTTTAAGGATGCGTAAATATGATGGTATGAACTTGCAAACCTGCGCAACGGCAACTGTTTATTTGGAAACGTACTTTCAAGGTATGAACACGGTGGGAGCGTTAAGAATATGCCGATCAGTTCCCCAACAAAGCAAGGAAAACACCGGGGCTGCTGGCATAGGCGTCGGCAGGGTGGTGCAAAAGGGACAGTTGCCCCCTTTTCCCCCACACTTTCCTCCTCTTCCTCGTCCATTCAGCGCACCTCGTGCTTGCTCATCGTCTATTATCTCGCTGACACTGATGATCAGAAAACTGTCTGAGTGTCCAATGCGAACCAACCTTCCAAGAAAGGGGAGGGGGCCTTTGCTGGTTTCTCGTCACGGAGAACGCACGTAATCATCACCAAAAAAGGTGTAATCCAGCCACCACTGAAATGCGAGTTCGGGTCCTGGCATTTTTTTTTGAAGAAACAAAGTTGTTTGTTTCAAACGAATTCGAAACCTACTTTTGAATTTCTGGATTAACTACGCCTGTGTTCTTTTTTAGCCACCCCTCTGCCAAGGGCAGGCGCTGAGCCACTCACGCGGCGTGTCGAATTCGTTTGAAAGGCTGGCTTCTCTTCGCGCTGCACCTGCGCAGCCATCTGGCCAGAAGCTGCTTCGTGAAGTCGGAACATATATTTTGTTTCTTTGCACGCATTCGAATGCGATCGCAAGGCCTTATTTGCAAGAAACGGGGGTGCAGTGAATATAATAACTCGTTCGACCGCGTTAGCCACTCCACCGCCATGTTTCCCCCAAGAGAACAATTGGCATCAAGAAATGCCCCCGTTCGTCGCACAGTGTCCAGTACGCACCCACTCTGCAGTTCTGGAAGGGTGCCCCTGGGTTTGTGGTCCAAGCATGTGCGGACTGCCACGGCCGTAAACTCTTTTGGCCCCTTTTGCCCCCTCGCGCAACCAGTTTTCCTACGTAGGTAAACTTGCGAGCAGCGTTTCCAGAAGGAAAAGATGGTTTGGCCTCAGTCTCTGGTCAAAATTTCGCTAGATTGAAACAGAACTAGTGCATACAATTGCCGAATAGCGAGACAACTGTACCGATTACCGATTGCGCTATTATCATAACACGGTCCTTGGCTTTGGACATTGGCTGAGTTGAAGTGAACGTTGGCTTTGTAGTTTGGCAGTTTTGAATTTGGACTTCAGGAGGGGGGATTATGCTTCGATTTAACCCTGTTTGCATGGGGAAATCTTCGCCTTCTAACGGCCTTTCTCTTAAGAAGGGGGCAGACCTAAAAAAAGCCAAATTAAATTTAGTGAACGACACCAGCTCTGCTATTGTTCTTAGTCTTCGCATCTCAACGGGGAAGGTGGCTGAATATGTTTTTTTGTTTTTCTTCTCATCATGCTTCTGAGACAAACGCCCTTATTCTGTGTGTGCAGACCATGATGTTTGCCTTTTAGCCTGCTATTTACATGGTGATTGGGTAGATTATTTAGTTTGTTTTTTTCTGACCTTTCACTCGCTAATGCATACGCAAATGACTTAATGCCGCGTTTTTTATTTCTAATTTGGGTACTAGATGGATCCGCCAGGTTAACACAAGAAAGCTAGGCCTTCTACAAATGAAGAATGCATCAGTGAAAAAATGCAGCATTCATAATTTAGCTTATTCTGTTCTGCGGAATGTATTAGAAAACAGACATTTGAACATAAATATGGAGATCTCAAAGGTGCCGCAGCGCTTGCGTCCGATGGTTAAAAAATTTAGGGAACACAGTATAAAAGTAGAAGAATTCTTCGGGGACCTATACTAAGAGAACGAAAAGGCAGAGAACGCCTGGCATAGTACACAATGGGCCACAAATCATTGCACGCCATATGCACCGGTCAAAATTTGCGCAACTCCGGGAAAATGATAGTAGAATCTCTTGTACTTTTTGCAATCAGCAAAGGAAGAATGCTTTGGACTCATCCCCGCGTCCTTTATTTTCACTTTTATTGTATCACTCAAAGGCATTGAGGGAACCATGGCATCGTGATTTGAAGGCAAAGTTGCTCGATCCAGTTAAGAATTACTGCAATTTCAATCACTTCAACTGTGAAGCTTAACCTTGGCAACATGAACTTCAAGGGATACCCGATAGAATTCTGCTATTCGCTGAGGGGATCTATCCCACTATCAGTCGCGGTCTTCAAAGGGCCATCATAGTCCCCACGACAACGCGTTGCCTCGGTCAAGCGTTTCGTTAGGACAATTTGTGGAGTGACAACGGGGCTTCGTTTAATGATGCCCGACAACCGTCTGTGCGGACGCAGTGTGCTTTCATTTCATTGCGAAACAAATAAAAAGAAGGGGCAAAGACCGTTCACACAAAAAATTACTTCGTGATGCGTGCGCTTGTGCAGCGCACGGTGTTTTTACGGATGAGTGACTGTAAGAATAGATCGGTCAAAAGCATATAGTAATTTCTCATAATCTAGCTTAGCAAGCTTATTTAACTTTACATTGCTATTTCATCGACGCAAAACAACTGTTTCTGCCATGCGCCTTCGATCGTTCTGTTTAATAAATGGTAGCGTTATACAACGGAATTGTTTCTTCTTGTGATGTATGAGCGTTAATAAACACTGAAATTTTTAACCGTTAAATCAGAAAAAAAGCTTTCTCCCTTTTTCCGCGCAGCGTCTGGGAGCCTTAAATATTTGCTTATAGTCCCCCCTCCAGTCTTATATTGGCGAAACAAGTTCGCCCCCTTCCCCCCCAAGAAAATATCCCGCCGACACCAATGGCTACTGGCTCTGCACCTGGTATGTCTGTCCTATTTCCTCAACGACGATAAAGATTCGTTCACAATGTGCTGATTGCCGGTCGTAAATTCGCACGAATTGGCAGCGCAGCCCCCAACGACTCGTCTACATATACACACCTCTAAATAACAGACGAACGCGGAGGGAGAAAGTACAAATTTCTGCTGCTGCGATTTCGTTCCTCGCCTACCACTACTACGAACAATCTCACAGGGCCACAAAGCTAAAGCAAGAAGCTCAGAAACAGAAAAACCAGCCCGATCCTTAAAGACGCAGCCGAGGAACATCAAGAGGCGTTTACCGAAATACGACAGCAGCGCGACAGGAGCTTTCTTTGGCAGGATATACAGGGGTCATAAATACTCAATATCTGGAAGTCTGCCTTCATCCTTCTTTCCTTTTTCTGCTGCCTTGTTTTGCTTCTTGTAGTTTTGACATCGAACACTTTGACGTCTCGGGTCGTCCAGTTTAAACGTTCACTCAGCCCCGTCCACTCTTCCCGGTTGCTTCAGAAAGGGTATACCAAAAAGATACGAAAAATAGGGATAGGTTGTGGTGGAGTTGGAGGTGGTGGTGTAGCGCCGATAAAAAAAAGTGCATCTCCCCGGTTGGAAAAAAAAACGGGAATGTGAAGCTGGGGTTCTTTTATGTTGGGGGCGTATCTATGGTGTCTGCGCGTGGGTGTGCGAAACTCTTTAGTGAGTGTATATCTCCTGCTTATCCCCATCCTTCTTATCCTGCTCATTCTTACCCTCATCCCGCTCCTCCCCAACATGAGGAGCAAGATGATCAGCCTCCTTTTCCCGTGGGGTGCCGCATCATGATTGCACTTAGTAATAAGGTGTGCTGACGATGATGAGGATGACGATGGCGCATTGTGGCGTACTTAATTAAGTAGGGAAAATTCCCCCCCTAAGCTTGGCATGTCCTGTGGTAAAAGAAAGGCTCGATTCGTTCGTACCTGACCCTGAGCAACCGAGAGCTAACAAAAAATGAGAAATAGGCTTGGCATGTGCCGGTCAGAAATAAATCTCCTTGTGGGCTGAGGTGAAAAAAATGAGTTGCAGTAAGTAACATGGCCTTGTTCCTTGAGCTTTGAAACAGATAACCCAAAGTTAATTTCAAGTTATGCGGAATTTATTTATTTATTTATTTATTTATTTATTTATTTACCCTCAGGGCCGGAAGGCATTACAGAGGGGAGTGGTTACAATCTACAATACAAACATAATAAAAAAGCAGTCAGTTACAATATAAACGCAAATAAAGCAATCAGTTTGTTATATAAAGATACATTCATATCAAGTAAACAATTCAGGTAAATAACAAAAGCAGTCAGATAAAATACAAACGCAAATAAAGCAATCAGTTTGTTATGTAAAGATGAGTTCACCTTATTATACAATGTTAGGTAGGGTATCGTGAAAAAAATGGTTATCAGTAATCGATACAACTTCTGCAGGAAGGTGGTTCCAGTCTCGTGATGTACGGGGTATAAATGATTGCGCGAACGTTCTCGTAAGACATGAATTGAGACCTACTTTGTGAGCGTGATCAATGCGATGGGAATGGTAGGACGGAGAGGGAATTAGTTTATGGCGTAGCTCATTATGATGATATAGTTTGTGAAATAAGCTGAGGCGAGCAATTTTACGACGAGTCTGTAGTAACGGCAGGTCAAGACTGGACTTCATAGTTGTTATGCTGGCTGTACGGTTATAATTGGAAAGAATGAAGCGTGCAGAGTTATTCTGGACCATTTCAAGACGGTAGGTTAGTTTATCGTGACTGGGGTCCCATACTGATGAAGCATATTCTAATTTAGAGCGCACTAATGTTTTATACAGTAGTAGTTTTAATGATGATGGTGCGTTATGGAAGTTCCTACGCAAGTAGCCCAGCATTTTGTTAGCGTTATTAGCAACATATTCCACGTGAGCATCCCACGCTAGGTTAAAAGTAATATGGACACCTAAGTATTTGTAAGAGTCAACGGATTGCAAGCATACGTTATTGAGGTAGTAGGAACATCGAGTTACGTTAATCCTAGAAACATGCATGACTTTACATTTATTTGTATTCAGTTCCATTAGCCTGGTATTACACCAGTTATTAATAGCAGAGAGATCAGATTGCGTACATGTGTTTGCGTACATGTGTTTAAACTAATTCATTTATTGCTAGAGTTATTCATTATCGGTGCCTTTGTTGTTCCGAATGTCCGATACAATTTTTTAGATGCAACGCATCTCTTTAACTCGCCTTGTCTCCCGTTGTCGCGGCGCAGTCCGCATCCCTCCTCCATTCTCCTCGCCGCTCTCACCGCAGCGCCATCTGTGCGTCAGCGCGGCCAGGCGCTCGCTCCCGTCGCCATGCCAGCTGTGCGTTAGCGCGCAGCTTGCGCTCGGTTAAAAATTTACACCATCTTCCCGCGAGGGGAACCATGGGGTAGATGCGACACATCGGGGGTGAACATGCTGCGTAAATAGGATACACAACAACAGCAATCCACACACTGACATCGCTAACATAACGGAAACGCAACGGCAACCCCCGGGAAGATGGTGTAAATTGTTTTGATTTATGAAATTTCCATTCCATCGGTTGCGCACACTGATTGAGTCAAAGTGTCGGCCACTGATTGGCACCCCACCTTGGCATCAGGGAATCTCACTACAGAAGGCACATCAACATAAACATGCTGATATGTGAAATACACACTAAAGTAAAAGCGAAGTTGGGACTTCATTGTGTCGGTTCAAGAATGTGAAAATATCAGAGCGCGCAATCATGTTTATTTCAAGATAGCGAAAGATAAAGGGATCTTCAATGAGGCTGCTGTTGTTAGCCGAGCAAAGGAATCTAGCTTATTTCGCCGGATGTAGACGAGATGACAATTACCTTAAAAAATACTGGTGCATATGAGGAAGACATTGACGAGGTTGATGATGAATACGCATGCACAAAGTTATTTTGTGAGTCTGGTTCGGTCGGGTACTTTCTGATACGTTAACAAAGCTTTCACCATCTGTAATGCACGTTCAAGACGTGACCAAGGACCTAGTACATCACTCAGTGGTCTTCTTAGGTACAACCGGCAGCCCAAAGACACCGTGGACAGCGAAATAGCGCACATCCACAAGTAAAATCGTTTACTCTTTTCATGTACATTGGAAAATGTGAAACGTTGTGAAGTAGCTTGCCTTAGCTCAAAATGGAAGTGTCGTCGGTAGGTGACGTTCAGCCGTGTATGATGCAGTAGCGCTTCGGTTGACTGCGTGAATCGAGTTGGCATCTTAAAAATTCAGGGAGTATATTTAGAGTGACAAGGTGAGTAGTGATGCGACGTGACAACACCGGTGGGTAGCTGGATGATCTATGCCACACCAGATGCAATAAATAACTGAAGCATGTGTGTTGGGGAATGGAATTTGTGCTTGTTGCACACGTAAGTGACGCCTCATCGATGGCTTAGTATCCGCCTTGAAGTTATTCCACAATGAGGAGGGAGCCAGTGAAGTTCTTTACAACAGTCACTGACAGCATCATCATGAAGGAGGTAAGTGATTCGAATAAAAAGGTAATGCTACACGGCAATATTCCACACGCAGCCATGCGCAGTACCACGGCCTTGATGAAAAAAACCAACCACCGGAAAATATTTCTTTATAAAGTTTTGGTCAGTTTTATAGTCCACCGTATGGGCAGAGTGCTTCTACTGTAAACGCTTGCGTGGATATCGCCATTGCAAACTCGCAGCAATGCTACCATTTTCATGAAATAGCTATTAGAGACAGCTCGTGTATGAGTCTCTTACGTCTCCGTTTTTCACGTTTCTGATAAAAGAAAACGTCGTGTGAATTTCTTTAATTCTGCTAATTGCACTAGCCATATCTAAAAATTGTGGGCGGGCGGGAATTATCATAAAGAAGAAAATATTAGGGCCGACAGGAGGCGATTGCGTCTAGGCGGGGCGTGAAAATGCCAAGGTAGGTGAAGCAGCAAAGAGACTTACAACTGCGAAATTGAGGGATAGAAAAAAAAAGTTGTCACGAGCTTAAAACCAGGCGCGCTAAAAGAGGTTCGATAAAAAGGGAGAAAAAAACTTGTCCGTGCATATACCCAACACGTCCGCAGGCAGGCAGGCAGGCAGGCAGGCAGGCACGCACGCACGCACGCACGCACGCATGAACGAACACACGCACGCACGCACACACGCACACACGCACACACAAGATAATATATAAATGTACACACGCCGCATTCATAAGAACTGGGAAGGGAAAAAAAAAAACGGAAGGGCCTCTTTTTATGCGATATAATATAACAATATACCCAGCTATTGGCACGATAGCGTTAATTACTGGGTATATTGTTTTTGGCTCGTTTGGCTCATTTCTCGATTCCCCGTGGCTCTTAGCCGTCCGCTATCAGCCGTGTTTATCAGGCGTTCACGGAAATGCGTCACCGCTGCCACCCGGAAGCTACGACTGAGGCAGCAAGATTCGAGGGCTCCGACGAATTGTAATGTGACGCAACCGCAGCTCAAGTTTGAAAAGGAGGACAATGATGCAATGGCGGATATCAAAGAAAGGACGCTCGTTTTCAGCCGGTACAGCGCCTGCGCGGTGAAGGTAGTTCTATGCCCATTCGGTGGTAGCATGCTCGGAAGACACGAGCGCCAGCTGTGCCGGAAATTTACGGCATCACCCCTAGGAGTGTTTCCACCGGAAGGTCAAAAAATAAAAAAAATTCAGGTAATTCATCCATCAAAACTGCACGTGGCATATATATACGAGGCGTGCAATAGTGAAAGTCTCCAGAATAATTTAGACCACCTTAGGATCTTTAACGTGCGCTGAAATCTCGACATAATGGTGCTTTTGTGAAAGCGGGCGCCGCGGCAGGGAATCGAACCCGCGTCCTTGGGATCAGCAGCGCAACGCCTTACCCACTGAGCCACCGCGCCGCGTTTTCCATCGGAACTTATGCCGGAACCAACATTGGGTGGCCTGTAGCTAAAACAGGGAAACAAGGATTAACGCCAGTCTCTCAAAAATCAAGAAAGGCATATGTTATAACCGAAAAGAACTAAAATAAAGTCCACTATATAGATTATAATCACATAGGTTCTAAAAATACTTCGCAATACTATCACGGTTCTGTATCCGCTGGAAGCTCGGTTTGGCAAACGAGAAATGGCGTCACACAGCCGAGTTAAAAATCCCCCCAGAATAAGTACGGATGTCCTCCAAGAGAACAATCACGTAACAATGCTCATCGTGGCTCTGGAGACAGGCGGTGGTGCGAAACTCACAACCACAAAAAAAAATTAACCAATTAACCAATTTTTAACCAATATTTAGCCCACAAAGAAAACGCCCAACAAAGAGAAAGGAAGAAACAGAGAAGAAGAAAGAAGAAGCGGTAAGACTCGTGCAGCCACTGATCATGAGCCGAATTTTGCAGACCCTACGGTACCACAAATGTACCCGTACCAACGAAAGTGATAGAAACACTATCACCAGGACAAAATATGAGGAGTCCTCAACCTCCCAATTGTGTCCATAAGACAAAGTAAGAGCGGCTGGGCTACAAGGCTAGCAGAATGAACAGGCATTGGAGGGTGTCGAAGAAGGGGAAGGCCATAGATATAACATAACAATAATCGGAGCAAAGAATGAACTCGGAAATCGCAGGACAGGAGCGAGTGAAGGTCAATGGGACAAGCCTTCACGCTGCAGTCGTCAGAAATAGGATGTTAGTTATAATACCGATGAATTTGTCCTCGGCTTGTGTCTTGGTAACGCATTTCAAGTAATCGGAGAAGCCACTCTCTGAACCCCAGTAGAGCGGATGGAAAAACAAAATCTGGGGGTTGGGGGGCATCGTGTAGACGACTGGCAACCCTCCCCCCCCCCCCCCCATTTCATGGTTGAAAAGAAAATACTACATGCATTGATATACATGTCACCGATCCTAAAACTCTCCTACAACAAAACTATGGATCCAATCGTACACAGAAAGAGGCGATATGGTAGAATCAAGTTCTTTAGGGAAAGTTTCAAACTCATAAGGCCACAGTATACACCGACTACGGGATTTAAGAAAGCACGAGGCTGCAATTGTCGTTGTTGACTACTCTGGAAATCCTTGAGACCGCATGACATTCCTACATGCAGGAAGAAAGAAGTGGAAGTTGGAGCCATCCTCTTGGCAAGCCCAACAGCGAAGTATCAAACGGAAGCTTAACATCATTACAGACGCTCGAAGGAAATTACTGTTTTCCGTAGGCAGAATACCTAAGCTCTACGGTGAGACATTCCTGTTTCCAATGCAAGAAGTTAACAACCTCACCTGGGAACCCGTACCCAATGGTGCGGAAGATAACGAAGTACTGATGAAGAGGCACACAAACTTACATACCGTGCTCTTTGTGACCACCACACTGCCATTCTCGAAAACTGTTAAGAAAGAATTCACCTCCCATGCCTGGGAACATGATTTTCCCCCTTGCTGTAACGAGGTCGCAATGCCGAAGAATCACAGACTCTGTGGACGAAAAACCAGCACAAGTACCTGCAAACTTCTTTGCGTTAAAGTGTTAGGAATAAACATCATACATTAACTTAAAACTCGGTTAAAATCGGGAAACACCCCTTTCTTGCACGCACACCCTAGCCATGTCCAAGGGTATGGTCAGGGGAGAACAACTCAAACATAACACATCCCACTCCTTCGAGACATGGTAGGCGGCTTTGACCAGCTGCATCTCATGTGAGAGGGCAAAGGAAGGAGCTGCTGCATCTGGTTCCCTAGTCTTCCGGTTCCACCCTTGAGCTCCCTGTCATCTCTTTACCTCGTTTTTCTAAACCACTATTTCTTCCTGAACAAAGATCTCTCTCTCTCTCTCTCTCTCTCTCTCTCTCTCTCTCTCTCTCTCTCTCTCTCTCTCTCTCTCTCTCTCTCTCTCTCTCTCTCTCTCTCTCTCTCTCTCTCTCTCTCTCTCTCTCTCTCTCTCTCTCTCTCTGTGTTCGTAAAAAAAAAATTTTTCATCCCGGCGTAGAAATCACAGAATAAACATTTTGAAACACTCATACTGACGCCTCCTCTCTCAAACTTACAAACACTTCGCATCGGCAACCTTTCCCGCTCGCATTTTAACCCACAGAAGGGGAGAGAGCATTAGCCTTTCGTGGCACACAGCGATTAAAAACCCTCGTTGCGAATCTTTCTCTCTTCGATGACCTTTAGTGCTCTTGAAGCGATGGGAAATGCAGCAACTACGCACGAAAACACTCCGTGGGAGTCGAAGTATCGCTATCGCGTCTTACATCTTAGGATACAAACGAAGATGTCTCTGCAACTTTTTTCCCACAGTGTCGTCGTAATTTTCTCTTTGTCTTTTTTTGTTAAAAGAGGTATAACTATTCCGTTAACGACGACAACATGTTGCCTCCTCTACGCGCACATGTATTTATGCGATGTGCCGCAAGATTAAACGACGTCTACAGTCGTTGGTATTCCCTTGTGGCGTCGATCAGCGCCACAAAACAATGGTAAATCGCAAGCCATATTTATCACCCGACAAAAAACTCCGCGGCGTACCCTACCCTTGTACCGGCAGAACAAAACAAGAGTGTGTAAGATTGGGGGTGACGGGAACGTATCTCCCAATAATTTATACCATTGCTTTATCCCAAAATCGAAAAAAAACACCTATCCGGCAGTCCCGGGCGTAGCAGCAGAAACGCGAAGCTCCTAGGACTTAGAAAGCGGAAAATGTTCAGCGCCTTCCTCCTATTGAAGGAAAACGTTCATGCTGGAATCGCCATCATATCTTCACGAAACGGCGACGCTGATGCCCCTAGCACAGCCTACGTTTACTGTCGCGAAACATTTCAAAGAGACCCTGTGCACGAATTCCCACATACACCGAAACACCGAACAATGGGAACTTAAAGAAAAGGGGAAGCCACCCACAACAACAACACAGGTTTGCCTGTGTACGCAACGCTTCGCTACCCCGTATTTCTGAAATCGGGGAAACGTACACGTTTATCTGTTACGCCGAGCCTTGAAATATTGTTTTTGTTTACTTCCACTTTAGGAGTGCGCGGCATCCCAGTGTTCACTTTGCATTCCACACTAAGCTTTTTACACTTTCCTCCGTCGTGAATAATTGCGAATGCCTGTTCACGAAATTAAATAGGATCGGAGAGTGCATGTAGCTTAATCGTATTATCCGGGCTGGAATTAGGAAGGGGAGACGTTTATAAAAGCACATTTCGGCGCCTAGAAGAAAAAACAAATTGGTGCAACGTGCACTAGTGGTGCTGTGTTGGCGAAACAGCGGAGCTGGCGGTCGGCTTATCTGCTTCCGGTTTTGCTAAATTTTGCCAGGTGTTGTTAGGTTTTCACAAGTTCTGTTAGGTTTTGTGGTGTTTTTGGTAGGCTAGGCTAAGCGTTGGGAGGTGAGGCCGTGTTTAGACGGATTTTACAAGGCTGTTCCGGACTGTCCGCCACACTGACAGCGGATCCCAAGACAAAGAAGAAAGAAGCTAGGTCGACCCCCAGCTCCGCTGTTTCTCTAGCCTTACACCATGCAAGCTCCGCCAAATTTATTTTCCTTTCCAACCGGCTGCACATGTTACTGTTTCCCGGCCTTGCTATCGACGGACCCATCGGGCTTTTGGGGTTGTGCAGTGGTTAGTTTGCCGGTTTCACGGCGTAAAGATCGCGGGTTAGATACCCGGGACCTCCCTAACCACATTTTTAGGGTTGAAGCCCCTTAGACGCTGGGGCTTCAACCTGCATCTCGTGTCGTCGTCGTCGTCTCATGTAGTCAATGTCCTGAAACACCGGGACACTTGTTTTCCAATGCGTCGCGCTAGAATGTAATGCGTACTAAAAAAAGTACATAATGGATAAAACCAGTTCAAAATCAACTTACACGATTCAAAATTTGCGGAACGCTTCGTGTCCGCTTCAGCAATCGTCAAGAACAAGCAGAAGCTGTTTGTAGACGGGTTATAACTGGTTATAGTTTGTGTAATACTCTGCTACCCGCCGGATCTCGACGCTAGGCCTCATCGGTTCGGGTGCTCGGTCGAAGCAAGAATAGACAAACTTACCCGGTGCAGGGGCCTGTTTTAACGCCGAGGACCAGCCCCCCGGTCGAGGCGCGTGCATTGCACAGCCCTCTCGTTGACCTCTGCCACTACTCCAAACATGAGGCAGATGGGGCATGTAAATGGCCTAAATCGTGTTCAACGAAGAGAGGGCGCCACCGCCTCAGCAAGCGGTGATTGCTCTTCCCACTAGCTCTTCTCCGCCTTCCAATCAGCGCGTGGCTTGTGGAAACAGATAGGCTTACAATCTTTGAATACACTTATACACTGCATGCTTCGCCACTCCCCAGGTTTCACGTTACTTGAAAAGGTTCGGGCTTTTCTTGGGACTTCCAGGAACTTTGGTACGACCGACCGATAACGCTCGGCCTAAACAGCTCCGCTGTTAATAAACGAAAATGGCAGCTACTTTCCACTTTCCACCTGTATAAGCAATACGGCCACGCAATTCAGAAGTTAACAAAGTGTACTGTTGGGCGAGTTGGTAGTTCATTGTAAAAGATCCTACAGCGCGAAATAAAACACGGACACAGAAAGATGACGGGACGAGCGCTCGTCCCGTCGTCTTTCTGTGTCCGTGTTTTATTTCGCGCTGTAGCATCTTTTGCAATTCATAAATTAATAAACGGTTCTTTGATGAAGAAGGAATGCAATTCCTCTGCGTGAGGTAATGGGTAGGGCCGTTTCATCCGCACGTCCTTAGCCAGAAGGGCCCACGCCGGAATAAAAAATGGGGGATGCATGGACTTCTAAGACGGGGAAGGCGAAAGACTGCAGTTGCACCTTCTGTTGCTGAAATTTACGGTCGAAATAGACACACGGACAAGAAAGGAAAACAACACCGGCGCGTACTATTAGCGCAAAAAGTTTATTTTCAAAGGAACACATATATATCCCCCAGAGCCCCAAAACCGACACGTGTTCCCGCTGCAGGGGCTCATAGGTGGTGTTAAATACTGGAAGTCGTCCCTGAGCGGAGCTCCGTCGCCTCCGTCATGCGGGAGGTAGCGTGGTGAAGCGAGCGGCCAGCCGATGTTCCTGCCTAGAAGATGACGGCAAGAAGCCGAAGCAAGTTCAACTGGTTTACTGCATGGGGAAAGATGAGCTGAAGCAAGACAAGAACAATGCCCCGACGGGTGAGGTTACAGTACAGGACTCGAGCAGAGTGGCAGCAATGATACACTGCTCCAACAGGAATGAACTTCTGTGCTTTGGGGGATCAGGGGGGGGGGGGGGGGGATATTTATACTCAAAACGCTAGCGGTCAAACAGGCGTATTCCCTCTAGTTTTTGCAGACGGTGCGACGTGATACAGACACACACAAACTTCTCCCCAGCGTTTGTTGGGGGGGGCGGTAGTAGTGGCGCACGCTGAGTCGGAGAGGGGCGAGAGGAGGTCTCCGCGACGGTGTCTGCGTCCTTCGGATATGTCTCTACACGCCGCGTTGCCGCCGCTGAGGTTTGAATCACGCAGACAGAGAGGCGTCAGCCATCCGGACTTTCGCAAGCCGGTAGCGGCATGTTGGGATCCGTTGGCTGCAAGCCTGAGTCACCGACACAGAAGCGCCCATTCGAAAGGCTCACACAGTTGAGGCTTCACCACACAGCCGGAGAGTGCTGCACGAAGCATGAAGCACAGCGGCGAGCTGAAACACGAAAAGTGTCCTCACCTCCGCATATACCATCTTTCCTTAAGAACTGTTACTTCCTTCTCAGAGGTACTGAGAGATAGTTGACTAACAGAGCTCGAACAGACTACGGAGTGCTTCGGCAAGTTCTCTTGTGGAATCACGGGGCTTGAAAAGCACTTCCGTGTCGTTAAGGCGCGGTTCACAGCCGCATTCGGAACAATGCGAGGCCAAATGAGTGCGGGAGTTTTCCTTCAAAGAAGAGTGATGTTCCCCAAGGCGTACATTAATACAGCGGCCAGTCTGGTCCACCTGCGCACCACCACCGGACACAGTACAGAACACAGTACAGTACAGAATGCAGTACACAACTTTAGTGTTGCACGGTACAAAACGTATTCCGGGCTTGATTGTAGAACCTCGTGCGGCAACGCAACCACGGGGTCAAGTCTTTTACCTACCATTGAGCGTAAACTGCTCAATTCATTCTTGGCAGAAAAAATACCCGGAGGCTGAATCTGTCAGCTGTCTTTTTCAAAAAGTCGCAGCCACTTTCTCGCTTTTTTTTTTCAGATTAGACTCACCAAGGGCGCTGCCTACCAATTGTTTAACGAGGCGCTCACTGGCGGACTGCAACACAGAAACAGGATAACCAGCATTTCTCAACCGAACAACCTGCTCACTGAAGCTGCGTTGCGGCAAATGGCGACACAATGTGTTAATGGCCGATTCGATGCTCGTGAGTGGAATTCCGTTTTTTACTGTCTTGGAGTGGAAAGAAGTAAAATTAAGAAGGGGCTTGATTGATCGGAGGGCACACATCCAGCACACACGTTGGGCAGAAAAATTCAGGCTTAGGTCAAAATTCTTCAAGCTTTCGTGTGAGGGAAGCTCGCATGTGAAATTCAAGCCTCTGCCTCTGGCCTTTAAGACGTCAAGAAAACAAGAAATCAATGTCTGAAAAAATTTATACTAACGCTGCTTCCCAGGATCAGAAAATCGTCGACGTAACGAAAAAATATGAGAGTAATGTCTCGCCAACCACGCTTCAGGTCACAGTCAACCTTACCCATAAAAATATTTCTCAGGACGGGGGCCACCTTCGACCCTATGCATCCTCCAGTTTTTTGTACGTAGAACTTCTCGTTGAAGCCTACTACAGTGTTATTGAGCAATTCGAAGGACTTTACCATGGCACCACAGCCATTAACAAGAGCGAACTCCTCATTGTCATTACTCATTAGGGATGCACTCCCTAACATACCTCAACAGAAAGTCCTGTGGGAGGGAGAAGAAGAGGCCCTCTACGTCTACGCTTATGGCTGTGATATTACGGCACGCAAGAGTGTTTAAATACTTTGGTATGTCTTCAGTTTCGAACAAAAAAGGGGTTCAGGCACGGTCAAATGTTCTAAATGCCTTTGCAAGTAACTGGAAACAGCCATTTACCATGAACCATGGTCCGAAACTATCGAGCGAAACGGGACACACGGCTTGTGCGTTTTGTCTGCAAAAAACAGTTGCAATGTGAGTTCTTCTTGCTTATGAGCAGCAGTGGCTAGGGCATCCAGCTTCCACACTTTGCACATTTGCAGATCCCGATCTTATGCGTGTTTTCCTCTGTCACATACCTCTTTAAAATTCTTATGCACAGCCGCCATCGTCCTTTCTGTATACATCGACTCGTCAAGTGCCCCGAAGAACCCCTCCTTATCAGCTTCCACAAGACGTGCGCATTTAGAAACCAAACTGGTCGCAATCGAGCTCAAGAATGGATCCTTTCTACCCATCGTACGGGCCACGAGGACGATATCTACACCCGCAGAAAGGAAATGTTCCTTTTCGTCTTCCGCCACACACCTTGCGACATTCCGTGTCAACGGCCTCCAAATGGAATAAAGACTTTATTGAATGCCAACACTGCAGGAGTTGACCTTACTTGGGCACTTGCTTCTGACCATTGTCAAGGAGCAATAATCCTTGTAGAATCTCTTTGAAGGGGTCGCAGCCGCATCGTTATCGACCTCCATAGGCCTGGTGTGGCCAGTCATTGTCTTGAAGGGACAGTGGTCAATCTTCCTGTGCACTGGCATCATCGTCATGTCTAGGGGCGCACGAGCGCCCGCATTGCTTCTTCTTCTTCCCTTCCCCCTGACGTTCCATTAAAAGACAGACCTTGATGGTCGCTCCTCTCCCCCCTTGACGCTCGAGTCTCGTCCTTGGGGGTCGACGGATCCCACAATCCTGCTGCACTGACCCCCGTCATAGCCTAGTGTGCGACGCGGGGGTTTATGGATGCTACCTTAGAAGAAGACTCTGCCCTCCGGAGATACACAGTCTGATTTCCTGCCCCCTTCGCCATGTCAGTCAACAAGGCTGTGCAAGAAGGCCATTTTGGGTGGTCTCATCGTCGCACTTGTAGTGTTCAGTGTTCCTGTCTATTCTTGAAGAAAGGAGTCTCGACAGCCATAGATTTTATTGACGAGTGAACCGTCCAAAGAGAATTGCCGGGCGGAATCTCTTCAGCATCCAATGTCTGAGCCTTTTCCACTCAAAGCCTTTGACTGGCGATAAGCGGTGTCAACGGCCCTCGATCACTCTGGCTCTATATATGGGCCCGCCGAGGGCTCAATGAATGAACCGGTGTATGAAAAAGAAACCTGCGGAAGAGACTCGCTTACCCTAAGCAACTTCGTTCGCCACGGTTGATGACGACGGCCGCCAAGGCGTAAGACAACGCCCTAGAAACAGACACCTTCCATTTAAGGGAAATTTATACTCAACGCTTTTTTTTTCTTGGCGTTTCTCGTAAGGTGAGGCGCACGTTCATTGTGCAATGAATGCGGTATTCCGGTTTTAGTCACTAAAAACAAAAGTCCGGTTATCGCCCGCGCAATCAGGACACGTTTTGGAAGCTTTAGTATACCTAGGGGGCGTTCCATGGGCACTTATGAGCATCGAACAACCGCCACGCAGAAAAGTGGTTCCGAGTGGAGTGAATAAACCCGCACCACGTCCGTTAACACGCATGTCACCCTTACTATTGCATTCGACAAAAGAGGAGGCATCCATTTAAGCCTCGTAAAAGACTGCGCGCTCTTTGTAGAGTGTCGCCGACAGCTTTGCTTTACTGTTGCTATGGTTTTTCAATACATTGTCACCATAACCAGCCGTATTGATTCGTTGACTTGACATTAGAGCTTGTAGCACAATACTTTCAAGGTATTGCCTTCAGGGCGCAACACAAGCTTAAGACTGGATAGGAACGTCGCATAGCCAACCACCAACTGGGACTTCTCAACATACACGCTGTTCCGCCAGCCTCGCCTCATCCTAACATTGTTCGAAATTTTCTCAATCAGCCTTAACCTCTAAACCGGTGTTGCCGAAAAAGGTTTTGTATCAACAAACCTCAACACAAATAAAATTTGGTGAAAGAAAACACACCGAGGAAGCGCTCTGGTCGTTTGCTTTGCAGCTTACTCCAGTTTCAATCCAAACTCAACATACAACTAAGCCTTGACTGCACTTACAGTGTGCGTGGTGGCCTACGGTCGCAGAAAATACTGGAGCAATATGTTGTGAAATAGTATGGTGTGAAATTTACGCTTTTTTGGAACTTTTTCAATGTTAGGCGCATTTTTGGCGCAGTTTTGTGATTTTTATTGTATCCACCACTGCGACGCATTAATATACTACGATTTAAATAAGTACGGTAGAAGCTCCTTAATTCGAACTTGTTTAATTCGAACTTGTTTAATTCGAACTTCCGGTTAATTCGAACTCACGCCCTGGTCCCGTCACAGCCCTGTACATTTCAATGGGGGAAAACTCTTGATAATTCGAACGCGTCGGTATCCAGAACGGTTTATTCGAACTATAATCTCCTGGTTTCCATCCCTCCTCGCAGGAGAACGGCCCAGAGTGATGACAATGTGTTTTAAATCCCAACCAAACCAAATTTACTAGACATGCAAAACAGCGAAGCAGAAAAACAACAGCGTCGCGTGCGCGCTACGCTCCTGCAACAGCTTATTTCGCTACCACAGAGGGCGCCGCAACCCCGGCGCCAGTGTTCCTGCGCATGCCATTATTAATTACGAAATCACCTGCCACAAACGTGTAGTGGCGCCTAATTCGAGATAACAAATCCATAGGTGGCTTCTTTTGTTCTGCCAGCGCAGTGTGGCGCAATTTCCACTCATCCTCCGCCTTATCCGAACAATTTTATGGTCTCCTTCGAGTTCAAATTAACAAGTTTTTACAGTATACGCGATACCCATTTGCAGATTACTATACTTGAAATACCAGGCGAAACCTGGCAACCGGGATGTTATATCTGGTGAATTTAAACGCTGGCATTCCTTACTGGGGCATAATGGTGGTAATCAAAGCGGAGTAGTACACCGACCTATCGGAAATCAATTTTATGTCGATATCATTAGGTGAGTTATCATATAGCAGAAATGTCGTTTAGAGGACACCATTATTCCATCGTGCTACCCGGCGGAATCGTTTTCCGTTAACTACTCCGGTTGAAACCCAGCCGAAGGTTTCCGGCGTATCAATCTTCAACGCTGACGCAGAGCGGCAGAGAGAACGCTCCGGTGGAGAGCTTCGGCAGAGAGAACGCTCCGCATCGAACCCAGCGTACCGGGACAGCCGGCAAATGCGCAGGCCCCGAGAGAAGAGAGATGTGGGGCTCTCAACGCCTTCGCATAAAAATGAAGCCCCTTTCTTCAGATGGAAAAGCTTCTTCACCGGGCACGACGGGTCGAAAATAGCGACGGCGCAGACGCAAGCTCAACGGTTACAACCAGGTGACTACCAACATCCGCCAGAGAAGGAAGCCAAAAGGTTGCTTTGAACGGGTGCATGGATGACGTAGTGAGGCTGAGGAGGAAATAGAGGGGGTAAATTGGAAAAGTCCCTCTTGTAGGTTCATAGTGAACGTCGCTTTGGAGCACCAACGTAGCGTGCACGATCAACCAGCTACCGAATGGCAGAGCTTGGGGTGAGGGCGGGAGAGAGTGAGTGAATGAATAGATTTATTGAAAAGGAGACCATAGACCCTGGTTGGAGTTTGGGCAGGGGAAAAAAAAGAGTAGAGTTTGTCGTGTCTAAATCCCCGCTCAAAATTCTAGTCATAGTTTCATCTCCCCTCTTATATCTGTGTCCGGGCACACGCAGGGGGGAAAAGCGAGAACCGTGGAAGGGATCAGTAATATAGGGAAAAATATAACGAAGATATCATAAATCGGGAAACACTGGAGGTAAATTTGGAAACAGAAAAGCTTTTCGAATACCACCGCGTGCGTTTCATCTCCGAGACGCTGCTGTCGTGGCCTCTAATGTCCCCGGCGAGCAGCTGACACGCAGGGTACTCGTCGGTCAAGGGCAGGACGACAGTGGCCAAAAGGCTGAGAACAAATTTCTGGATACCTCGCAAACTAGCGATCGGAACAAAATTGAAACAAAACAAGGCAGAAGAGTACGTTCAGGAGTAGCGCCGATGAGGCGCTACGTTTTTCTTTCCGCCGAAGAGGCCCAGTCTGGGTAATAAAATAACAAGAAAACGAAACGTGGACCAGCGTCTTTTCTCTGGTACACGTCCGACAGCTCTTGAAAGCGGCGCTTAATTGGCTAGCGTGGCAGGACAAGGCGATCGGCGCGCAATCTCGGGCGAAACTTTTCCAGATACGTCTCGGCAGGATTGGCGAGCGCGGCCCCGGCTGCGCGCTTGACCCCAGCTTCGAGCTATGGTTCGTTGCTACAGGGTTTGTGGTCGACTTTTCGGGATTGCGGTAACGCGTTCAAAACCGAATTATTTATTTCCTGTCTTTTCTAAAGAAAACGTTTTAGATCTCAAAGTCGCGTATACCGCTATGAACTGAATTTTCGAAGCTCTCCCTAGTTAGTCAACAAGGCTTTCCACAGAATACATCGGCAGAAAAACAGCTAACACATACGTGGGCGGATAAAAATTTCAGGCGCCTTGGAGTTAGCCTCAACGAGGCTCCGCAGTGATCAAACTCTTGTGCTCGTGAACGCATGTACGCAGCAAGCACCCGCATGCACACACGCACGCACGCACACACGCAAACACACACGCACACGCAAGCACACACACACACTCACACGCAAGCACACACACATACACAAGCACACACGCACATACAAGCACCCACACACGCACAAGCAAGCACACACACACGCAAGCACAAACACACATGCTAGCACACACATACGCAAGCACACACACACACACGCAAGCACACACACATACAAGCACACACATACATACGCAAACACACACACACGCACGCCAGCACACACACACACACACACACACACACACACACACACACACACACACACACACACACACACACACACACACACACACACACATACACACACACATGCAAGCACTCTTTGAGAGATCGTGAAGGCGGGCAGTAGCGGCGATCGATTAGTCTGAGAAAGGAGGAAGAGGAGATCTTGGCCGCGGCGTCCACAACGCCAGCTCTTGTTTCAACTTGTAGATCCGTTGGCTGTCGCTGCAACGGTTTGAGTCACCGAAAGCGAGGCACCCACGCGCCAGGCACACGTAATGGTAGGCTCTGCCACAAAGCACGTGAGCATTGTGCGAGGCTTGCAGATCGCACGAACAGAATAGTGGTGCGCTAAATCATAACAATACATACATACATACATACATACATACATACATACATACATACATACATACATACATACATACATACATACATACATACATACATACATACATACATACATACATACATACTGTTACGAATCAGCCCGCCGCAGTGCTTTGTGCAACACTCCTCGGCTGTGTGGCGAGCCCTCACTACGTGCGCCTTTCAAGCAGGCCTCCCTGTCGGTGACTCACGCTTGCAGCCGACGGATCCAAACAGGCCTCGACATGTCTGGATCGCTGGCGCCTCGCCATCGGTGTGATTCAAACTTCGGTGCCGGCCGACGCAACACGCAGAGACTTGTCCGAAGGACGCGGAAGCCGTTGCGGAGACCTCCTCTCTCCCTCTCTGAGACTCAACGTGCGCCGCTATTACCGACCGCTCACGAACTCTGGAAAGAGTGTGTCTGTGCGTCTGTGCCGTTCACGTCGGGTGCACAATCCAGAGGGAACGCTTGTTTGACCGTTCGCGTTTTGGGTATAAATAAGACCCCCCCCCCTTCCCCCCAAGCGCTGTAATTCTGTTTGACCAGTGAATCAATGCTGCCACTCTACTCGAGTCCTGTACTGTAGGCTCGCCAGTCAGGGAATTGTTCTTTGGCTTCGGCTCATCTCTCGCCATGCAGTAAACAAGTTAAGTTTGCCTTCGGCATCTGGTCTTCTTCAAGGCAGCAACATTGGCTGGCTACTCGCTTCACCACGCTATTACAGGCATGTCGGAGGCGACGGAGCTCGGCTCGGGTACGCCTTCCCGCATGCAACAATACATACGTGCATACAGATACCTACAAACATAGATACGTGCATACATACATACACATACATACATACATACATACATCATACATGCATATATGCATGTATACAGATACATACATACATACATACATACATACATACATACATACATACATACATACATACATACATACATACATACATACATACATACATACATACATACATTTCGAGATTCAGCGCACAAAAAGAGATCATGGACAAACAAGACATTAACTAGCGATACATATATACCTCCGCTTGTAAACTGAGCACCATTCGACCGCTGTGTTGGACTACGGCCACAGTTTTTGGTTTGGTGGTTCATGTCTAACTAATAATTTTAGCTCGTCTGTTTCGATTTATCCTGAAAAAAATTGATACAAGCTCAATTCTACGCTCTTAATAATACCATTTAGTCACCATGCTAAGGCTTGTTGAGCATGGTTAATGCCGGTGCGTGCAGTTCGTGAACGTACATTAAAAATCAACGCCCACATGGACTGGATTAAACTTGTGCCTTTGCCGTCGCATGGATTTTCCTACACTAAGGAGGAGGCAGCTCGTCGGTGAGTTCAATCGAGCTTGACGCCTTGGCAGTTCACGCGTTTTCACTTTTTGTGCGGTTGAATCAAAGAAGCAAAAAAGGGAGAGCGCGTGACCAAAAGTTTCTCGGCGCCGTGTCGTTACCGTGCGTTCTGGTGGCGGCAACGGCCAGATACACCATTTCTCACTGCTTCTCTTGCTTACAGCTGGTCGTGCATGGCTGCAGAACAAATCGGTCCTTGCGCTGCTCTTCTCCCTGCCTTTCGATCGTTAGGTGTCGCCCCCTGTCAGCATCGTTTGGCATCGATGTCTGCAGATAGGCCTCTTTCGCTTGCATGGCACAGACCACTGCTTTTTGGAAAATCTGTGCAGCCCCGGCCAAGCATGAGTTCAGTGGAAAAACATAGAATTTAATTCTATCCTTACCATTGACGTGCTGCCGAATATAAGCGAAATGAGAACTGCCTGGGACAAAAAGATTGGACGCGCCCTTGTGCATTAAACTGTGATTGTGAAAACGGGCAAGGATTTATTCTCGGTTTAATCACTTAATCTTTATTTTTTCTTCGCTTATTTCGTTGCTTTTCCGGTGTGTCGGTACAGTACAACAGATTAGCTAGAGAATTTCGCAGTTGCTTTGATTTACACTACCTAGACGGCGCCAATGAGTCTCGGCGCATTAAAGGTACCCCGCAACACTTTTTTCAACCTGTTTCGAAATCTTAAATGCTTGCAGAGCGTAGTCGACGAACACATCCAGTACTTAGATTAGGGGGTCGCAAAGTACCTGAGCCCAGAAATTACTGCTCTGTGCCCATCAGATAACTCAGACAGAGGCTTGTTGAAAATATTTTTCTCTCTTTCCCGGTCATGGCGTTCTTCGACCGCTGAAATTACGTCATTCCTTCCCTGTAGCGGCTACTGGCCGGCTTTCGCTTTCCTCCAGTTGCAGCAATGAACGCACTTGAGCGCCATTTTAAAAAGAAAGTCACAAAAGCAAAGCAGAAACCGAAGGCGTATCTGCTGCGGCGAGCAAATCAAGAAGTGCCGCTCCGTTCTGGCGATAATATAATGTTCACAGTGGTTCCAGAAACGAAGGAAAGAGTGAAAGTGTTTTTCGGAAGTGTTGCAGAGTCCTTTTAATGCAGAACAGCGGCGCTGCTTGCTATGTCGCGGAGCACCTTTTCAGCATAAAGTCCCTTCGTATATTGACGAAACTTCAGTCAGCACTTGTAACAAAGGGCGAGTAGCGGCCTCGGTTCGTCGTGTTCGCATGCGTCGTCCAGTACACCGTTAGGTTAGAGGTGAATTGCTGCATGCGCAGCAACTCTTCCGGATAGATAGCTCTGCTCATTTTCATTTTGTGCGCGCCTACTATGTAAGATACCTTTCGCAGGAGCTAAATGTAATCTTATTTTGACTATTAACATTCGTTCTCGCTGGCTAGGACGGTTTGTTTAACGCGCCGACGCAACGCAGGTGATGAGGCGCACCGTAGTGGAGGGCTCCGGATTAATTTTGACCACCTGGGGATCTTTAACTTACCTCGAAATCTCGAACGCACGGGCGTTTTCGCCTTTCGCCTCCACCAGAAAAGCGGCCGCCACGGCCGGGATGGGAGGACGGTCGCATAATTTATACTATGCGTACTCTCTTCAAGTTGCCAGTCCAGCGGGTACTTGGTGGGGAAGGGGGGGGGGGGGGGGGCTCGAATTTTAGCATGACTTCAGAGCAGTGATTGGTGCACTTCTAAGTCTAAACAAAGGTCATTGCGTTTCGCCTGTGCGGTTTAGCCCGAGCAAGGGCTGTCCATAGAGCGGGTGGTTAAAAGTTTTAGTTACATTGGAATTTCGGCCGTTTCAGTCTGCAGTATAACGGAGGCACCAGCATCTATTGTACATGTTAACACAAAGAGGATCGGCGATTAACTGGGGGCGCAATTTCTGTGCCTGTGCGAATGTAGACCCGGCCGACTCTTGAGCACAACAACCTTCGAGGCACAATACTTTCACAACTCGAATGATAGTGCTTCGTTGCTTTACAAGCACTGTGCTTAAAGAGCAGCAGGTTGTGGCGCTCTTATCTGTCTAGCCAGCAACAAGACAGCAACAAGAATACTAACTGGACAAAATAACTTTTTGGGTACTGCCGCGATAGAATAAACACAAGATATACCAGTGTCTGCTGGCAAGGTGTACTGGGGTTCGACTACTAACTGATGTGGAAGCATCAATCAAGACAAAATAACGCGAAATAAACATGAATTAGCGGATACCTCAGTTCGCATTGAAGAGCTCAAGAGGGCCTGGCATAATCGAGGGCCTTTACATTGACGTGTTCTATCCCACCGTCGACTTAATATACTAATTGTACATAGTCTACTACTATTCAGAGAAGGTCTGTGGATGATACAGAGATAAATGGGAGCATCCAACATCTGTGTATCCAATCTCCGCAACAGATCACTCACCATCGCAGCTTCCTCGTAGTGCACGGAATAACTAAAACCTAGACGACCCGTTCGATTCACTGCGTCGCAGTCAGGTCAGCAGGCAACACGGCAAGTCGTCAGCAACATCGCGAGCGTGCAACGTTATTCGATCGTTGCTGACCGGCAGGCTGACAGAGCTAGACACCATTATGGTCGGAAGCTATACGGTCGGTGCTTACGTCTGCGGTCGTTAGCTAAGGGCCATTAGTTAACCGTTCTTGCGCGTGCCCGCGTAACGAAACGAGATAGAGGCTTGTCTGCCACATTTGACCCCAGCCCTAAACTTACCATTGTGCGATGGGTTTTTTACGTAATGAAGGCGAAGCCTGAAATAGACGTGGCGAACTGAGAGTTGCTGGCCGGTTTCGAAAAAGAAAAAAAAAAGTTACAACTCATGGTCGGTGCAGCTTTCGGGATGTCCGTTGAGAGCTCTGCGGTTGCCCATAAATAGCCTGTCGAGTCGATTTACCACGGTGAACTTGCAGTGCAGTAATGAGTATCCAAAGCTGAAAAACGCTGCCGAGCAGTTTGCATTTTAGATGCAAGGCATCTCATACACTCGGCCTGTCCCGCGTTGACCGGCGTAGTCCGCACTCCTCATTACGCATGCGCAAACTCTCATCCGTTCTTCTCTCCGACAGCTGTGCGTTATGCGCTCTGTCCGGCTCATTATCATAACAACAGCTGGTGCGCGCTTCGCCTACGTTCGCATGTGCTCCGGCGCGCTTGTGTGCGCATGTGTGCGCATGCGCAACTTTCCTCCGCTGTCTCCTCTCCTTCAAGCGCGCATATAAAGCGGTGTGCGCTCGGCGCCCGTTCAGTTAAGCGCGCGCTTTCACTTGACACAGTTGCTCGACTCCGCTTGACTTTGCTCGTGCTTCGCTTGACGACGACGACTCCGTTGAATCTTCTGATGAAGACGGTCTTTGCGTACTTGGAACTCTACGTGTGATTGAGCATCATTTAAGGTTCACTACACTTCAACCACATTTGGGTAGCCAACATAACGGAAACGCGAATTGAACCCTGTGAGATGCCTTGCATCCCCCCAGGGTTCCCCTCGTGGGAAGGTGGCGGAATTTGTTTTGTCCCGATCTTTCTGTTATCACGACTCTCCGATCACGGTGTGACACTCACAAGCGTGCCCGCTAGCTGCCGTTAATAATCTTACGCTTTTGCTGCTCTCAATAACATAAATTGTACCCCTTCCTTTCCATCCGGTACAGTTAATAGTCTGCAGGACATAATTCAGCCTACACTGGCTGTACACGTCGCTTCTAAGCGGGAGATTTCATTTCATATGAAGCCTGTTTCATAGGTAGCCCAAAAAAGAAATCAAGGAAGCTTCTCAACGACGTCGCTCACCCGTGATTGATGGCAAACCCCAGAGAATCAGCTTTCTTAGCGCGGCAAAACTTCCCGCGCTACTGAAGTCAAGTTGAGCGAGGTGGAATAGCGTCAAACAACGGCCTCCGAACACATTACCTTTGTCTAGAGTACATGCACGAAAGCTGTACTGCTGTCAACGATCCAGTGATTGAAACAAGATAACTACACTGCGTTTGTTTAATCTCAAGGCTTCAAAGCGGGACCTTAGGATGCTGATGTCAGGAGGCAGTCGAGTTGCTTAGAAAGCGCAGAACTCCCTTCAGTTACTCTTTAAAAAATGGCCCAATGGACAGCAGGGGTGATTCTGACCGAATCTCAGCTGTCGAGAGCCTTTTCCCAGGATTCCGAATTTAGAGCTTTCACAGGCCTGTGTGTAATGTCGCCCTTTCGAAGCTTAACCTTTGGTAAAATACATCCATGCCGTGTACTCTGGAAAAGAGCTTCACGTCTTAATTACTACCACTTCGACTCCTGCGTTACACTTATCTTCTTTGCCCTTCCTCGACAACGTAGCATAAGCTTACTATAGAAACCACGCAAGAGTGAGAATCTTTAGCAATGTCTTAAAGCTTGCTTGTTTAGGTTTGTGCTAAAAAGTTCTCATCAGCGTGCCTGCCCTTACACGATGCGAGGTACGTACATACCACAATTTTAATCACCCAGTAACTCTATGAAGATCTATACTCGAGCTCTTGCATTCGAGGGGCTATACAACATATGAATTCTTACTTTACCATTTTGAGGGTCGAATTTTCTGGAAAAAAAACTTTCCCAGGTGGTCGAATTACTTCACAGTGATAAATTACGGTGATAAACAAGCTAACAGCAGCACCAATATAGATAGCAATCAACTTCCGCTGCCCCTGCAAGGGCGTGCCGATAAAGATAAAAATCAAGTTTGGCGTGCCTCCGTTGCGATTATGCGGTGAAACTCAAGCTACGAAAGGACGCTGATACAGATTCCGTGACGCACTGAAGCTACATAGCTCCGTTTATCTCCAGAAAAACGTAGTACAATCAAATTTAAAACGCTCCTTGTAAGTCCTAGGAGGAGGCAGAACCCCCCCAGTAAGCATGCATCGTGATTATGGCGCGAAATTTCAAACGGAGGGTCGAAACCGTACCCGTACAGCAAAGGCCATGCGGGACGAAAAACCACCGCCGTACATATACGGCAAAACGGGGTTTTGCCTTATGGCTGCATTTGTAGCCATACAAAACGGGGTTTTGTACAAAACGGGTTTTGTAGCCGTATGGCTGCATTTAGGTGGATGTTGAACTTTTCTTTACAAAAATGGGGTTTTGCCGTATATAATATAAAAATAGAAAATGCATCGCACGTAAATCGTTGAAATTTAAGCGCAAAATGAAACAGGGTCAATAGAGGGGGACGACGCATGCGAGTGCATCGTCCCCCTTTAGTGTCCCTGTTTCAGTTTGCGCTTAAATTTCAACGATGTATGTTCGCCAACCAGTTCGTCTCTCTATTTTAGTGCATCTTTTTGCATATCTCGTAGTCACAGATGTAGTAGATATTCGGGAAGTTAAGGCATCCACAATGTGCTTGACCCCAAAAATCATCTCAAATGGGCTGAGTTCTGTCGCGGAAAATGTAGCGATTCAGCAAAACGGAGCGCAGCTCATTGAAAGCAGATAGGCATAATGTACTGACCATCTGACCGAAATGCTTATGAAATGCGTATATGTGCCCAATCTTGTGGGCCTAACGTTTCACCTTCTTTTTACACATCCTCCCGTGGGTGAAGCAGAACTTTTTGTTGGGTGAGTTGGTGAATCTTTGGTGAACAAACGTGGGCTTTCTCTGAAAAATACAACACATACAGGAAGGACGGGATGAGCGCAAAGTCTTAACTAACTTTTAATAAACAGACCGCAGCCCATATATGTAGAACTGTTATCAGGCCACTCATGCGCACTTATTACATACACAGCATATTCGGTGGAGGTAGCGCAATCACATTTCAAAACATACGAGTCAAGACACAGCATTTCTTGTTTGTAAAGGAACACCGACGTATCATTCACACAATCTCCTCCCTTCTTTCTCATGTGATAAGCCTCTGGGATTTCGCCTTGCGTAGTGAAGCGGCACCTGTGAAGAATCTTAACCCCTTTGAACAGTGGTGCGCACTGGCCGTCACGTCAGAAAGAAGGCAGGAGATTGCGCGAGTGACGGATCGGTGTTTCATCACAAAAAAGAGATTCTGTATCTTGACTCGTATCTTTTGAAATGTGACTGCGCTGCCTTCACCGACTATGCTGTGTATGTAATAAGTGTGCATGAGCTACCTGATAACATTTGTACTTATATCTAAAATTTGTTGAAAGTTTCCGATCGTCCCGTCCTTCCTGTATGTGTTGTCTTCGAAAAAGCCCGTGTTCGTTTACCGCTGGTAACATCGCGGAGGCATCTGCAACATTGGACGCGTAAAATTATTCTATGGCTAGCTTGTCAGCTACACGACAGCTTCTTAGGCCGGAAGGCACTTGAGGAGAAGTTGAACGTCGCATCGGTCGCTGATAACAAAAGCGCTGTCCGGCAGTGAGAAGTCTCTTGCTAGCAAAAACTGTAGTTGGGAAATGTCGGAGAATCCGTAGCTTTTGACATGCCAGGTCAGTCGCCATTGCCTCTCTTTCAGACGTAACAGCAGGCTCCACGAACTCATGCCGGTGTGAGTAGCGCCGATTTTTCTCGGTGCATTTAAAAGCGTTGCTATTTTAGCGAGTCTTGATGCTTCTCAGTACCTGCACCGAAAAAATCCGTGCAAGCGAAACCCGTCAGCTTGGGGGCACGAACCTCCCTCCGCCTGTGAAGCGCCCGTCTGTCGCGGCTGCGCTGGAACCCGACCAAGCACGAAGACATGATATAATTACATGTGTATGTAGACCACTGACTGAGATTATCAGGTTCAATACCGCCGAAAGTCATGATAATGATGAAGGTGCACATCAGGAAGACTTGTTTGGGCCTACCCGCATTTCGTCGCGATGTGGGCAAACGCAGGGGTGTCGAGATAAACTCGCACGAAAAGAAATCCCCGTGATATTTTCTTTTAAATCGAAGCATTAGAGTTCTCACTGATGGCGTCTGTAACGCGAGAACGCCCTGCAGGGAAGCCATCTTTCTCTGACAGGGATGATTAATGATCGTGGGTAAAGTGAAAGAAAAAAACGGTTCAGTGGTAGGCATCGAGCCTGGGTTCCTCGTATTATGAAGCCGGCGTCTAACCGATTGCTCCATGACGACATGGTTGATACTCAGTACAAACACAGACGACAATCAAAGAATCCTTCACAAAAAAGCTTCTCGTTCAACCATCGCCGTTGTCAGACGGAGGGGTGCATGATTTTTTTTCTAGCCATGCATAATTAACTGCGTCCGCGCCTACATCGTGATTTTATGTCTCTTATCTTATTTAAAAGGAGAGAGTCGCATACCCCTTTAAAAAACGCGCATATTTCTGTTATGGGAAGTAATATTACGGAACTCACTAACTTCCAAAACAACTTATCGGTTCAAGACCTGCAATTTGTCTTGGTCGTCTTAACTAAATTAAATCGACCCGTAGCGGACCTCTGAGCCTACCGCGACAATGCGCCAACACGGTGAACAACCGCTTGGTGGTTTTTGCTTCGATTTAGACTGCCGGGATGCAATCATAATGGCAGCAACTAAAGCTTCAATTTTTCAGTCGTATATACATGGCGTTGAACTGGCACTTGTATACACACAGTGAACTCGAACTCATTATGCTTTCCAACCGACCGTTACACCCGGGCGACCAGCTCAAAATCCAGCTTCGTTTGGCGTCCTCAGCGCCTACCAACCAATCGTCCCATGGACCTCAAGATTAAAGTACCACTCTAACAAAACAGCTCAACAAATGTTTCCACCACCCCAACCGCCACCCAGGTCGTAAGCTAAAGGCGTACCTCGCCACTCACCCCGACCCAACTTTTCATTCCTCTTTCGCTAACTTAATTAATTAGAACTCTCCAAAGGGGCACATGTCGCAAGCAGAGAACGGTGAGAAGGGGAGAAAAGAATAAGCACGTCTAACTAGGACAAGATCACGCCAATGTGAAAACGATCTTAACGAACCACCTATCAGGAACAATTCCAGATTGCGTGAGCATTCTGGCTGCAACCATCGCAATTACGTAGGGTCCTCCTAGGCTTTCTAGCGTGGCTCCTTTACTGTTGTGAAACTTCACGTGGGTCTTCTTTTATATTCTGCTTTGATCGGCTTTTATCGTGCCTCCCTCCGACACCGTTTATAACCCACGAAACCTTTAAAAAGCTTCACTGCATTATACACTAAAGCATCACGGGACGTCAACTTTACAAAGGCCATGTCACTAAATTAAGGGCTCGACTTTTATAAACTGGCCCTTTTTAAACCCGACCGCACAACTAATCACATATGCCTTGCTCAGAAGCAATATCTTTACTCGATACGTAAACAGTGTTAAAGCATTATAAAAATTCCTTGAGGTCTTTTACGGCTATAAGCGGCACCCGCTATGTTACTTATGGACGCACGATATATTGCGACAAGTGCGCCCTAGAATACTTACACGCTAAAAAAAGGAGACAGAACCACGCCAAGTGAAGTTGGAAAGAGAAAGACGCTGGCCTCATCCCCATCCAGCGCCGTCGTCAAGGCCTGAGAACGTGGCCGCGCTGCCCTGCTGGCTGCGCGAGGAGGCGTCCGTCATTTGTCACCACCGCCGTGGCCGCCCCTAATGGAGCCAGGATCTGCAGCAGCACCTTGTGCTCGTGCGTTTCTGTGTGTGCGTGTTTGATGCTCGTGTGCGTGTACGACGAAGAGTAATGATCACCGTGCGCGCGGGAATACAGCCGTGATTCTTGGGGAAAATTCCCCCAACTCTAAACGCCCGAGGCCCAGAAGCCGACAGCACGCCGAGAGGCTTCGCTGGGGGCCCTGGTCACGTCAGAGTTTAGCCAGAGCTCCTTTGGGCTGCTGCACTGCCCTAGGACGGTTTCTCCAGCTGGGACCAAAGCTTGTTTGTGATGCGAGTAGCAACTTACTGAACGTATTCAGGTACGAGGAGCCAATTAGACCACAACACAGATTTTTGACCCTTGTATAAGCCAAATGAACGGTTGAATGCGCGTCATTTCCTTATATTTCGTGTTATTTGTTTTACCTGCAAAATAGGATAAATTATACATTGGAAGGTTTGCAACAGTGAACATTATGAACTGGTTACATTTTAATATTTTACTCGCGTGTTCTTGATAAGAGGAGTTTGATAATATCAAGATCGTGATAAGAAATAAGGCGCCAAGTGGCGTAGCTAGTCTGCGTTATTTAAAGCACGTCTAAAATGAATAGTCAAATATTTTTGTCGGTACGCTCGGTAGAGGGTGCCCATCCTTGCAAGCTTCTAAAAAGGTAGAAGTGGAATATATAATTGGGTTACAATGGGGTACATTCACTTTACGAGTTGATCGCTTTGAACTGATATGTGAGGTCCAGTACGAATCAATGAATTAATGAACGCGAAGTTATGGTAATCATTTTGTGAAAGAGAGAAATGCGGGACTTCTTTTGGAATTCGTTGCGAAAAATATTATTTCCACTGTCGCAATCATCTCGAGGAAATGTTTATAGTTGGGCACTTTGGTGACATTTTTCTTTATTTCAATGGCGTCTGTTCTGACATACCAAATGGACGCTTTTCCCACTCGGTTCTGAAGTAAACCACATTCACACGAGCGCGAACAAATGCAAACGTGATGCAGATTATGACAATGATAATAATAATATTCGTCAGCCTGATGCTGTTCGTTGGAGGATGAATGCTTGACCCACATTCTTCCAGTTGCGTCTTCCTTCCTCGCCATCTAGATGCACTGTTTTCCCCCGAATTCGCTCATCTCATTCCTCCACCAACTTTTCTGCCTACCCCTGCCATCCACCCGTGGCCTTGTCCAATGCCATCTTTCGGTATTTATAGTACGATCCCGGTAGGCATGCACACACTCAGAAATTTCCGCGAGTGGGCTGCTCCACAATGCCCCGAAGTGACCGATCAGCGTGAACAAATGTGAAAATTTGGCGAATGACGTGGCCAAACATGCGATTAGACTAAAAAATTGAAACTGCCCTTGGACAACAACGCAAGACGTGCATGTGATCTTATCCCTGCGCAGATTCTATTTTTTTCTTTATTCTTGTAGGAAGGAGACGTGAGCTCGGTAGAGCGGATGCAGCTTCTTACTTTTATTGCTAGCGCGTACGCCCGGCCAGAACAGGGGACGGCAAGGATAAGCGACCGCCGAGGCGCGTGGTCCTGTTCCATCTATAACTGATGTGGCGCGTGGCACCGCTGACGCCGCCGGCGCAGCCCCGCTCATGAAGATGGTAGGCAGCGGTTGATGCTGCTGAGGATAGTGACGCCAAAAGCAGATGATGATGCACCACTGCAATCTTACGCTACGCACACTGAATCAGGAGGATTGGTAGTTTCGGAGCGTAGCGGTGAAGCCCGCCCGAGCCGATTTCTGAGAGTGTGTCGTCGGTCTTCCGTGTCGCATTTTCGGCACACGTTCAATTCAATTTGTCACAAAAGGATCTATACGCTTGATTCAGCAACAAATTTTTGCGTTGATTCTTCCGTACGTACGTTCCTTCGCACATCACAAATGCACTACACATCTATTCCTCTTAACATGCAATATGACTAAGGCGTAACGGGAAAACGAGTAGGAGGAGGCAAAACGTTTTGTAAGCAAAAAAAAAAAAAACGGTAAAAGAAAACTGGTAAAACAAAACAAAAAGCATCACCTGCCAAGTTGGATGACCAGCGAAGCTGCATAAAATGCATATCCCAAACGAGGTTAGATAATTAACACGTATTTGTTTTTCGTATCATTCGGTAATGGGAGAGAACATTGCTTTGTGATTACTTAGTGAAATGTGGAGGGACTAGAGTTTTATCCTAGCTGACAAACAAGACGCTGTCTGTTTCCCTCCCGTACACACCCAGGTATTGAGAGTAAACGGGAATTCTTTAATGTTTAGAAGTTATATGTGAGCTAACTAATAATTACAAGTAAAAGAAACACGGCGTAACAATAGAGTCGTCTTGGCAGTCAGTTGTGATATAATAGCTCTTGAGAAAGTTATTACAGGACAAGAGCTACAGCCCTTTTCGTTTGAACATCCGTGATAAAGTTGGCTTTGCCGTAAGGCCTTCTTGGTCGCGAAGCAGAAACATGCACCTAACCCGAGCCATATACAGCTACGATGTAAAGAGATTGTGAAGTGATGCTTTAGCACAAGCGTAGCTTCGTATGAATCTCTCTTATGGCGCTAGTACAAACATTCGTGAGGAGGAGGGTTGTGTCTTGCAATGCTAGCATGCATGGCGTTATAGTGTCACGAAGTCAAAGATGACACAGTCGTATTCAAGAAAAAACAAGTTTATTGGAGCGAATTTGTGCTCCCCTAACAACTCAAAGAATACACAGGCACCGAAGCAGCAGTAAAAAAATTACGCCCACCTCCCCTCGCGGGAACCCTGGTGTGATGCAACGCATCTCATGGGGGGTTCCACTGGCGTTTTCCATCGTATTGATTACGATTATAGCAGAGATTCTCACGCGAAAGGGAGGTGGGCGTAAGTTTCCATTTTCACCATGCAATGCACATGCAGTACACGTATGCTCAGGTACGGTCTTTATTGCAGACGAGAATGAGTGCCTTGTGGTCCGTAAAGTGCACAGTTAGGGGCTCATCAAGCAATCGTCGAGTACTGCGAGAGAGTGCAAGCGTAACGCGGACGACCGTCGACTGAGACCGTCGGAGCGCGGCATGCCGCTTTATATTCACAGCGCCCGAAGGAGAGAAGAGCACGGAGAGAGAGAGTGCTGCACATGCGCAGCGCGCGCAGCGCCGAGCACAGCGCCGCCCACCGGCGCCTAGCAACGGAGTGAGAGCGCGCTGCACCAACCCGCAGCTGTTGTGGAGAGAGTGTTCGCTATCGGAGAGAGGAGAGCAGGAGAGGAGCAGCTGTGCGGACAACGCCGGACAGACGCAGGAAGGACAGAGGGGCGAGCATGAGATGCGTTTCATCTAAAAGTGACTTGCGTAGGCGAGCGTCGTCGAGTCGAATACCCCGGCGTCTGCTCTGCAGGCTTTGTATCTTTCGGCGCGCGTAGTTCTCGAACAGTCGATTCACATTGTGGGCTAACGTACGGGATAGCAGAGGACCCCGGCTAGCTTTGCTAGAGAACGCTACGCGCCGTACACTAGCCCTGCGGAATCCGAAGACTCACGCACGGGTTCGAGTACTCACATGCGGTAGACAGGCTCCGGCAATCCAAAGTGAGGCTTTATTGCCTGGCAGATACAGTGCATACACCAGACAACACGACTATCGCTCGCGGGGAGACAGTGGCTCCTGTCGCTCGCTCAAGCCGCTGGGCTCAGACCTCGATATCCGTCATCACGGCCGCGGGAGCAGGGGAGGCATCCCGAGGCGACCGATCAGGGCAGAATCTCTCGGCAGAGTCCGTGGAGCCAACTGGGTTCACCGTCATCGGGGCATTCGGCGTAGGCACAGCCGAGCCAACCGACTCCGACCAAATCGCCCAGTCGACTCCCCGCCGGAGCGCTCGTTCGTCCCGCAGGTCAGCTCGGCGGGGAGAGGAGATCTTCCCCAGGTCGGGGAGAGGGGTGGCGCTAAGGAAGGTGACAAACTGGTCCTCCTTCCCTCGCGCCCTCGCGCACACGTTCGCGGCAAGCCGGTTCGGCGCGTCGCGCGGGGTCATGAAGAGGACACGACCTACGTGACGCGCCGGCTACCCAAAATGGCGGCTCCCAGCTCGCGGAAACATGTGCAGGCGAGGCGTAGGGGAACACGGGCCCCCACAATCCCCCCCTCCTCAAGACCGAGCCTGCACCGCTTGGACAACCGCTGCCGAGCAAAAGTACAACACACCCCGAAATTAACAGCACTCGCCCCCGGTCAACAAAGTTCCGCAAAGTTCCTAACAGTTCTCCCATCTCGAAGCAGCACCACACCACACGCACAGTCCACAACACACCTTCAGTCCAGCGCGTCTTGTAGTCACCGGAGGTGGGGCAGCCCAGGAACAGTAGGTCAATGCAGCAGATGTAAACAGCAGGCGAGAGCGGCAGGTGTAAACCGCAGGCCGAGGCAGCAGGCGGGCCGACGTCTCATCAGACGGGAGGGGCCTCTTAAGCCAGTCGTTCGTCCGGCAAGGCCACCAGCTTCCGCCGCAGAGACGGCCGCCATGGTTGTGAGGGCACAAGAAGAGCCAGTCGACACGGGGTCGTGGCCTCGACAGTGTGCAGGCCGGGCCCGCCAGGGACCAGCCCAGAAGAGCAGCTTTTGGAGTGCTCGTGTGCTGCCAGTGAAGCGCCCGTGGCAGGTGCCTTGGAGAGGCGCCAGGTGTGCCTGCTCAGGAGGCCGCATCTCGATCGTCGCTGGACCGCGTCAAGCGGGCTGCGGCCTGGGGACGGGGCCTGGGCTGCCGGGGATGGTAGGCACCAGCAGCTTCCGGAACCGGCGGCGTGTGGTGTGGCTGCGGGCGACATGACCAGACCGGGGGCAAACGCCAGGGGGGACGTGCTGCAGAAACAAGTCGGGAGTAACAGCAAAACAACGCCCAACTTCCCTGCTGCTGCTTTCCGAGTGGGAAAGCGAAACAGTGTACTCGGGCCAGGCTAGGGCAAAAAAAAAAAGGAACCCTAACACTGGTGCAGCGGTTGGATAACCCGGAATTTCGTGTGCTCAGGGCAGAAGGCCGCCCCGGTATCACACACTACATTCGAGGTTATCAAGCGAAGTCACGGTGTGGCAGAACTTAAAATGTAAGCCTTTGGCCCCACTCGTGACCGGCCGCCCGCGAGTCGCATAAAGAGCTCAAAAACCGCTCTTCGCCGACTGCGCGGGATAACCACCTTGAAGGGGTCAGAGGCCTCCTTTGATGGGATGTATATCAGCAGAAGTTCCCCTTAGGTTGAGCAGAAACGTAACCTACCAGAAAAAGAACAACCAGAAAACAAACAAAGCAAAACAATCGAACAAACAAATAAACGCGCCTGCAGCAATACGAACTGCTTTGCGCTCGGCGCCGACAGCAATACCAGCTGTTAGCGGACGCCACGGCGGCCGCGCCGCCACCCTCCTCAGACTTTCGGCTCTTCCTGGCCTGTCAATGATTCGGGTTCACAAATATTTACAACTCGGCGCCGACAGCAATACCAGCTGTTACCGGACACCCGGTGGCCGCGCCACCTCGCTCCATCTCAGAGCACGGCTCTTCCCTGAGCCCAACAAAGACAACAACAACAAAAAAAAACAATATATCCATACAATATACAGGCTATTTACAAAACAGATAGTTCTGCTCACCCTTAAGGAACTCTTCGCTGCTGAACGCCGTACCGGAATTGTAGGCAGGGGCTACTGCCGGCATGGGCGGTAAGGGGGGGTTGCCCGGGATTCGGCGCGGGGTGGCAGCCGTCCCTTCGGGGCTCCCTTTGTTACGCTGCGCGATGGGAGGGTGCGTGGGGCGCCGCGAGATGCGGTGAGCGCCCGCGCGAGCTCTCGGAAGCGCAAGGCGCGCTCGTCGAGCTACCGTCGCGGCGGCGGCTGCGCGGGTGGGAGACATGGCTTCCCTGCCCGCTCGCGCGGCCTCCGGAGTGCGTCTCCGGCAGCGTTGCGTTTCTGCCGCGCGCGCGCGAGATATTCGGAGCGGAGCGCGCTTCCGATACCTCGGGCAGCTTTGCAAACGGGAGCAGGGCTGCATGAACGCCTTGCCTACACCCTCCGTTGGCAATGTCAATCACAATGCCTGTACGAGCCAGAAAATCACGGCCGAGAATTACAGGCACTGTCAGGCCCGGGAGATGTACGAATCTGTGGCGTCGCACTCGTTTCTCCCATCGGACCACCAACCTCGCCGAGCCGCCTGAGTTGGCTTTCCCGCTCGCTAGGTGGAAAGTGATGTCGCAAGCTCGCAATCGAATAGCTCTCCGATGCAAATGAGCGAGGACATCATCGCCGAACAGCGTAGCAGACGCTCCGCTGTCCAGCAACGCCGCAAACTTTCGACCAGCGATCGTAAGGGCGATGAAAGGCGCTAGTGCGTTGGGGCGTTTCACCCTGCACGCCATCGGGATTTGGGGCTCAGGCTCACCACCTAATGTAGCCATAGCCGTCGGCGACGAAGTGCTCACCGACGGCGGCTGGCGTTTCCCGAATTGCGCTGCCTTTCCGGCGCCGGGCAGGGAGCGGTGCACGCGCGGGCATAGTGGCCCGTTGCGCGGCACTTGTAGCAGACGATGCCGCGATGCGACTGCGCAGCCTGAGGCCGCTGTCCGCGCAACGCTGGCGGGTTCCCTTGGCTTTCCACACGGGCGTAGCGGTTGGGTTCCGAGTGCGCTACTGCTCCCTGACTGTCGCGCTGCGCGTTCGGTCCCCTCGAGCTTTCCACACGGGCGTAGCTGTTGGGTTCCTCATGCGCGCTTTGTCCCCGGCCGTAGCCGTGCTGCGGCATGCCTTGCTGGGCGTCAGAACGCGCCCGCATGGCGTACGAGTACGGGTCGAGCGCGCGCTCCGACACATCGCGCGGCTCTATTTCCGTGCTCTCCGCGTACGCTGCTGTTGCCGCGGCGCGCAGCATGGGCGGTGGGGACGCACCCTGCCATGCGCACCTTGGCTCCAGCGTGGCGTGGGCTGGGGGAGGCGGCCGATAGCTGCGAGCAGCTAGAATATCGGCTTGGATGCGTTTTGCTTCGCTGGCCAGTTCATTGAGGTTGGCAAACTGACTGCCTCGAAGGTACGCTGCAAAAGTTGGTTGGGCTTGTCTCGTCACCCTCTCAACCTTTTCCGCCTCAGACGCCATGGGCTTTGCAAGCAAAAACAGCTCCTGCATTGCCCTGACGTATTCGAGCAGAGACTCATCTCGGTGTTGAGTTCGCATCTCTAGCTCGTTCAACATGCCGCGCTCGTAATCTGGGGGCAGGAATTCGCTACGAAAGAGCGCTTCAAATTCTCCCATCGTACGAGCGTCGCGCCCCACCAGCCGGTACCACCGTGCAGCCTGGGCGGTCAGCGATATAGGCAGAACACGTCCTATAATCACGCTGTCGTCCATACCCGACGCCTCCTGATAGCGGTGCAGCGCCTCGAGGTACTCCGTAGCACTCATGCGGTCAGAGTAACCGCCGTACTCGGGTATTCTGAGGCTACCGAGCGAGCTGTTAGGCCTGACGCTCGGTTGTGCGCGCACCGCGTTGATCAGGGCTTGTGCGAGATCGACTGCTGCCGAAGGCAGGGGTGGTTCCTCGCGAGACAACGCTGGCGTAAGGCAGGCGACGTGCGCCCTAGCCGTAACCGCTTGCGAGGTCTGCGTGGTGGGGTACGCAGGGTACGTTCGTGGCGCAAACGCGCCGGCGAACGAGGCGACCGCCGCGCCGCTAGAGCTGGGAGGCTCGTACACGTCGGGGTCGGGTGCGCTAGCGCTGCGGCGCAGCTCCTCCTTTGCAAACATATCCGCTGGGTTGCTACGACCAAGGCCTGGAGGGCATGATCTCGTTGCAGCCCGTGGTGACGGCAGGTGGTCGCAAGAAGCGTTCCGCCCGCCGACACCGTGCGGCACGCCGGCAGGAGTGGGATGATAGCTCCCGTGACTCTCCCGCGCGGCGCTTTGGTTGCCTGCTAGGATAGCGCTGCCTGGGCCCCAGAGGGGCCTGGGCGTAGTGGTGGCGGCCGACAGGCGCGGGACTGGGTAATCATCCCTCGCGCTGTCGGAGTGCCTCACGCCGGCAGAAGTGGGATGGCTCCCGTAACTCTCCTGCGCGGCGCGTCGGTTATCGGGGAGATCGGCGCCGCCTCGACAAAGCTCTGGCGTAAGCACGGTGGCGGACAGCAGCGGGTCGACAGTGGCGTCCCGCAAGCCGTTACCACAAGCAATCTCGTCCGACAACCAGCCCTCAACTTCGGAATCAAGCAACGAGAAGCGGGGGTGCCGCCCTGTCATCGCAAAAAACCTTGGTTGGGCGCCAATGTGGGCTAACGTACGGGATAGCAGAGGACCCCGGCTAGCTTTGCTAGAGAACGCTACGCGCCGTACACTAGCCCTGCGGAATCCGAAGACTCACGCACGGGTTCGAGTACTCACATGCGGTAGACAGGCTCCGGCAATCCAAAGTGAGGCTTTATTGCCTGGCAGATACAGTGCATACACCAGACAACACGACTATCGCTCGCGGGGAGACAGTGGCTCCTGTCGCTCGCTCAAGCCGCTGGGCTCAGAACTCGATATCCGTCATCACGGCCGCGGGAGCAGGGGAGGCATCCCGAGGCGACCGATCAGGGCAGAATCTCTCGGCAGAGTCCGTGGAGCCAACTGGGTTCACCGTCATCGGGGCATTCGGCGTAGGCACAGCCGAGCCAACCGACTCCGACCAAATCGCCCAGTCGACTCCCCGCCGGAGCGCTCGTTCGTCCCGCAGGTCAGCTCGGCGGGGAGAGGAGATCTTCCCCAGGTCGGGGAGAGGGGTGGCGCTAAGGAAGGTGACAAACTGGTCCTCCTTCCCTCGCGCCCTCGCGCACACGTTCGCGGCAAGCCGGTTCGGCGCGTCGCGCGGGGTCATGAAGAGGACACGACCTACGTGACGCGCCGGCTACCCAAAATGGCGGCTCCCAGCTCGCGGAAACATGTGCAGGCGAGGCGTAGGGGAACACGGGCCCCCACAACATCTAGAACATTGTAGATCCAAAAAGATTATTCTAGGCTGTTCTCGTTAGTTCGGAACGCTCTCCCTATCAGAAGAGATAACACATGCGGCACAGAAAGAAAGAATGGAACACGCGCTTCCCTTGGCACAGAGATAACACAGACCGGCGCAGCCGGGCAGTAAAAGCAAAACATAAGTAAACAAACCCAATGCACGTTTGCGGCAATAAAATGGATGGAGATGGATGGAAACAACTTATTGATAGCCTATAGATGGACGCCCTAGAGCGCCGTGACGCGGGGTTATTCGTCCGTGAAGGCGCCTCCCCGTGAAGCCGCCTCCCTCGGCTTCTGCCTTTCGAGAGCCTCCAGTACCTGCTAAACGGCCCATTACTGTTCTTCTTGGTCGTAGATCACCATCGCTGCTTCTATCCTCGACGGCAGTCTTCATCTTGTTGTTGTTGTTGTTGTTGTTGTACAAAATGTTCTTTAAAGAAAGAATATTCTGTACGTACGTCATGAAGTATCGTCACAGCCATGATCATAACCTCCTCTTGGTGAGCCGGCGAATACTGGCTTTCTACTCACGTGCAGAATTATGAGAGACCGTTCGTGTCGATCCATCACGTTAGCCACTCGCGGGATGAAGATCAAGCCGGCAAGAGGCACTGGGCCTCATGCCGGTCGTGATTATCCCAAGGAAAAATCGAGCGATGGAAGTTCAACGACACTCCTCCCAAGAGACAGTGACGAGTGTGTTTCTGGCAGGGTACAATGACTCGCCATTGCCACGCTCGAGAAGCCGGATCACGATCTGCCTCGTCAAGAAAAGACAACGCTGTGTCGCCCACAATTTTCTAACGGTAGGACCACCCGCGGAAAGTTCGCGCGTGTGCCTGCATGTGTTTGAATTCACTTGGTTTTGGAGTTGATTTTGGTACATGTTTTCCTGAAACTATTCTACCAGATTACCGGCATCAAGCGTACAATAATATTTTCTGCCTTGTAATGTTCGGCGCAAGGCTCTACTCAGATGAACTAAAGAGAACACAAACTAGGACGAGTATGCCGACAATGGGAGTATTAGAAGCTTATGAAGCTGCAGTCAGGTAATGCTAGAGCCCGCCACATTGCGCTGGGGGGGAAAGGGGGGCGCTGTTTGTCAGCTCTCTACGACTCTAGTGCAACGTACCAAGGGACCGTTTTTAAATTTCAGTAACGGGTTGGGGGTTTCAGCGACCGTTAGGGGCTAAACCCCGTCCTTGGAGGCCGCTCTCCCTAAACCACGGAGTAAGAAGCTCCTTTAGCACTGTCCTCAGCTGACTGGCCAACTTCCGGCGGGATCCAGATCTTTCTCCGGGATACGATTCGGAGCGACCTCTCCGAGACACGCTCAGGTACGCCAGGATTTATTTATCGCCGAGTGAATCAGTGTGGCTAGGGAAAGACCGCGAGCCTTTCTCTGGCGGCCGGCAGGATCCTTAGGTGGATCATTTGCTCTGACGCTTAGCCACGGACGGGCGTGTTTCCCGTGCGAGCCCTGCCGCACCGTGTGGTAGCTGCATCTCAGTTGACCGATATTATTGCTTTCCCACCGCTGAGCTCTCCATAGAGACGAGAGTGCATTTTTTGCTCGCCGCTCCCCTGGCGTACACACAACCCTGTTGTGTGTACGCCATTACGGCTGGGCTGGAAAAAAAACATTTCAACTTTTACGTGTCGCCCCGGTTCCGCCGGCTCCTTTTTGGGAGGTTTCGATTTGGAGAGAATAGCGGTGTTTCTATTAGTAGCCGGGCTACTGCCGATGGTGCCTTGATGGCGTCCGAGTGCAATGGTCCTGTATGTTGGGTAGTGTGAAGGGTCCGTAAATGATGTGTCCTGTGATGCGTATGGGTGGCGCGTAGGATGCATAGTGTACTGAGATGGAACCCTCTACCGGAGATCAGGTAGCAATCCACCTGAGATGTTTGCTTGTAGTATTAATTGACCACTTTATAGGAAACCCCAGGATGGCGTAAGGTCCTGTGGAGGGAAAATTTGACAATCCGCACCTGAAATGCAACCAGATAGCTAACAGCGAAAGCTATAAAACTTTCTTAGAAACTTTGCAGTTGAAAAAAAAATCTCCTTGTGGAGTATGTCTAAATGACGTTTCTGTGGTGTGCATGCGGGCTATGTTCTGTGCATGTTGGTTTGTATGGTGCCTGTGGAAGAGTGTGTTGGGTGGCGGACGATCTGTTGTTCACTCTGGATTTACAATTGTTAGAACCCGTGGTGGTTGCTTTCAATGTAAGCGAGTTACGTTTCACAAGACGTACATGGGACGTCTGGACGAGACCACAGAACAAAACCATGCCATCGTACCATAGATTCTTTGGTAAGTAACTAGGTTCTTCGCGGAAGGAATTTTTTCGTTTAGTGAAAGAGTGTTTAATTTCTAACTCTCTTATACCTTTTTCTAGGTCATGTCTCGCCTCTAGTCCAACTGACAACAATAATCTTGCAATGTTTTTCCTGTCCTACTGGAGATTTTTGGGGGAAACTACTTTATGTTACTACATGTGGCACCTGTTCACACTGTTTTCATTGTCATTATCACTTGCCCTTCAGAAAAGACACAAACCCTTCTAATAGTCTTCAATAAGCCCTTAATAATAATAAGAGAACATTTAAACCTAATGTATTCGTGACTACCTGTTTAACCACAAACACGTTGAAGTACAAATTATCAAGATTTTCAAGACTTTGTTTTGCCTTGTTTGAGTGGGTAGGACCGAGCTAGAAAGCTTCGTGTTCAGCTTGACGGGACCCCGACCCTTGACCAAACTTTCATGAACAAGAGCCGGAATAAACTATTTAGGCTTTTTTTTCTTCGTAAATAGGTAGCATGAAATTACTTCATACGCCTTTTTTCTGTTCAGTTGACCCTGCACACTGAAACTGGACAAGCTTTTAGCATGCCTGCCTATCACCACAATTAGAGGGGCACTGAAGGAAAAACACGGGCTGTTTTAGATCGATAAATTAGCTCAACGTGAACATGAATATACCACTCTTACTCGTAGCTTTTCGTAGAAGATAGGGGAGGCGTGAATATAGATGCCGCCGCCACTGGCTACACCAAGCAACTTACACCGGAAGTGGTTAAAATTGCGTGACAAATATTTTAACAATACCATTCGCAAGTTTATAAAGCTTGACTGAAAGTGTTTTAAGTGTCAAGTTTGAACGTCGAAGAACAATTACAAAAGTAGCAACAATATGATTGCAGCCCAGCCGATACATCAAGCGGCGAACCCAAATAGCAGTGGGGTAGTTTTGTTTTCCGTGTACTAAAATACCTGGTCAGGCAGATAATTCTGTGACCCTTGTGTGACCTGGTCAGCGAGAACTTAGCGAGATGATTGTTTGACCCTTGTGCAGTACTGTGGGCACAGCCATTTTTATTATGACCCACTTCGTGCTTTCGCTGCTTTCGCTGCGTTAAAAAAAAAAAAAAATGGGAGCGCTTACTTTGGCCAGAGTCCTTCTCCTTCGGCTTAAGTCATTATCTTTCCAGGCCGCCGCTGGATGGCGCTACTCGTCCATTCTGGCGGCGATGCCGCCATGCGAGGCGGCGTGCGGGGGCTGCGCAGATGCCGCGCAGAAGCGTTTGGTTCGGTGACAACTATCACGGCCGCTCGATGGAACCTAGTTTCCATCGAGCGGCCGTGCAACTATCATGCCGGCCGCGGCCTAAAGAGGACAATATGCTTTCGTTCAACAAAGCACCAATACTGATCACGGGTACCATGAAGAAACAATATGCTTAGTGGTCCGAGAAGCAAAGGACGCGGGAGTTGGGGAAAGCACAACAAATTTGAAGGAAACTTATGAAACCGCTTGGTACGTGGTAGTGTGGCATTCCGTTGCTGTTATCCCGCTATATATCACTGCTGCCTCGCTTCATCCGTTTTATCATGACGCGAAACAGCCGCTACACCAGCCTCTGTTTACGCCATGCAATCGCTGCGAGGGAAATGAGGGATAAAAATATGTGGTTTGGTTAGCGATACACAGCAATTAAGGCGTCTCTCGGCGCCGAATTAACACCTAAAGGGCTGTGGGCAGCACATACTTTTGTTTTAAGCCAACTTGCTGGTTGCCTCAGTGTCCCTTCAGGAGTACCTTACGTATCCTTATGAACGGCTAAACGGCTAATGCACCAAACAGATGGTCTTTTTTTGTAAAAGTAGATGCACACAAGAGAAAAATAACAATAGAACCAATTTTCGAGCGCATGCACAGCATGTCTAAAGGCCACATCTCACATAAGCGCAGAAACCGCTAATAACGCTTAACCATCTGCTAATCCACGCCGCACAGCAATTTCTTCCAGTCGAGCTTCGAGATGGCGCCCGGACCTAGAGTACGGGTTTATCTGCGGGGGCGCTTCGCAGCCGCCATCCCGTATACCGCCGGCGCGCCTGTGTAAGGAACAGAGCTCAGAAGTAGAGGATGGGGCAGCCGGTGGGGGATAATAGGTGGATGGGGGATGCGACATTTCGCGAAATTCATTGCATGCATAATCAATGTCCAGGGCGACTTACTAACGCCGAGGGCGCCGGTAATGCTTCCCACCGTTCTCTCCTCCTTCACTGCTCTCTCTCTCTAACCTTCTTTCCTTTAACTGCACGGTGGCAACGAAGTTTATGGCTAGGCGATTGCTACGTCTGGCTCCCTCGCAACTCGGTGCCTGTGCCAAATTGACTTTTACAATCTGCGTCCTGGCAAACTGCGTCCCACTGAAGTTCTTTTGTGCGGGGTTGAAGCATGGAAGGGAGATCGAAATATAACTTCATCGGGTGCAGAATCGTGTGCAGTAGACAAAGCAAGTGAAAGAAATAAAAAAATGGTCGAGACCTTTAGCGTTGCGGGGGAAGTGGGGGGAGATACGCAAAAAAGGGCAGGCGCGAGGGATGTGAACGGATGATCTCGAAGTCGCAATGCAGATGGGCCTGTACCCTTCCGGAGTAATCAAGCCCGTCGGAGAAGAGAGTGCGGTGGAGAAATGTTTGAGGCTCGCAGCTTTTGGATATATCGCGGCGGGCTTCTCTGTACCCTTTGTCAGGTGAGATGGAAATGCATGAATTTGCATCCCCCGAACTTGCGAGCCGTCGCAACGTGGAGTCAGCCGCGTGCAAGTGCGGGGCTGATGCATCTTATGACCTGTTCGCTTTTTAGTGGACATATACATACCTCCCCCTGCCTTTATTCGTTCGTGCTTCGCTCTCTCCATTTATTTCATTTTTTCTTCTACGTTTGGGCTGGGTGTCACGTTTTGCTGCAGCCTGCAGTCAGCGCTCTCTTGGTGGTCTCCGGCATAGCGCTATATGGTTAAACAGGTATTTACGAAATGGTCATGTGTAAAAAGAAGCGCTGGCTGGATGGTTTAGTGGTGGTGGCCGGTGTCACATGTGTAATATGGAAACTTATCTTCTTATCTCCTGCATTGTAATGATAGATATCACGCACCCACTATTGCTCGATGTTATTAAATGCGCATTCCCAGGATTCGCTTGCCGCTGACTGAAACTCGACAAATACCTGCGGTTGCATGAGCCATTGTTAAAAGCCTCCGCATGAGGACAACATTGTTTAGATAGATTACGCAAGACCTTACAAGTGAACGTGCTATCGCCACCACCTTTATCGTTCCACTTGTCTTAGATCACCTACAAACTTATACGTGCCTTCGTCTCTGACTGAAGGTCGACATTTACGAATGCATTCACCTACTTTAGAGTCACGGCAGCAAGTTTATTAGGTTTATTACTGTTATTATGTTATTGTTATTATTAGGTTTATTACCAGGTTCTTGGAGTATAGCCTTCTCTGAAAGATGATGTTGTGGTGTAAGAATATACAGAAAAAATTATTCCAGCTTGATCTTGTGAACAAATTTCGGGAAGCACAACACGTGCGCTGATCAGCGTTAACCAAGGCCGGCAGTATTCAGCTGAGTGCCATAGTTAGTCGCGGTAGTGGCGTGGGCCCCGTTACTGGGCGCCATCTGCACGACTCATTTTGGCAGGGCCAGGCAGTCTCCTTTTACTTCTGTTTTTGATGCGCCAGCATTCTTTGTCCAGCTTCGCTACGGCAAAAGTGCAATGCCTTGTTACTGTACAACAACGCAGAATTGATTACTTCAAGGCAATTAATCATTGTAACTGTGTAGATGTAGATCATTGTAAATTAAGCGCGTCAACAGTACACTGGGCATTACATGCGAGGTTCACCAGATACTCCAATCATTCCCGTGCCCTGTTCGCTTCCTCTGGACCCGCCGGAGCACGACCACGCACGCTCTCGCCGACTCGGCCTCTCACCCGCAGCAAGTGGTGTACCCACTCCCATTTCTGCAGCTCTCACTGGAAGACACCCTACTCATCAAGAAAGATAATCTTCGGCACTCCACGCGTGCCCTTCTCCCTACGCGTGGGTCTGACCTTCCTAGCGGCTTAACCCGCCGTGAAGAGGTCGTGCTTCGAAGAATCCGCCTGGGCGTCGCACTGACGCCTGCTTTTCGAGCAACGTGGACTTCTAGTCTTGCAGATCCCTCCCCAACCTGCCCCTACTGCCCTGCCCCTATTGCTGCGGTGACATTGGAACACTTGCTAGGGACGTGCCCAGGGCTTCAATCAGCCCGAGCTCGACACATGGGGCCCACAGGACATCGCCCAGGCCGACCTCCCGATATTCATCGGTGGACGCACGCCCCACTTTACAAGAAACTGTTGGAATTCATTTCCGAAACTGGACTCTATAGTTTCCTGTAGTGCGCCCGCCTCACATTGTGTGTTTTTTATTTTCTTTTCTTGCCTTCTGTGTCGTACCCGTGTTCTATTTTGTCTATTGTTTTCCTGTTACCTACGCCCTGTGGAAAAATGGCGCAATTAAAAAATTATAAATAAGCCAAATTTACTGTCGCCCAATGTGGATATCGGCACCAAAATCTGGCATACATGACAGTGCACGAAAATCTGAAGAAAAAATATGAAAATGAAGTTGAAAGTCATTTTCAATCAACAAGTGCTTTTCGAAGTCGCATAAGCCGCGCGAAGAAATAGAAAATAGATAATCAAGATCCTCCCGAGTACGCATATTGAACTGATCTGGTCAATGAAACCGTTTACGTGTTTTTTTTTCTTGGCCCTGATTTTAAGAGTGTACATACCAGCCCTATTTTTTGCGCCAGTGTTGTCGTCTTCTGTTAAAGGGGCCCTGAAAGGCATTTTGAGCACACTAAATGAACTAGCGCAATCGCTAGATTGGGTCGCCAACGTCACCTGTGCCAAGTATTACTCTTTTACGCGCAGCGGAAAGCTCACACTTTTGTTGCAAAGTTTGTCGCTTTTTTCTCACCCTTTCCTTCGTGTTTTTGGACGCCGCCATCTTCACATGTCTACATCATCGATTCCCAGATGTTCGTCATGAGCTAGACATCCTGCTATTGGGCGGCTTTTTCACGCACTTCCGGCAAAGAGATGAGTCGTCTGCTCAGCGTCGGCTCGCCGGCTGATCTGCCAGCGGAGTGCCGGAGTGCTTTGACATTTTACGACAAACGAAACAAGTGTAAACAAACGCTTAACCGTTTGTATTGAATGCAACACGGCCATAACACGACGTGGAGTTTATCTTACGTGAGTACGTACCATAAAGAAAGTCCCGTGGCACAATTCTTTGGTGCAATCGCAGAGAACGCCCTGAGCCGAATGCCCGGGTTTGACGCGTACATTTTATTCAACTTCAAAACAATCCAGAGATGCGTTTCGAACGAACGCAACGTCACAACATGCGTTGCAAGTCTGAACCGCGATTGACAGACGATGAGTTGCCTCCTCCTGCCCGTCGTAAATACGGCACTCACCTCACACCCGGTTTGCGGGGACGAGCAGCAAGTCACAACTCTGGCGCGCAAGCGAGAAGGCTTTTAGCCAGGCACACTGCACATACCCCATGCGAGGTTGAGTGGTACGTCGTTCGAGAAAGATAATCCAGACCATGGGAAGCACTATCCACCCGCAGAAGTACAATGTCGCATTTCATCGCGAAACGAACGCGTCCACAACACACAGGAGGCGATGCACACACACACACACAGCTTCGGTCGCTGCATTGGCTTAGCTGCAAGCTTCGTTCGGACAATCAGCGATGCTACGACGATACAGAGCTGCGTGAGGACGACGTGCTAACCACTTCAAGTATTTAAAAACACAGGGGCAAAGGACTAGGTTCATCGGAAGCAAAAAATCTTTCCTCCATTATAGTGCCTGAAATATACTGGCTAGTGTGCTGAGGGCGGGCTCCAGTCGGGCGCCGGGAGCGATGTACGCGGCCGTCTGCCGCTTGGGGCGCTGCCGTGCGGGAGTGTGCGCGTTCATCCGGCCCGAGCAGATCGCGCGGTTACCTCCGAGCTGCGTAGCAGACGGCAGCGCGGCAGAACTTTCCATTCCCGCTTGCGACGAAAGCGAGCGAAAGCGACGGGAATTCTGTCGCGCAACCAAAATTTGTCCCGACCATTCGACAAAAACGATCGTCGCGCGACAAAGCGAAGGAATTCCTGCCGCTCTCACTCGCTTTCGTCGCAAGTGCGAACGGGCCTTTATGCGCAATCTCCGCCCCACATAAAACAAGCTCTTGCTTGTCGCCTGAGCATACGGTTGATATCTGACTACGTTACACTGTGCTTGCCAGTGTATTTAAACGATGTCACTAGGTTTGAAACGTACGCGCTCGGCGTGCAGCTTTGTAAACGCAAGCGGTTTCATATACGCACGCTATTTTGCTGCTAATAGAGTTTTAGTACAGCGTTTGTGGCCTTTGCATACGCTAAACGCTAAATTTTTGCGTCCCGCTACGTGACACCGCGATGGGAGTTTTAGTAGAGCGTCTCATCAGTTTTGCGTAGCGACACACTAATGCATACGGCGCCATCTGTCAAATGTTTTCCGAAATGTCTCGCCGGCTGATCTGCTAGCGGAGTGCCGGAGTGTTTGGACATTTTACGACTATCCAAACAAGTGCGAACAAACGCTTTCCCGTCAGTGTTGAATGCAACACATGGGTGCAGCTTGTCAGAACACGGGTTCTCGCTGATCGAGTGCAGCGTTGGTTTGCTCTTCGCCTTCACGTTCATCGCCGCTGATAAAGCGATCCGATCCGGCGCGTTTTGTGCACGGGTTCTGTGTCGGTTGAAAATGTCTTTTTTCACATGCCGCCGGTAGTAGGAATTACAACCACCGCAAAATAACACCCGGCACCAGCGGGGCCACATCTGAGACCGCGCTTTTTGGATAAACAGTGCGCGGTGCACCAAAGGGAACGAGCGCACGATTCTCCCCACGCGGCTGCGAGTTCGCTGCCGATACCAACTGCAGCCCTGCATCTACGTACACCGCGAAAGGGCAAGGCCAGGCCGCACACATGCGGCCAGGTCATTCGTTCGCTTTTCCAGCCTGTGTCCATGGTGTCTACAGAGATGAAAAAGCCGAAAGAGCTGGCCCGTAGCAGACGGCAGTCTGTGGGAGCGCAATAGCGGAAGTACGTCACCGCTGAGGAGCGGAGCATCATGGGAGGGGAGGCCAACAGCGAAGAAGCAGTTGAAAGGAGGAGAAAATACGGCGCGACGATAATTCGCGGTTTTTGATTTACGATTTCTCAGCTAATACTCATCGCTTTAACAAAATTCTTGCAGGAGGAGATTGCTAATACATTGCTTTATTTGGTTACATGTACATCCATGCATCGGCGGAAGGCATTTCAGGACCCCTTTAACCAAAGTTACTCCTCCATTATGCATTCAGAGTCTTTTTTTGACTAAGATCGAAAATCGAAAACCGGAGGGGCACAACAAAAGTGCGTATATAAACACTTGTTAATCGAGTTTTAAGAAAGCGGTACAGGGACCAACTAACAAAAAGCCCGAACAAACTAGAGAAAGAAAGAACGCCGGACGAAATTGGCAGGACGTTGGTGCTTCGCGAGTTCGAAACTTGAAAGACTTGAACAAGAAATCGTCAATAGCTCCCTCATCTTGGCTACGCTCATCAAGAGCCCAACGACTACCGAAAAAGACAGCGCTCAAAAATAAAGGGCGGGAGCACAGAGAAAGGCAAATGCGAGGGGCAAAAAGGTCGATCTCAAGAGGCGCGCTCAGCAGCCGGAGCAGATGTCCAATATTCAAATTAGGCGGTGAAGTGACGCGGCCGCGGCCAGCTTGTAGCACAAAGTCGAAAAGCGAGAAGATGCACGAAAGGAGCGCGTCGGAAAGTTTCGAAAAATCTAAGCGCGTTTCTGCTAAAAACAAGCAGTGTGTAAGGGAATTTCAAGTCAACTTCACGGTTAGACTAAGAAAAAATACAGCCAGGTGAGAGCGGGTCGTTAGAAAACACGAAAGCAACATGCCTCAGAAAGCTTGGATGAAGGATAACAATACGCTACTCATAACAAGTATCCACAAACCATGACCAAAAACTCGGCCACCCAAACACGCAAGGAAAGTTGTCGGGCAAAGAAAGGGCTGCTTTGCTGATTAAACCACGCGGGTCCTTATTATTCTCCTTTTTCTTCCAGCTCCGATCCAGCCAAGCGGAGGAACGCAATCAAGAACAAATAACGAAACAAACCAGAATGAAGTGCGGAACCGAGGGAGGTGGTGCGCCTAAAAAAATCGGAGTAATGAAAACGGCTCGGGCTCATAAATATGTCGGCGAGGATCCGCTCAATTACCGCTCGAAAAGCGTGCCTTGGCCTCCCCATTGCTTTGCCGTAAACACCAAGCTAACGCACGCAATGCGAGGAAGTTTTATGTGGCTCGCACGCTCCAAGACTGCTCTTTGATGCGCCGTTTGATCCGCTTATAGGCAACCGAACTATCCAGGGATCGTTAAAATCGCCGCGAGTATACGAACTTAGAGAAGCGTGTTTTTGTTAATCGCGTTATTTCAGCGAGCTAAAGCAATTAGGCGATCACATCCACCTCTTTTACCAACCAGACAGCTCCTCGTTTTAGCCACTGCTCTGTTTACTCGTTTTAGTAAAACATCCCGCTTGAATAAGTAAGCAATGACAAGTATAAGAAGCTTAAATGTCTTCAGTAGTACCCAACTCGCCTTGCGCCAATAAAACCCAACTATAATCTTCATCATCAGTAGTACCCAACTCGACGAAACATTTTGTGCGTGCGTGCGTGCATACGAGAGTGAGTCCATTAGCACAATTACCGAAACATTGAAAAAAAACGCACTTGTGTCAGTGACTAGCAACCGAACCCGCGCCCCTACAGTTCCCACACCGGAATCGAAAGCACTCTCCCCCACAACCATGTTCTCGTGCGAATGATATTTTGGGATTTCTTACGCAGGTTTAGGGCCTTTTTGAAGCGCAAGAAGCAAGGCGAAACAACATGTGCCAACATGGCCAGCACAATCATCAACCCGAAAACTGCACTACAACCAACTTCACCTGCCGAAACTGCCAGGGATCACACGTAGCATACTCTCACACTAGTGAAAAATTTCATCTCGAGAAAAATTATAAACATAAAGTTAACAGAAAATATCGCCTTTCCAGAGACGCGAAAGAGGTTCTCCTCTTTCTCCCTCCTTACTTACAAGACGCAGGTCGCCTGGGGGTTAAGCGCGTCTGGTTTCGGCAGGGACTCAGAACCGCGAGTCGGACTTTGTTTCGTCTAGCCCGCTCCCCTCTTCCCCGCTGCAGGGTTACCAGAAACAACCAAAGACTGGCAGTGGTTGAGGTGGCAACCCACACGGACGGGAGCGGAGGACAGGCCTCGAGCTCACCTCAGGGCTTGGAGGAAATGGACCGAGAAACCCGCGCCCACTCCAATCCTCCTTCCACCACCTGTACTGCCTGTGGCGCCCGCAACACCCTTGGCGGTGGTGGATAAATTGAACAGCGCCCCAAAGGGTGCTACATCCAGGTCCAGGGAGCCCAGTCTTTCGGGCAACTCAGGTCATCTGGCGATGAGATGGACGTCGGGCCGTGCCTGCCTGCATTGCAGTGCGAGGAATGGGCTGCGGCGTCCAAGGCAACAGAAAGGCCCAAAAAATCCCCCTTCGAGAATACAAGCCCAGAAAGACAAAACATGAACACCCACATACACACTCCAGTGGCTCTTAATTGTACATAATGGTAAGAGAAAATATCATCCAATGGACCTGTGAAGGCCTCCCTAAAAATCATGATATCGACGAGATATTACATCCCAATCAGCCAAGGCTCATATGCCTCCAACAAACACATTTAAATCCCAGACACATAAATTTCTTGAATAGTTACATGACATTTAGGAATAATAGGGGTGGTGGTGGTGGTACATCATCAAGTGGTGTGGCCATTATTGCCCGAAAAGTCTTGGCGTGTCACACTATCCATCCACAGATTGTTTTTGAGGCTGCCGCCATTTAAACCATATATTTCAATAGGCTTATAACGATATGGTCTCTGTACATCCTTCCTAACTTTCAACTCTCGAGCTCCTATTTACAGGGCCTTGTAGATCAGCTTCCGGAACCTTTCATTTTCATAGGCGGCCTGAATGCACATAACTCCCTTGGGGGCTCTTCCCGCGCGGATGCCCGTGGTGGCCCTATTGACAAATTCCTAACATCTTCAGGACCATGCGTATTCCACAAAATAAAGCCCACATACCATAATATAGGACACAACACGTACACACACCTCGACGTGGCTATTGGATCTGCAGTACTCTTTCCATCGGTTGAGCGGGATGTTGGCACTAACCCATATGGTAGTGACATCTTCCAAACCACACTAGCATACATAGGTGATAGTCGCAACAGTTCCCCTTCCCTTAGGAATTTTAACGAAGCAGCACGAGAAAACTGGAGTACATTCTCAGAGACATCGGAATTGCACGGTTCCATGCTAGGGAGGGGGCCGCGGCGCTCACATGCGTTCCACATCGGCTCTGTGTTTTTTGCTTGCGCACTCCGGAAATTCGTTGCCCACAACAACGTGAGTGGTACCAAAGAATACACCAAGGTTCACGGACCCTCTGGAAGCCAACCGTTGACGTTCCGGACCATTGGATGCCAAAATATTGCTTCGCAAAGACTGCGCCACGTTTCCCGGTGAGCTAAGCCTAAGAGGCCTAGCCTGCCTTCGAACTTAGCCGGCAGCGTCGGCGCGCCGGCTGCAGCTTTCTGCAGCTGCCGTGTAAGCCCCCAATGGAAAGCACTGTCGAAAGAGAAGATAGCGAACCTGCAGAGCTGGCCCACCCTGACTGGGTTACAGTTCACCGAAAGCAACAAGCCCTCCAAGCACAACATGCTGCAATGCAGGCAAGTTCCAACCGTGTTCCCATCAATTCCCCACAAAACCAACGGCGTCACCCAGCCCGGCGCAAACCACCGGCTCAACCCCTGCCTGAAAATTATATCAAGATAATCCTGGCGCATGGCGATCTTGCGCTCACGAAAGTTGCTCTAGCCACGTTGGCAGATACCATTCAAAGGCAAGTGTTCATGTATCGACGACCGGGTCCGCATACAATCAAGAGCCAACTGTATCATCGTAAGCACGCCCTCCGAAGAACGTGCTATAAAGTACGAAAAGATCGTTTCCCTTGCGCTGAAAGGGCAGCAATATGATGTCTCTGCACACGTACCGGCCCCAGTGAACATGGTAACTGGGGTAATCTTCAATGTCCCCGAAGACGACTCGCCGGAGCAAGTACTTAACAGTATTTGCCAGTTCAACCCTGACCTCCGGATACTAGATGTCAAATGCTTTAATACCTTCAATATCGAACAAATTCTCTTCGATGGCGCCAATGTCCGCTACTGGATCCGATACCGGGGGCAACCTATCGCTTCAAGCCATTTCGCAGAAAGTCCGATGCTTGCACGGCATGCTGGCAACACGCTCATCGACGAGACGTGTGCCCCGACGGCCAGGCTCCACCACACAGTCTCCCCTGTGGAGCCATCAATGCCCCTCAGAACCACAAATGTGTACCCCGGTGCATCATGTGAAGGCTCTCATCTCACTGGAACTGTGGACTGCCCGAAACGTTATCAGCCATGGCGCCTTCCCCTCACCTATGCACAGACGGCGGCATCGCACAACGCAGTACCTACTCAGGGTGCCTTCACCCTCTTCCGGGCAAGACACATCAAGCTCCTACCGACGCAACTCCCCGAAATGGGAATGCAACCATGGGTACTTCAGAACGAGAACCACCCCAAGAACACACCGAAAGAAAGCAGGTGAGCGACCCGCGCACACCTCCCAGTAGCTCACCACAGTTTGAAATTCCCATTCGCCCCAGACTGCATTCAGCCCCTCATCCTGAACTTCTCAAAAAGCTTCGAGCGATCCGCGCGGAAATCACCCTGTTACGGCAGGAGAATGCAGCGCTCAAACGAGAAAATACAGCCTTGAAGAAACAGACTACTGCTAGCATAGCAGAACCTATCCCTTCAAGGTGAACAGACAGGAGCAGCGGCTCGCGAAAGTCCCCTTCCACCACCTACGAAAAGGAAAGAAGTTTTTAACGAGACTGCTCCTCTATCAGCCATACATGTCGAGGGTCGCATAGCCGCTGTAGAAGACGCCTGCAAACAAACTTCGGCCGAACAGACGCAGGAATACCTTCAACTCTATCAAATTCTCATAAATAATCAAAACACAATTCAGGCTACCATTGAGGAACTTAGAGCCGAAATGCACAATTGCCAACGTCTGTGCCCCTGGCAATACCGCACCCCCTATCGTTAGTTCTCCCCAATAGTCAAGCCCAATTAAATGATTACAGTCTGGCAGTGGAACTGCAGGGGATACACCAGAAAACGATCGAACCTACAAATGCTCCTATTGAACGCACTGGAGACACCTTTAGTAATTGCTCTTCAAGAGCCAGGCCTTAATGTCAAACTCCGCACATTCACGCACTTTTCACGCACGATTAATCAAACACATAGATCAAACAGGCGCATTTCCCAACACTATGATTGGCTTTAGGACAGGACTCACCACGCAAGATGTGCATCTTCAATTGCTCTATGACGTAATCATCCCGTCCCCCCTTCAAAGGTCAATGCAGCGGCCATACTCGCACTAGACAACACTAAAGCATTTGATAGATTATCCCATTTAGCTATACTTCCCAACTTGGAATCACTAGCTTTGGGACATCGCACGTACAATTATTTCAAAACCTTCTTAACGGCTCGAACGGCATTATTCCAGATTGGTGACATCACCTCGGACACCAAAACTCTTCCCTCTATGGGCCCCGCACCCCACAAGGCGCAGTTCTGTCACCAATTCTTTTCAAACTTGCTCTGCTAAACATTGCTCGGAAACTTGCCCAGGTTCCCAATTTACGACACAACATCTACGCCGACAATATTACCCTGTGGGCATCAGGGGTCAGCGATGGCCAAATCGTAGACACCCTACAAGCAGGTGCCCGAATCGTTGCTGATGAAGCTCGCAAGGTCGGATTAGAATGCTCGCCACATAAATCACAACTATTTGTCCTTCCAGCTAAATCGGTTTCAAAAACGCCTACAAGTATAAAAGTCCATTTTGGGAGCGCAGAAGTGTTGGTGGTTCCTAGCATTAAAATTGTGGGTCTTACTCTCCAGCGCAACCGCGCGAACACCTGCTTTATAACCCAATTAAAATCCCAGGTAACTCAAACCATGGGCATAGTACGCAGGATTCTAGCTCGCAACAAAGCCCTAAAGAAGCAGAGAGAATCCGCTTCATACAGGCATTTGTACTAAGCCGCATTAGATATTCTATGCCATACCTCAATCCCTCTAAAGCAGAGTTGTCAAAAGTGAACTGTCTTATTCGCCGGATATACAAGACGGTATTGCAGTTACCCCACAGCACTCCCCCTGCCCGAATTGAACAGCTGGGCATCTACAACACTGCAGAAGAAATAGTCGAGGCCCATAAACTCAATCAACTTAAACGTCGATCGACCACACCCACTGGTCGACAGATCATGCATAGATTAAATCTGCGAGCTCCGCTAATTGATCCCAAATTTCTCATTCCCCAAGCATTCTTGCGCATCTCTGCATCCGCCCTCTCCCACGCAACATGCTCCCAGTGCACAACAAAACACGCAGGGAACAGCGAGCACGGGCCTTGACTGAGAAATATCCCATCAAGCCAAGCGCGCTTTCCGTAGACGCGATAAACTACAGACATCATGACGCGTACGCTGTGGCGGCAATATTCAGCCCTAACTCCCCACCCCTCAGCTCCCTCACAATACGCACCCGTCATCCGGCAACGGCGGAGGAAGCGGCAATCTCCCTAGCAATAACGCAACGGCCAACCCCCACCATCATAATCTCTGATTCGAAAACGGCCATACAAAACTTCGCCAGAGCTACCATCTACCCTTAGGCGATCCAAATTCTTCTTCGAAATCCCCCTACATACCCCGTGGAAATGATGTGAACTCCTGCCCATACAGGTCTGGGGGCAACGAGGCAGCCAACAAAGCAGCTGGAGAACTCCCTGTCCGAGCAGGCCCAAGTCTCGTCCCCTTACACGGAAACCGATCAGCCCGAGGCAGCTTGCTTAGCTATCGTGAAATAACCGAGCATTACCGCCTCACCCGCCGCATATTCCCCCCGGCTCATCCTACACTCTCTCACGCTGAAAAATGCTTATGGCGCCTCATTCAAACAAACACTTTGCCCTGTAGCGCCAAACTGCACCTCATTCACCCCACCCTGTATCAATCCTTCAACTGCCCCGCATGTGGCGTGAAAGACACCATCATTCATACCATGTGGGCATGTAACAAAGATCCCTTCCCACTCATCCGTACCACCGAGCGATGAGAGGTGGCGCTGGGTATCTCCGACCCGGAGATGCAGAAAAGTCTGACGGAACGGGCTGCCTTGGTCACCGGCAAGCTGCAACTACTGGTCACCTCCGCCAACTACGTATCGCAATAAAGTTCATTTTTCTCTCTCCCAGAAACATCTAAACTACACCACACGTCCATAAGACACACGTTGAAGAGGCCACCAAACTCCTCACGGCGCACATCCTCACTGCCGCCGAAAAGTCTACGCCGTAGGCCTCTGGTGTCCCATGCAACGAAAGGAGGCCGTGGTGGAACGGGGACTGTGGGCGGGCGCGAGAGGCCCAGAACAAAGCGTGGGGTATCTGTCGTCGGAACCCTCGTCCGGCAACTTTGTTTTGTTCAAAAGCGCGAAGGCTTTTGATAACGAGTGCATTGGGAGGCAAAACGAGATAGTTGGTGCTCCTTGATAACATGAATAAACCCATACACAGTCACACGCAAGGTATAGAAACGAATACGCAGACTTCAAGGACAAGGGAGACATAGCCTACCCCTGGTCAACACAACAGGGAACACACTCGAACACCAAGCTACGCACTTGCACAACCCTTCCAACACGTGTCCTGTTCTGCACACTACGCAAACACTTTCATGAAATCTTTACGTGATAACGACACCTCAACCACTCCCTATAACTCGGAGTTTTCGCTTTATGAGCTGATGGCTGCTCTGAGCACGTGTAAACCCTCAGCTCCAGGCCAAGAGATCACATATACAATGATACAAAACCTACACGGAGGCACTCTTTTAACACATTCCGATGTCTTGGAGGCAAGCCATTGCCCTAGGCTTTCTGGAGGAAGGGAAAGACTCTTCTTTCCCAACAAGTGGTCATCCAATTGCGCTGACAAGATGCCTGTGCAAGCTTTTTGAGAAGATGGTTAGCAGGATACTCGCGTATTTCTTAGAGTACAATGGCCTTCTCGAAAACTGCAGAGAGGTTTCAGGGCGGAGCGATCCGCCGACGATCAACTCGTTGCATTTGAATTCTACGTAAATATGCCTTCATTCATAAACAGTTCGGCATTACAATCTTCTTTGATATGACAAAGGCCTACAACACGGCCTTACGGTACGGCATCTTAAGGAATTTGAGGTCATTCGGTGTTTCGGGAGCCATGCTGAACACCCTTTGTATCTACATGACGGAACTACCATTCTGTGTAAGAATTGGTAGTGCACTTTCAAATTTGTATGTTCAGGGAAATGGCATGCCTCAAGGCATTTTTTTGAGCTCCACACTATTTATATTTAGTATGAACTCTCTCCGTAAGGCATTGCCACTAATCATTGCCTGTTCTGTGTATGTAGATGACATTAAAATATCTTTTAAATCAAGTAATATGCCAATCTGGGAAGCCCAGCTGGAGGAGAACAAACTTGCTGGCTGGGCGGACACAGGCACTTTTAAACTGAACCCTGAAAAAGTACTTGCATTGGGTTCACCCGGATGCGCAGGATCTATCTGGACGCTGACATTGCTATTATAAATGGCGTGTCAATTCCTATAAAAAGGCGCACAGTTTCCTAGGTATATTACTCAATAACAGACTGACATTCATCCCACATCTAAAACAACTTAAACAAAAATGCCTAAAAACAATGAACATTCTTAAAGTCCGCTCACACCAATACGACGGTGCACACAAACAACTTTCGTGTCTGTATACTGCCTTGTTAGCATCCCGGCTAGACTATGGCAGTATCGTGTAGGGTCCGCAACAACCGCAGCACTGAAAATGCTCCACCCAGCGCGGCATCTTGAGCTTCGCCTTTCTTGTTGCGCTTTCCGCACTAGCTTTGTCGAGGGTCTGTATGTAGACTGTGACAAATGGTACCTAGGGCATCAGCGGAAGTATGTTGACCTGCTGTATGCATCCAAAATTGTATCTCACCAACCACCCTTTTAATCCTATCATTAACGACACATCAAAACTACAATTTGTTTTAAACAGGCCATCTATTTCCTTACCTTTCTCTCTCAGATTGAGGGAGGAGGCTTCTGCACTCATTGTACCCCTTTCAGACACGCACAAGACACCCATCCATAATTTCATTCCACCATGGCATCTGCGCTCTATATCATGCGACCTGCCATTCACCCAAGTAGAAAAACATGTGGCAACCCGGGAGTGCGATTTTGCAGAACTTCATGTTCCTGGAGGACAATTACAGGTGCTCTACAAAAACTGCTTCCACTGTCTCTTGTGCTGTGCATGGATCAAGCTTTAGTGTCAGTAAGCCAATGAATTTTCATAATAGTATTTACATGGCAGAAGCGTACGGCATCTTGCTCGTTTCAAATCCCATCATCCAAATAATATTCTCAAGTCCATCGTGTACACAGTTTCCGTAAGCGTTGCGTAGAGGCCGTCATCTAGAAAACCTTCTAAAAACTATGTGATCAATATTCTTTTTAAAGTTATAATGACCACGTATGTTTCAATCTTTTAAATAACTGTGTGCATGGTTCCAGGGCACTGGAATCACTGGCCATGAGGCCTCTGATGGAATGGATGCAGCTGCTTCTCTCATGAATACAGTCGATATAACAACAGTACCTTACATCGACTTGAAGCCACACATCAGACAACAGCCTCGTAACACATGGCAGTCCCACTGGAGCCAACAAACAGAAAACTACACGTAAAAGAACCACAATTAGGACGCTACCCAACTGACTCACACAACAGATACACTGAAGGGGCTTTATGGCTAGGCTACGGATAGGCCAGACGCACGTAACGCACTCTCACCTGCTCAATAGAGCTTCGAGACCCCTGTGTAGCAGGTGTGGAAAGGGCCTATCTGTAGTCCACATCCTAATCACATGCAAGGCACTCGACACAACACGACACAAACATTTCCTTAAACTTTACACCGCTGCACCCATCATACGCGTTAGCCGACAAACTAATGTTTTCTGTTAAACGTGTTTTTAAGTTTTTAGCACAGATGAAATTTCTGCATCTCTTGCCATATCACTCATAATCACCCTGGCCCTATACACCAGCCATCTTCAATGCATTTTGCTTCGTTTGATTTTCGCTTTTACTCACAGGTTTTAGTATTTACGGTAACATCACTCTTTAAATAACTCATTCTTCGGCTCTCTTTGCCCTTGTTGGTCTTGCGCCATCAAACGTCAACCATTATCATCATCAAAGGTGTTGGCTGCTTTGATCCCAGAATAATTTACTTGTTTTCTTGATCATTCGTAGTCTTCATGTTCACATTTTATGCATGCGATAAATTTTCTGTGGGGTATTGCTGCAGTAGCTTGTTTTTTAGAACGGATATACCACTTTATTTACTGATGTTTTATTTCTTATATTTATTTATTATAAGAAGTTCTAAAAGGCACAGACCGAAAGGGTAGAAATTATAGGCAGGAACAATGCTGCAACAAAATACGGTTGCATAATACACTATTCCAGGTATAACGTCAGCAACGAATATTGGTCAACAATAACTGTGCTTTGCAAGTTCGATGAAAATGCCGGAAAGAATATTAGGCTGCGTAAATTGGTGAAAGAGTTACGTCTGAGCCGAGTTTTCGTCAACCTCTAATTGGAACGGGAAAAACACGCCCCTTGCTGCGAATCAAATTCGGGTCTTAAGCGTTCTCAAACTGACGTCTTTCCGATTTGGCTACCGTCGCAGGTGGGCGCACTCATTATTTTCTTCGGGTTACTCGTAGCGCTTGCTTTTGGCTTCATGTGAGCATTCATACATTCGTTCGTCCGTTCGTACGTTCGGCCGTCCGTCCGTCCGTCCGTTTCCTTGTTTCTTTGTTTGTTTGTTCGTTAGTTAGTTAGTTCCGTTCGTTCGTTCGTTCGTTCGTTCGTTCGTTCGTTCGTTCGTTCGTTCGTTCGTTCGTTCGTTCGTTCAATTCGTTCTCATAGGCTTCGCTGCCGCAACTGAGCCCCTCTGAGCCGCTGTAAACAGCCGAGATGTTTAAGCTTGGGCTTGCTCCTGTGGCGCAGCGTTGTCAAGGAGTGCGCGTGGGCTTGCCCCACGTCAAGAGCTTGCAAAAAAAAAAAAAACAAGAGAACAGTCCCCATGTGTCCACGCCTCAAATGGGGAACACAGAACACGCTGGCGATACAGACGCCGAGTTCGCGATAGCGGTTGCCGCGGGTTCTAGGGCGTGCTAACGCGGTCCACTTTCCAATAGATGTGAAAGGCTGTGGACAAAACGATCGGGGCTTGTAGTCGTAACTAACTTCCAGCGGTAAGTTCGGAAGTACACGTGAGGGGCAACAGCCGGGTCTCCCGCGAAGGGAGAGGGGGCCGCTAGCTCTGCTGTCCCTGCAACCTTGCAACAGTACCGCAAGCTGCGCCCATTTTTTGTACTTAAGGACTCGCTGAGTTTAAAAATCAGCATGTCTATGAAAAATTCCCGCACCAAGAGAAGGAAGCCCGCAAAGTGCCCAGAGGGGGCTTCGATATCCATATAAACCTTCATCGCACAGCCGTCGAGCCACATATCTCCATACGAAGGAAAACCGCCAAGGGGTCTGACTGCTAGGCAGAAAAACGTAATTAGCCATCACGATCTGACACGAATGGTCCGCGATGGCTTTCAGCCTGCGCGGCTAGGGAGAAGGCAAATGCGCAAACAAGGATCCCGGCCGAGAATTCCAAAAATTGTCCGACACAAAACCTAGCATCGGTGTGTGGTCAGCGGTGCACTTTTCGTTCATGTGTACAGGGCTCTTCTCAAGAATATCGATTTGTCTTATCTTAATCCAGTCAACGAGTACAATGCACACTTCCAGTGGAAACTGCACCCAAATTAGACAAAACGGGTAATTGATAAAAGGACGCTTGCAAAGGGCTGCAGTGCGCTGGCTGCTCCTAACTGTCACCCTAAATAGGAAACGTGAAATGTGCGGTATTTGTCGTTATTTGAAGATGTTTTCTCGTATGACACTACGAGGTACGATCCATCCCCGTGGTTGTGTATTTCCGTCCGGGCACGTTGCGAAAGCGTCCAAGTCAATGAGTTCCCGAGCTTGTGTATACTCTTTGTAGTACTGTGTAGCAATGGACCACCGATTCGTACTTGAACTTCGCAATTTTCGGATCTGTCAGTTTCATAAGCACATATCCTCTTGCAAAATTATTCATTGGTTCTTACTGCAGCAATTATGTGCCGCACGGAATTGTATTTTAACAGTTAGACCCCACCGGAACGTATGAGCATAATTGATGATCAATCGCAGTGATTTGTCACGTCTTGCAGAGGCAATGTAGGAGATATACAAGGCGTGAATGCAACTTACATGACGGCATTCGTCTGACTCCTGAATGCGGTGGACCTTCCTGTGCGGTCACCGGAGAAGAGTACTTCGAAATCGACACAGGTGAATGATCTAGCCGTAGGCGTGGAATGTTGCGAAGTTTTCCCGGTGGTAATATTATCGAGCCCGGGTGCGTTGTTGCCTGTACTCCCGTCTAAAACGGCTTGCCTCAAGTTTGTGGTGCGTAACAAGTAATTGAAAACAACAGTTCCTGGAAAGCGATGAGCACGGGAGTAACACAACGGTCCTGAAAAGAAAACGCTGGGTGCTCGTTCTGCTAGATGCTGCAAAGGTTACAGCGACAGCAGGTTGCCGAGTGTTGCCATGTTCGAGGGGTGAATTGAGACTCTTTCAGACTCCTAGGCATTATTCCTTCCGGAGATGAAGATGAATAAGACATAATTACTAGCGAAACAGAAACAAGGACAAAAAGAATGCTGTGCGACGCTAATTTTACTTTGATTTACCACTTCAACTGTGATTCGTGTCATGACTCTGCTCTACCATTTCTACATCCGCCTTGTCATAAATTCCCCAGATAACTTCTGTTCCCGAGCAGGCCATATCGTTGCTGACAAAAACTATGCCGCCCCCCTCTCAGTACGATTTGTGGCATTTTACTTTACGCCACGAAAAGCAGTAAGGACTAACTGTTACATAAAGACCTATCTTAGCCTCCAGGCGAATGCTGAGAAAGCTCAAAAACTCGTATTTGTGTCAAAATAAAAAAAAAATTCCCGCGCCTTCCCGCGAGGGGAACACGAGTAAATGCAGAGCATTGGGGCCTCAGTACTGATTGAAGGCAGTGTTGCTTCCATCGCTTCTTCCGTGATGCTGGAGTAGCAGACACGAGTAAACGTGGGCACGAGCGTCAACCAAAGAAGGAAGGAGCAACGCAGTGACTGAAACACGAGCGACCGCTAGCCGCTATATTTGCAGCGCGCGCAGTAGAGGGAGAGCAGTACGGGGGGGAGAGCGCGCATGCGCAAGCAGCGCGCGCCCTTCCACGACCCACCGCGCTGCTATCACGCACCTGTTAGGCCGAGACCGCGACGGAGCGAACGGGCTGACTACGACGCATGCGCGCGCCAGCTGCTGTTGAGAGAGAGGAGGGAAGGAGAGGCGCACCTGGTGCGGACGAGAAACTGTTGACACCGTCCGACGCAGGAACAGGCGAGGCTAAGAAATGCTCTGCATTTAAAAAATTGGCGCTTAGTATTTGAGATCTGCGCAATGCAGGACCAATCCTGCCAATGACACAGCGATATTTTAAAGCGAGCCTTTCGGTCTCTCACTCATTGCGCCCGTGCGGACCCCAAAAAATCACTGCACGAAAAACATCTTTCTTTGCGCGTGATGATACTCGTGGGTGAAGTAAACAAGAGAAAAAATGTTTCCCGTGTATAGAATCGAACCTGCGTCCTCGCATTATGAAGCCAACGTCTACCCAATTTCGTCATTCGGACGCTATCAAAGCAGTTTGGATTTGGAGAGGGGTGCATGGATGTGCACAATTAAACCAAAAAATTATGCGAACCCTCTCTCCTCCCCTCTCCATCTAGTGACGACGATGGCTGTACACGAAGCTCTCTTCGTACGAAATCAGATGGCGGATGGTCAAAATCAGAACAGCTGCGATAAGAAGTCCAAACTGCGAGCGAATCGAAGTCAAAAGCTCAACGAGATAAAGTCGAAACCGTCTGGGAGTCACAGTTCGCGCGCACGCACAGGCGTACGCGCACGCGCACACCCACACGCACACGCACACATGCGCGCGCGCACACGAACACACGCCCACGCGCACACGCACACACGCGCACAGGCTCACGCACACGCACACGCATGCGCACGTGCACAGGCGCACACACACAAAATATAACTCCGTTTTTTCACCAGTGACAGGCTCTCGCACCAGGTCGAGCTCATTTTCCGGCTTAAAATTTTCCGGGCACTGGCGTTCGTCCGTCTGCACACCTCTTAAACCAACCAGCAAAGAATGAGGAGTAAACGTGCCAGGCGAATTTCTCTGACGCGCACACGTACTTTTCGCAGAAAACCAGGTTACAAAAGATTCGTACAAGCTCCGCCACAGCTTTGAACGAAGGCGCTTTTCGCCGTTTCCGTGCTGCGCCAGAAAAGATGAATGGTTCCGGTGTGGAGGAGCCGTTTGTCACCCGCTGCCTTTGCGGACGGCGTTCGAGCGCGCTCGAGGTTAGAGGGAAAGGATGACTTCGGAAGATGATGAGTGTGCCATATATCCAGTGTGCGTCTGAACGGGTTACAATTTAAATCTGCGTGAAACCTATGGTGATCGATGTGCACTTTTTGCCGTAGCCAGAAGGCGATCGTGCACGGGACTTATAAACCTGATATCCGGCATATATACTGGTGAATGGACACAATGAACTCATTGGCCATGGAGCTGCAGTGAAGAAGCGGCGCGTCATTAATCTTCCGTGCAGAAAAGGGTTTTTGATGGGGGCTTCCGAAATTCATCGTCACTGTTGGCTTCCCGAGTAACGCGATCAGTCAGAGAGAAGAAACACGCTACGAACGCATAGCTTCGGGGCCAACTGCCGAAAAGCTCTAATGCCCGAATCTTTAGCTGAACTGCAGCGAAAGATAAGGCCTGTACGTGGTGACGTGGTATTCCAGGTGATTGAAATGAACAAGCGCCATTGAAATTTGTAGAGCCTCGATGGCCGCTTTTCTGTAGGAGGCGACAAGCAAAGACACAGGTGTAATCCAGATTTCGGCGCACGTCAGAGATCCCCAGGTGCTTACAATTACTCTGAAGCCCTCCCCTACGACGTTCCTCATCGCATGTGTAGCGCCGGCGCGTTAAACCTCATAATCAATTAATCACAATTTGTAGAGATTGGGGAATTTATCTTTCTCCACGTTGGGGGATAAAAAAAATGGTGTAGGGGAAGTTTAACGTGCTTGTTTTAAAGACATAAAGCACACAGAAAAACCTGTCCTCCCGAAGTTTTTTTTTTTTTCGCGGAAGGAGTGAGGGAAAATTTCTAACGCAGAAAGTCTGGTAATGTTTGGACGCAGACGTCTGCTATAAGTGACGTATTGACCACGCCATTGTAGGGAAATAAGTTGCAACACTATTCTGCGGCCTGTTCATTTCTCGACTGAGAAATCATAAGAGATCGTCATAGAATAGATGGGTTCGCGGGTGGGTCTTCTCCGGTTCGTCGCCTAGCTTTTAGGGTTTTTTTGTTATACTAGTACTAAAAACTACATCAAAATTATTTCTGGAATTTTCGAATCATATGAGAAATTTCGAATAGCTGTAAATATGCACTATTGTATTCATTTCCCAGAAACGAATAGAAGGGCATAGACTCGGGATTTAAAAATACCGAAAATATCGAAGAACAATAATCTCGTGGAGCGCCTTTTTTATGGCCAACTACGTGCAGGGTGGCGCTTCTGCCTGGTACTTCTAGGGGCCTTAAGAAGCACTTCTTGCGGCAGCTCTTGCAGCACCTTAAGCGTTAACTTTCCCCTGCCTCGTTGTTTACGACCTTTCGTGAGCGGTACCCCTTCTTCGGTTTATTTCTACGCTTCCAAACGTTGTCAGGCACAACCGGCGTTTACCCTCGGTAAATAATAAATGACAACCATTCGTGTCCGTGTCAATTATTCCCCAGAGCGTTCGTTCTCCATTAAATAGCAGAGTCTGAACCTCCCACAAGGCTCCCCGTGGATAGCGTTAATTCACTCGCCTTCCACACCATCCACCCTGCCAAATTGTTCTTTACTGTGGCTTCTGCTGCTCCTATGTTTGCACTATCACAAATAAGCGAAACGGCATGAAACAGAGAAACAAATGTTCATAGAACATGTCTTCTTATTTGTTTTATTCTGAATAAAGGTCAACAGTCCTTGTCTTCGCATAGTGAAATGTCTTTGGAAGCCTATTTGTAGTTTTTGTTGGCTTCAGATAAGGTTAGGTCAGTCACGTGCGCTAACTTTCGCCGGATAACTTTTGTTCCAGAGTGTGCACTATCATTGTTAAAAAAAGCTATCGTGGTTGACAAAAGCTTTCGTTGTTGGCAAAAGCTAATGTTGTTCACAAAAAAACGGTACCCTACAGTATTTGCGTATAAGATGGAGGAAACCATCGTCTTTAGCCCGTGGTTCTCCCTCAGGAGGCAACATCAGGAGCCGACATATTTTTTTTGTAGAAATGGTTACATTGAAATTTTTATATTTGCTCAAATTGCGAATAGTGCTGCTTCATCCTTGTCAAGTTATCTCTGTAGTTGTACACTACGACGCTCAGCCGATAAAGGTGGCATAAGCTTTCCCTGTCGTCCACGAAATACCTGTCCGTATGCTTCGACGTTGTTTGAGATGCGAGTTATGGCCCGCTGCAGCCATGGCTGTTTTCCAATCAAGCATACGCATGCGTGTGCGCGAGGTGGTACATTATCCTTTACAAGTTAATAATGGTCAGCCTATTCGGGGCAGGCCCGCGGCCTCCTGGGGTGGAGAGAGAGAGAGAGAGAGAGAGAGAGAGAGAGAGAGAGAGAGAGAGAGAGAGAGAGAGAGAGAGAGAGAGAGAGAGAGATGGTCCGCTTCCTGGTCATAGTAGGCTGACAACATCCCCTTCACAATGCCATCTTGCTCACGTAAATGTTTATTCCTCGTTCTGAGCCCCCGAAAGTCGGTGGTAGTTGGTTTTCTCCGCTTATTTATATACAGCCCTGCTTCGGCTTAATATTCGTAAACTCCGCGTCAGCATCATACGGTGTTTTGTCAGAGGTCTACATTCACATACGTCACCGTCCTCTTACAGTTTGCGTACCCAAGGAAATACGGCCAACGAACGAAAATTTTTGCGATTTCAGAATACCACCCAGTATAGTCGAAGATACGGCGCAGGGAGCTGCGCATCTTTGAAGACGCTGTGTTTCTTGTGCTGTCAGCATGTGCGCATCTGCATTCATCCGCTGCAGTTACTGCCGCTCTCGGTGCAGCCACGCAGAAAAAACACGTTTTTCTGTTCCGCCGCACGCACTATCAGCGTACACATTTTCTCGAAAAAAAAATTGAATCATAATTCCGATTTCCCCGCTTGCATATTTTCTCCTGTTTTCTGTTTACATTCGGGTGAGCGATCTTTTGGTTTGGCGGATCGTTACAAAAATGAAAAAGGACAATCAGAAGAACTGCGAGCTGGGCGTGTTGGTACATGTTCCAGGTGGGATAAGCGCTACAGTAACAAGGACAAGTGAGTACACGGGACAAAGCGCTAATCCCGCTTTGTCCCGTGTACTCACTTGTCCTTGTTACTGTAGCGCTTATCCCACCTGGAAAAAGGACAAGCTGAACGGTGAATTTTCATAGTTGGGACAAGCGTGCAGGTAAGTAGCAAGGGGAACATCGGGACGGTTGTTATACTATTTTGACGTTGCAGTCGGTATGCTTCTGGGAATGATTCAGAGAACACTGGCCATTTCAATATACGTCTGTTTTCTTTCGTTTCCGCGAAGGGCATCTAAATCAGTGCGAGTGCAAGCGTCTTTCGTTCGTATTTTCGATCTCATTACCCTTTCTTCTTTTTATTTCTCATTTGCTGCCTGCTTCCGTACTATACGCGTGCCTGCTTAAATCGGCTACGGCATTTTTCTTCCAGAAGAAGTTGCAGGACCGGACAGATAGGAATTGAATTGCTTACTGGAATTTAAAGGTTTATTATAGAACTGAAATGTTGAAATCGACGCGGCCTCCTAGCGTGATCTCAGTGTCGCGAGGGAAAGCCCGCGTCCCCTTCTACCGCAGCAGAGCGGCTTACTGGGCTGGTTGTTTGATATGCATTATGTGCACCTTCAAATTGCGCAACAAACAAAATAAGCTCTACGGGTGCTATAGACACGAGTACTATTAAAGAAAGAAGCGCTCAGTGTACTGGAAACATTCTGCTGGGCTAGTTTAGCTCTTACCTTGTGTTACCCGTTCATGAGCCACCTTTTCCCTGTTGCGGTGTCCCCTTTTTTTTCATATGCTCTTCGCCGCGATTTTTTTTGTGTGTGCGCCACAGAAAAATAAAAACGGGTAGGGTTCGCTCGGGAAACCATCCTTACGAACCTCCTATCTTGAATACTGTCTCTGCAGGAAAGTATATAAGATCTAAGGAACACCTTGCGTCTTCTACCTTCAACACTATCGGCTGGCCATGCGAAATTTATATCTATGATATTATAACCCCGGTGTTTAGTCTGAGCGCAGTTCCTAACGTAAGAAATGGATATCTCTAAAAACCGAAGAGGTGATGGTGACCATAACAGCAAAAACTCGCAAACTTAAACGGGTTATCTTCGTTTCGTGTTCCAGTAAACCGAAAAACTAGTCGTTTGTAGATATCATGAAAATAAAAATGGCGTATTGAATCTTACCAACGTCGTTTAACACCGCGCGGTGGTTAAACCATAGAGTTTCATACAAATATATGAAACTCTATGGGTTACACATCAAGAAAGAAGAAATCTTGCAGAAGCATCGGTTAAGCATTCGAAACAAGAAGGTTTTTTCTTACTGCCTGATTTTTTTTTCTCCACCAGCTCGGCACGGTTCCCTTAAAAGCCTCCGAATATGGTCCGGGCAGCCAATTTCGAGCGGAGGAAGAAAATTGGCCACGTACCTGCTTGCTTCACTGCAGATGTAGTCGAACGACGCTGCCACTTAAATGCCCCTTTCCTCTCTCTCGCCGAATCAGGAGCCCTTCGTAATTTCGCTCCCCATGAGACCCACCCACACACCACTGACTTCGTCACTTCGATACTTGCTTCAAATCCTTGGCCACGTTTCACAGTGGTTTGGGTCCCTGTCCACGCTGGCACGTGCGGAAACGCCCTAGCAAACGCGCTTACCAGAGTACCTTTCCCGGGTCCGCCCATGTCCTGGCCTACACTGTACCACCCGCCGAAGGTTCGTACTCAGCCAGCACCGCGCTTCCCGCCGTTACCAATTTCACGCCCAACGCCTATCACGCACCCTGTACGCACCCCCCAGTTCCCGTCTAACTCGTGCGGCTGCGTGCCTCATTCGGGAGGCTCAAAGCTCCTCCCTCCCCTCCCATCACATTCTTCACCGCATCTGTCGGCGCCCTGGCCATCCTTCCTGTCCCACCTCTTCTTCCTACCCATCCATCCCTCATTCTTATTTGGGCTGCACCCCGCCATCTCTTGCCCCATCCCTTGCCTCCATCACTTCTTGGGAGCTCTGGCTGTCTCCCCCGTGGACACTAAACATCCAGGCTGCGCAGGAAGCTCTCTATGAACATGTGCACCGGATCAGCACGGGAATCCTGCAGTACTATGTGGACCCGGTCAATTGAATTCAAACTAGGACCTGGACTTAGGTCCTGCGCAAAATAAAAGTTTGTTCTCTCTCCCTCTCTCCCTCGTCCACCCATTAAGCTTTTCCTTTCCCGTCTTGTTGCTCGCACGATAAACATGGTTGAGGTTCGCCCCAGTCAATCTAAATTTGCCGCCTTCCATTGCCCCCGCACTGTCAAGTGGAACCCCTCGTTACTGTCTCGCGTTATGTCTCGCGGTTTTCCCACTAGTTGGTGTATTCGTTTGCCGCGAGCCTTGCGGTGACAAGCTTGTGCGTGATAACGCTAGGAAAATGATAAGACTCAACAACAGCAACCAATAATAGTAAAAACAGGGAACTTGCCAGCTACGAAACAACTGTTCCCGTTTGCCGTGGCGTGCGGTACTCGGTTGACAGGCAACCGTGTCAACCACGAACTGCACCTGACGGGGTGATGGGCTTCTTTGCGAAGTACCTTCGCGGCAAGGTAGTGCTGCATTTTTTTTTAATTTCCCGTTTCGATTTCCCGCGCTCGATCCTATGTCGTACCCTCTTCGCATCCAAATCCGGCTACGTACCAAATGACCCTACTTTTACCTTGCCCCTTACAACGCAATTTTTATTTCTCGCGTGAATGCTGGCAAAACACCACGAAAAAGAAGAAAGCAGTGCAGTGCCCGAAACATTCGCCAAGCGGACATACGCTTCTCCAACGATATCTTTCCTTATGTTCTCGGGCAGCGATAAATCGTTGACCATATTTTTAAATTATCAGCTAATATTAAGAGTAACGCCTTTATAATTTTTTTGCTTTTTTCTGCGTAGGCGCCGTCCTCGCGTAGTAAAAACGAAGATGACGGGAAAACTGGGCATGCGAAAAGCCTACAAACTGCATAGTGAACTGTATGGCTGTTACACAAACGGACAATGGCGGAAGCGGTCCTGCTGGCTCCGTCATGGTACGAAAAGTGCCTTGTATTGTTGAAGCAACTATCCTACTCTGCGTTTAAGCGAAAGACAAGCAACTTTGCGTATCGAGGTTTCGGCGTAGGTTCAAGGGACACGGAACTGAATTTGTCAAAGCAATATTTGTGGCTTCGCTGCATATTTTACCACTTGTAATTTTTTCGTAACTGTAGTTTTCGGAAGCAGGGAGCACCAGTTTAAAACGTCATGCATGTTGACCGGGATCCTTAAGAACCATCGGCGTGGCTTCACAAAGATTTGCAACTTGGTGCCGTATCGGTATCGAAGTTATGACTTTTGTGTATTTCGCCATAGATATCGACTTTTTGTTGCGTCACACACACGTTATGCAGAATAGGCGTACTTGTAATCCGTTCAATTTCTCCCTTTATACGGAATTACCCGTCGCAGTGGCTCAGTGGCTAAGGCGATGTGCTGCTGAGCCAGAAGATGCGTGTTCGATTCCGCTTCGGTTCCCTACCGCGGCGGCCACTCCTCGGGTGGAGGCGAAAACCAAAACCTCCCGTATGTCGGTATTTGGGAGCACTTTGAAGTATAACTAGGCGGTCATAAATAAATAATTCGGAGCCCTCCACTGCGGTGAACTTCGCACCCCCCGTCTGCGCGCAAAGCCCTCAGGGCTTGAACTATACATGGAGTCGTCATTTATGATGGATAGGTTTAGTGCCTAATTCATACCCCCTTCCCCTGAGCTCGAAAATGTGGAGGAAGGGAAGGGGTCGTGGTCCCTACCCCACATTTGAGTGGATCCAAGTTGCGATGTGGCTGCAAGGAGCTTTCACACGACGGAGGAATCCGCCGGCCACCTCCTGGCAGGATGCGCCACGCGCCTTTGACCCAGCGCATTCGCAGGCCGGTCGATTGAGTTTCCTCCCCGTCAGAGCACAAATTCTGCGCTCCGAAAAAAAAAAGACAATTTTCGGTGACTGACGAGGGAGGAAAAAAAAAAGAGAAGTGGAGGTTTATTCGGCGCATCCTACCGTTATCCTACCCGGCGTGAATCCTACTCGGCGAGCTCCTTCTAGGGGTCCGCTTGAAAAGCCACGTATACGCGAGCCTCAAGCTGACGGGAATCTTCGACGATTAACGGGATGCAGGTGGCGTTATCTGGAACACAGCTGCTTAGGCGAGCTTACGGAAACACGTGGACAAAGGAACTTATATAAGCGCGAAAATTCTGCTGTGTGAGCATTTCTGTAGCAAAAGCAAGTTTACAAGAACAACAACAACAAGCAACCAAAGACCCAAGCATAGGTAATGAATTTTGTTCTCATATAACTCTCCCAAAAGAATGGGGGACCTGCGGCCACTAGAAGCGAGTCTATCAGCATTTTATTGGTCATTTTGGAATCGATTTTACGTTTTCGGTTTCTGTGAACACTATTTGTGACGAGCCGTCTATCCTGAAAGGCCAAATCAAACGCCATCCACCCTAGTTGTCCAACGATTTTCTGTAAGCGTCGGAGACGCTGCCCGGAGCTGGAAATCATGTCATGACGCGCGTATGCCTACCGCAGCGTCCGCAAGCATACGGGTTGTCATTGTGCCTTACCCGCTCGCTCGATAAGGCTAACCTGATCGCGCTTCAGTTTCGATCTCTCTATCCGCGCCTCCATGACTGGCGTCACGACTCTCACTTACCGTTCTCTCGGAGAGCATCTGTCTTCATCTACAGAAGACGACCGCCATTTGAAGCGGCTTTTTCTTCCCCGTGCTATCCGCCTTTCTTTCTTTTTTCCTGTCTTTCTTTTTTCTTTCTTTCTTTCTTTCCTTGCTTCTTCTTTCTTTCTTTCTTTCTTTCTTTCTTTCTTTCTTTCTTTCTTTCTTTCTTTCTTTCTTTCTTTCCCGCTTATCCTCTCTCTATCTCTCTAATGTTACGTTCTTTTTCCTCCCTACTCTTTACTTATCTGCGTAGCAGGATGCTGTCTACTTTAATGCTTCCATTTTCTGCTTTCCCTGTCACAGTTAGCAGCCCAGTCTCGCATACACGGTGGTATGGTGCGAGTCAATGGATACCCGAATGTCTTGACGAGATTCCGATTGCCACCGGATCTCCGCTGATGCCGAGCTCTTTGGATTACCGCTTCCTCTCGCTTTAGCAAAGGGCCGTCGTGCGACGGCTACGTTATGGGGTTGTCGGTGAGACAAACCGATACCGATATTTAGCGGCGTTCTGGTGAGGTACTCGTATATATGACGCGAAGACGCCCGATGGATGACATTGAGCTAGCTAAGACGCCGGCATGAAGAGCGAAAAGGCACTGATAAGTAAATATCAAAAAATGTCACTCGTATTTTCGAAATGACTTTGACGAAAAGCTAAAAAAAGGTAAGAAAATGATCTTCCCCGAATTGCAGAAATGTGTTTTCTAGCACATTTTGCAGCACTTACACGTGACCATGGCATTTGGTCTAGACTGACTGGCCTTTTCTAACGGCTTTGCAACATATGTCCCTCTGTTCATTTTTTACTCTGCAAAACCTAGATAATGTCTTAGCATTGATGTGCGTGTGCCTCCGCCCCCCGTCTTCATTTTTATTGTGCTGGTCCTTCTCTGGCCAACTATAGTAGAACCATGTTCAGCTGGACAAACTTAAGAAGTGATAACACATCAAAACCTGTTGGCTATTTTTCTATGAAACCAACTAACTGATTCAAAACGCGAACCCTTTGGTTCATGTTTTTCTTTGTTAAACGAGCTCTTGCGGACGTTGATACAAGCACAAAGCTTTAAAGAGCAACAGAGTAGGAAACTACAATGTAGGTGACAGAGGGAATTATCCCCTTTGTCCAAAACGTGTTCGTGCTGTTTACTTTGTTCTGATAATTTGCGTTTTGATGAAGAGCTGTCTCTAAGCGCAATTATCAAGATGACAGCAAATGTGGTCCCCGAGGGCATCGGTGTGAGTCTGGACGAAAAGAATTTGGTTATTTAACATAGTTGACTTTGGTTGATTCGATCTTTAGGGGACCAAAAAATGCGGCCAAACTATTCGAAATGTTCATTTAACGAATGGCGGCAAAACCAACTAATCCAAATCTTCTTCATTGCTTTAAATAGCCTTTTATCTTTCTCGAGCTGTTGTTGAAGCGCCGCTACTTCAACTTACTGCAAACGGCACTACTAAGTTTAAGATCTATTTCGTCTTCACACTGAAAAGAAAAGTTCTGTGAGAGAAAAGAAAAAAAAACATTGACAACCGGAACTTAGAATCAAACGGCTTTACAGAGGCGGGCAGTAATGATAAGTGTTTGAGTGTCTGACTCCTTGAAAGAGAATCCTCCTTTGACGAAATCGACGGGTGGTTACGTTTGCACTCCTAGTACAGTTCATCTGCTACGGCACCTTTCATGCAAATATTTGGAGAGTGGAAGATTGGAAAATGTTTCCGACATGCTGGTGGCTGTCCCGCTTGGACCCACCGCGGAAAGATGAGAAGGACTGTACGGTTACTAAGCTTGCCCGCGAAACCAAGGCAATCTATTGGGACACCTATGGGCTATTTAAAATGGACGAAGCTCAAGGGTTCTTTTTAGTTTTTTCGCCCACTGAATACAGTTATGTAATGGTTTGAGAATGATAGCCCTATGCAACGTTATACATTTATGAAATGTGACGCTCGGTTTGCGAAGCTGTATTTCGTGTCATAGCCTCTTCTGTCGATGCATTCGCAAGTCTGGATGCCTATTTTTGTATTCGGTGTAAGAACAGTTGGGCGTTCTAGCTAAAAAATAACTCGTTTTGTTCATGCATTGTAATTGATTTTTCTGGAGTTCTGCTGTGGCTTTCAGGATTGCGTTAAGCGCGAGGCACATGCACGACTAGAGCATTCGATTCGCCTGCTACTGATCGTTACGACGGTCGCCACCACTATTCGTACGCGTGAATTTGAGACACCTGGACCGATGCGCGCGTGCGATGCGTCGTCGGCGCCGCTCTGCCCACTGTTTTTGCTCCATGGTTACCTCCCTGCTTAGGCGCACTCAGGCCGATTGAGATATGTGCAAGAGAAATCCGAGCAGGAAAAGAAAACAGTTATCAACTCCAAGTAAAAATTATAGTGCTATTACGTTATACATTCCATTTTTATGTGTTCAGTACAGCGGTGTGAAAACATTTAACGCTCATGATTCCGCTCGCCCGTGCTGTAGCGTAAGGAGAAGGGGGGAGGGGGGGGGGGTGATGCACCCCAGCCTCATACAGGAGGAGGCCAGAACCTGGCGCCTCCTCCAAACGCACTCCTTCCTCTGCAGAGCCTCCCTCTCCTACTCATACCCTTCCCTCTTTCCCTCACCACTCTGCCAACTCTGCGGCGCCCGGGACTCTCAACTACACTCGATCTGTGACTGTCCGCGCTCCCCTTTTCGCCCTCTCCCCACACACACCCACTAGGGGCAGGCCCTGCCGAGCTCGACCCTGGAGACCCAGACCACCCTCGTCTCCAGGGCCCAACAGGTCGCGGAGGCCCTCTGTGCGCATGCGGCTAAAAGGAGGAAATTATTCCACGTTTTGATTGGCTTCTGAAACCACTGTCAGTTGGGGACAAAATTTAGGGACATTTAGGGAATTTGTTGTTGCAGTGAGCAGGCTTGATGTGGCTTCGCGCGTCGCCTCCTAGGGAATTCCCTGTAAGTAGCTGAGAGGAGGCGATGGCCAGTGTCTAGCAGCAGACGACGCAAGAAACGGCTGGAACTGACGCTTCCTTTTGTAATTACTTCAATTTTTACGGGTGTCTTGCTGAACGATTTTTTTAATGCGGAGCGTGCCTGCCTGACCGTGTCCATGGTGTCGGCCCGAGTTTGTCCTGCGCTGGTTCCTTTATTCTTAAAAAAACTTCAAAATTTCTTTCTCCTCTGTGTGGCCCTAATATATTACTGCTGGCCCGCGCCAACCAATAATCAGATTTGGAGGACGTCTTCTTCATTATTTCTCCGACACTTAATTACCTCTGCGTTTAAGTTTCTGCTTCTTTCAAGAACGATGAGAAAATCATCCGTTCACGGCTGCGAGATTTACTACAACCGCGCGTGCACCCGGGAGAACAGTTATCGCAATAGCAGTTTTACTTGTGCAGTGTGCCACATTTAAACTAAAAAGAAACGTAGGATAAGATACTGCCTTCCCTAGTAAGTTTCCAGATGTGGTCATTCCAAAATGCATATTTATTGGCAATAGATGGTAGCGTAGCTTATTTAGTGGATCTAAGTCTAAACAAATTTGTGTTATTGCAGGATGCTTGATTGCTGACACTAGCCCTTTGTAGTAACCGATGTAAAGCAAGCATTAGATTGCTTCCAACTTACAGGCTTCAAGAGCAGATGTGAAGGCCAGTATTAAAATATGCAAAATCTTGAGAACCTGCTGTTGTAAGAGAACCTGCAGTGTAGCATCTCAATCTTAATGTCTTCTTGTGAAGACCTTTAACATGTTCCTCGGACAAATGTCTTATAACTTTTCAGCTTGAGAGGTAGTAGTAGTAGTATGTATTGTTGAATAAGGCGGACTTAGCCTTGCATAGCTGCCAGCAATTGCTCCGCCTAATCGTCCCCAATACCATATCAAATCTCTCAAAGTCATAACACCTCACTTAGTCCTAAAATAACAGACACGCAATGTCACCACACCTCACTTAGTCCTGTGGACTGCAAGAATCCGAGTAGGAGATGAGACACATCTCTTCGCACAATCCAGTGGTCCCTAGAAAAAATAATGTCCTCCGATGTAGCATGGGCACTCCTACTACTTGAATTGGTGTGAATGTTGGCTACCTGGCAGTTCGTTTAAACTGCGGCATAAATACCAATAAGTGACCAGGGGACGATGACGTGCAAGTGCTTGGGTATTGTCCTCCATGTTATTTCCACGTTCCTGAACAATGTAAAAGGAATATACCAAATGAAGGAGACAGTTTTTAGTTTTATTTATTCCCAGTTTCAAGGCCATAGAAGACGACATATCAGAGGTGCTCAGCACAAACATTGTAGGTGCATCCAGATGCTTGTTGAGACCCCTGTCACTGAAAAGTAAAAAAGAAATAGCATTTTGAAAACTGGTCAAGCACTACATATATTTCCTTAGGAGCCTCCCATTCACAATTCAAATGAACAAACAGCTTAAACACAGTACACTATTATTGTGTTGCTTGCGTGTATGTTTTTTAGTATGCGTGTGAACACTGACGTTTCTGCTGTATCTTTTTTCCTTTATTTTTTTTCTTGTACGCACGTGGCAGAATTCTCTTATGTTATTATTCTTCGTTTAATCTGCTCAGGTACCACACCCCTCATTAATGTCAGTGCGGCCATAAGGGTATCTTGAATAAATAAACATAGAACACCAAATACATGGTGCTACATCTAGAAATTAACGTTCCTGTAGCAGTTAAAAATTGATAAAATAAATAATAAAATGGCACATTTCCACACATTTCCTAATACAAATAAAAACACGGCCAACTCCAGCTTTCTTCAAAATTTTGTACTATACCAGTCTCTTTGAACCAGGCAAAAAAACTGTAAGAATCTTGAAAACAATTTTATTTGCACGTAAATTGCAGACAGCTTAAAGGAGCCATGAAGAGAAAACACAAGTTTGGTTCATTCAAAAGATTGTCTCGTTAGAATCATACTGACACCACTTTTAACGTAAACTTCGCTCAAATAAGCTACATAATTACGAAAAACGGGAATGGTCATGCGACCCACCAGCTCATTCCCCGCAACAGAACCTATGATGTCACATGAGCTAAGCTCTGCGATTGGTGGAGGCTGGCAGAAGCAGACACAAATTAGGTAGAGCTGTAATTACAAACTAGACGAACGAGCGATTTCCGCTTAAATTTAGGGCACATTCTTTACAAAGCAATAAGAATGATGGGACAAACAGTGGAAATTATGAAAGCACATGTAAACATAGAAGTACTGATGCATTCTGCTGTTCGTACTGTGCACAGCATGCTTGGTTTAGCAGCACAGCACTACGGGGCTTGGGGCTGTCTCAGACGACACTGGCCGATTGACGCAAGCAACCTTGTTTTACATGACCCCATTTGTCGAGCGAGCACTGTTTCAGGGAACGAATATTTTCTCCCAGAACAAAAACAAGCCAGGTTTAAATGCGGGCAAACACAAACCAAACGCTTGCCACGGTATGGTGGCGCCATCTAGGTTACGGAACGTAAAAAAACGCGGGAACAAACCAACACCGCTGTACAGGGTGGAGACAACCTTTGAACGGTCCCGTCCCACCGCAATTGGGCCAACGGGCTCAACGCGTTATTCTTTTCGTTTCCCACGAGACCTAGCAACGCGAAACAGACAATATGATTCAAACTTCTTCAGTAAACCGCGTTGCGGTGATAATTTTAGCGCGGTTTTGACACAATGACTTGCTTCGGCGGCGAGCGAGCAACCGAAAATGGCGGCGCCAGCGTATACGTGTCTCTACCCTGTACGGCGGATGCGTCAATCAAGGTACTCTAGGCTGCAGAGCGGTCGGTTCCTGTGATGTCACTTGGGACCACGAAAACGCACGATTGAGCGGGAAAATCAAAATTTTAACCTAAATTGTTTAATTTCTCAGTGAATAAAGCACCGTTTGTATCCGGACAAGCGCTGGGGGCACTATAAAACACGAAATCTTTCGAATAAAACCAACTTGCATTTTCTCTTCATGGCTCCTTTAACTTAGGTGTCGCAGAAGCTGTTGTACAACAATGACTTACTTGCTCGTCTCTGTTTTTCTGATTTTGCCCTTCTACGAACAAGTCACATCCTACAGTCGCAATGAGGTTGGTCGACCTGTTAACAGTTACAAAATAGAAAGCTATTGTATTGTGCTTATTTCTAACATTATTTTAAAGTTCTTACTCTCACTCCTGTGACACCTAAGGCTGATTCAGCTGGAGAGCAGCCCTATGTTGGCAGCAAATTCTATATAGTGGTATGAAGTGGCAAAGATTTGGCAAAACAAAGCTTTTTTTGTGATGTAAGGATGATACTCTACCAGGTGAGCGCAAGGGTGGAGATTGCTTCACCTTTGCACGATAATGCATTAATCACGACTAAGTTCAGTTAGGTGTCCTCGACATTTCAGAGAAGTGCCGAGCAAAAACTGTTTTGAAGAACAACTCAGAAATACTAATGGCCAGAAATGGGCGGCTGGGCGGCCAGAATGTTACGGTCTCTCTTAACTCCAAACTAAAAACAAGTCAGCTTAAAACAAGTAAAAATACCTTAAAGGAGTAGCACCACTATTAAACGTGCATAGCATGATTAGGCTCTACTTAAAAGGAGTACTTGAAATATCAAAGCTGAGATAACTATGCAAAAAGTTTCCTTTGTAGCTGCAGATTTTAGTAGCAACCATTCAGTATAACATATTTTAAATCAATTTTAATATTTGCATGCACAAGAAAGCTCCGAATGAATACCCTTTCGACACTGGCATAAGCAAGATACGTGGAGTGCCTCGCCATGCAGTTCGCCCCAAACTGCCGACATTAGGGCTCCAGTGACTTAGCCAAGTTCCAACACACTGGCTGCTGATGTTGCACGCTGCACTGCCTTGTGAATCATGTCACAGTTTTGGGACTGATATCGTGTGGCCCAGACGTGTGCGGCCATGGCCAGCTTGGGCCACTCTAGGGCACACATCTAGTCTGACCATGATGCAATGAGAACAGCGACATCAAGAGTGCCATTCTCTCATGGCGGCCGCCTTGGTGTTCGTTCTGTCCAAGCCAAAACTGACACGAATAAACAAGGCTCAAAATAATTATATATACTGAGGTTGACTATCTAATGTTCCAATCTATGATTCCTGGGCTGGTAGGCACCCATAGAAATGGGAAAAATGTAACACGAAATTTCATACCAGTACTTTTTTAGAATATTTACATAGACAAATGAACTGCAAGCTAATGACCCTTTCTGCCAGTTGTTGCCCCCATCTGTCCACCATTCCTCAGCTGAGCATGAAAGACTGGTACAATAAAGTGTCAAGTTGAGATCTGACAAGTTTGCAAGCTCAGTGATTCACATTGAACTTTTTGTGAACTTTCTTTACAAGGATTTAACCTATAACCACTCCTCCCTGGCTTGGCTCATGTACAATGCTTAAGCTTCACGCACATACTGTACTTGGTACAGTTTCATTTACTAAAGTGAAGCCTCCAGCCTCTCGCTGATGTGTCTGTAGTCCACCCAAAATGCACTGCAGAAAGCCAACTTTTTCTAATGATGACGATCGTGGGTGAAGTGAACGCTTCCCGTGATCTGAATTGAACCTGGGTCCCTCATGTTATAAAGCTGACATCTATCCCATTGCGTCATTCCAGCACAGTCGAAGCAATCTGGATTTGCATAGAAGTGGAAAATTACACAGGAAATGTACACCTCCATCTAACGACAATGGTTGTACACTACAGAAGGTCATGGATTGCCTGCATCAGTAAAGCTCTAGAGAGCACAACTGCAGCGCATCAGACCGTCCCAATAAGAAACAGGTGTTCAGTACTGGGCTGGTTAATTTGGTGTTGGACTTGGTTTCGGAAAGCTTCACATCCCTCATTTTTGTCGTTTCAACAGATGGGCAGTTGATTTTTTGTTAAGTCTTCCCGTCAGTAACTAGGACACAGCTACATATTTGGTTGTCATACTACCAGGGTGGTCTGCGAGCAGACACAGTCTGTCTGCGGCTAATTTCGAGTGTACCACAAAACGACCCACTTGTGGAGGCATTCACCTGCTTTCCATGGGTACCCAGAAAGGATGTAGACCAAGCCTTGCTCTCCAGGCCCTGCACCAACATCGTAGGGGCCAAGTCCAAGCACTTCTTTTTTTCCACTGGAAGCCCTCCTATGCAGATGCTGCAGGAACAGGATTAAATGCTGTGTCAGCACAACTGAAAGTTGGGTAGGCTAATAATACATCTTTGAAAAACAAAATGCGTAAAAGATGGCGACGTGGAATAAGACCACACAGGTCAACCGACTACAAGAAAAAGAACACACATACAGCACATTGTTTTGTGTTTTCTGCAAAAGCAGAAGTGGGCAATCTCTGCCGCATTGTTAATAACAAGGATTATTGAAGTAAAGGGAGGAACGAGTGCAGTGTTAACCTTGCGCAGCCTTTAGTTCATTGTACGATTGGCATGGTTTACAGAATTCCGTTGTCATGTAAGTCCGTGTATGTGGGCCAGACAGGACGCCGTCTAAGCGTCCATCTCGGAGAGCACTTGTTTACGGTAACGAAATCAACGGGTGCAAATCTTCCTGCACATGATAAAAAGTGTGGGTGCCACCCTTTGTTTGACGAGGCTGTGGTGTGTCCCTCCTGCCTGTACGCGTTATTTGTGTGCTTTCAAATTTTCAGTGGCTTTATGCCCTGCCACATCCTATTTGTCCCATATGCAGCTTCTTCCATTCACCTTCAATGTACACTTTACTCACAGTTGCTCCTGGTGCCTCCTCATAAAGGGCCCAAAATGCCGCTTAACCTTCACAGCCCCTTGGACGATCTGATTCTGCCGCTGTCATTTGGTCTATCCTTTCTCTCTCCCTCTTCCGTCTTTTTTGGCTCACGATTTCACGCTTTTGTTTTTCCCTTTGGCCGCGATATCCCTACGTTCTCTGTACAGAAGCGACGTTTTCCATTCATCTCCCGCAACGCAACTGAACTGCCCGAAGAGCTAGAACGTTGATGCGTGCACACGGCATACTCGTGAGATTAACACTATCAAACACATGCATACTTACGATCGAGGCACTGCACTTCAAACATCCAGGACAGCGCTTCGGGGAGTACAGGCCACCGGTTCGATCAAACTTGAGCAATGTTATGGGCTCCTACACAAAAGGAAAAATGAAACGCTTGAAACTGCGGCCGGAGTGTGAAAGGACATAGCATCGTAATTTGAATTGAGCGTGTGCTGCATACTTGGGCGAGAAACAGGGAGTGGGAAAAGAATCCACACGTACTACGTTGGATACACGAAGCAGGTGTTGGTTTGCGCGCCAACGTCTGGTTTGTCGTTTTCCACTGTGTCTGTTCCTCGCCCAAGTATGCAGCGCACGCTAAATTTGATTCAAGATTATACAAAAATCGTTAACATCACAATACAGCTAGGAGGCCGAGCTAGGCGGCCACGTAAGCAAGAATTCACGCAGCTTTAGGGTACACAGTACAGTGGTATAAACACAAAAACTACAACAAACATAAAATAGCGATGTTACTGACCTTGCTGGGAAAATGAGCGCATCGATGCCCTCTTTTCCGCTCTTCCATGTCTGTGACTGCAAACGCCGGAGACCGGCATGGCTGATCTACGCTGAGCTCAGGTACAGGAGGCGATGGCTCAGGCTGCAAGTCTCTCTTGAAATGTCGTAGTAGGTATGTCGGATACGGAGATCGCACCAATACTAGCATTCACGGTATATTCACGCATCTGCAGCTTCACTTGGCAGCAATCAACACAAACACACGCTGGGTACTCAAATCGTTCACTCGGGGGACCCAGGGAAATGCTGCGCCTACTTCGGCGTTGTCCCTAGGCGCTCAAAAACAAGCCCAGTGACGTCACGTTTTGATCACGTGACCCTAGGATTTCTTTCCTCCTTTTAGCCGCTCCGCCTCTGTGCCACCGCCACCTCCTCCCCCTGACCCAGCCGTAAAATAAAGTGGTTATCTCTCTCTCTCTCTCTCTCTCTCTCTCTCTCTCTCTCTCTCTCTCTCTCTACCACTGGTGTGTTTACCAGGCGGAGAGCGCACGGGTCGGCGGAGGCGGCAACGTTGAGCTGCTCCCAACGTTTTTAGATTAGCTCGCAACGCGTTAAACCTTACGATCAATAAATCAACCAAGAAAGACACAAGTACGCCCCTCCAAGGTCATGCCCAATGATTATCACTTAAAAAAATGAAAGCTCACACTTCTAGCAACAATGATGAAGTCAAGGTAGTTGCGGCAGCAAAGAAGAAACAAATTTGATGCACTCGTGAACCTAAACCTTCGTGATGGTCGTGAAGGTTGCGTCCAGCTTCACTGCCTTCAAGTCTTACGCGTTCGTGGGAGCTTCTTTCATTTTTTATTAATAAATCCAACTATTGTTGCACCACTTCGTTTCCAAGCGGCTCACTTGATCAGTTTTGTTGCGATTGTAAATATGTTCCTGGGAAAATGTACCTACTGCATTTGCTTCCACAGAATAAATAAAATTGACGGGGCGTTTTTTCTTGATTCCAAGTAGATGGTTGACTATTGTAGGCTTTTCCGCAGTTTCAGTAGCGTAAGACGTGTTCGGGTATGCTTTAAATATTATTGAGCTACAAGGGATCCCGTACTGGCGAAAAATAAACGGCCATTTGATCGGGAAGCAGCCGAAGACAAGCGGACTGTGCAGTGTTTTCCTCGCCTTTTTTTTCGTCTTCAGTACTGCTTGTTTCTCGTCATAATGTCGTTAAAAATGTATAGCTTTTGTCACTAAAGCCTAAAATTATATAGAAGTTGGATTTTGCATGTCATAGAAGAACGTTAACGGAGTGCGGTGGTCGTTCACCGGCGCCTTTCCACGCAAGGAGTAGCAGACGACGCGCCGAAACCGATCTCAACGCTACCGCAGCGTCACCGCCTGGTCGGCGGCAGCACCGGCCCGCGCCGCGGTACTGGCAGGCATCGCTCTTTGCCAACTGACCTAATCTAAAAACGTTGGCTTCTCCCCACAAAATACTCGGAGTTGCCACTGGCGCCACCTCGGGGCTTTGAAAGAAACTTTCTCAGCGATGACGCATTCGGGCTCTCATTGGCTGTGGCCGCACGACGGTCGCAACGGTGGCGCGGCTGCATCTGGCTTGCCAGTCGCACGTCGTGAGCCTCCTCCGAACAGCGAACGACGCCAAAACCGGTCCTAACGATCAGTCGTAACGATCAGTCACATGCGAATCGCATGCACCAGTCGTCCATGTGTCCGCGCTTTATGTTGGCGGAGATGTTCGGGATTGTGTTCTGTCCGTGCTCTGTGTGGTGGTTAAGTTAAATTTCCCGTGCGACCTCTGTCGATACCTCAAAGCTTTCCGCGACGTAAGTTGCCGCTCGTGGAAATAAACAGACCCACATAATCAAACGAGACAGAAATTACCTACTACTGTTACCTTCGGGGATCGAGTCAATACATGATCCGTATCTCCTGAGCGACCTCCGGAGAAATAACTTAGGATTTATCTTTACTACAGCTACAATGTACTAACATTTTCACATCAGACCAGACTTGTCGTGATTATTACGTCCTGATATACCTCCGCAGGCATATCACTTATGAGATCATTACCACGTTGACTATATAGTACGAGGTATCCATATCTGCACTTTTCTCCAGCCTACCTAGGGATGAAAAAGATTTATGAGCCACTCCAGTCTGTGAAGGTGGATACCAAGAGAAGCTGTTTGCTACACTACACAGAGCTGTCGCGTAGTGACCATAGGTACAAAGAAGCTCACTTATTGTAAAATGACCAATTACGACAAGTAAATAAAATAACTCAGCGCAATGATAGAGATGTCTTAGCGCCCAACTTGCAAGTTTTCTTGCGAAAGCTTCGACGAGACAAGATTTACAGCCGCTTTCCATAACCATACTCCTACTCTAGAACCGCAGCATTGATAGCAGGCGGTAATTCTGTAACGTTTACTACTTTACTCTGAAGCGATTACGACAAATAATGAAACTCAGCGCAAAGATAGAATTGTCTTAGCGAACAACCGCAATAAAATTGTTTCGGGGAACGTTTCGATAAAACAACAGTTTCAGCCGTTTTCTACTGAAGATTCTCCATAACGTTAGCTTCTAAACAAGCTCACTCACGCACATGAAAAATGCACGGAACCGTAGCCATACGGCCATGCTTAAACAAGTGATTGGCTTTAACTGCGGGGAACGCACCTACAAACTCAGTCTAGACTTCCTCTACGGCCACAAAGCCGTTCTGAAGGTGAGAGATTAAAAGTCAGCTCCACCTGCACCGGCAGAACAATTCTGACCAACTGTGCCTGCGCTCACCACTTCAACACTTCCAGGTCGATGCGACTCAGCTTCCGCGTGAGATTCGCTAATTCATTGATGTGGCCCCACTGCCCCGGAGCGTGCATTCTACACACCACCAGGATCGCAGAGACGCCAGAGCGAAAGCTATCTTCAAACGCTACGGCCACAACGCCACCACAGTATACACAGACGCAGCTTCCTACCCCGGAAGGAGAGCCATGACCACTGTTGTGACTACACCTCAAGCCCTCCTCACAAGTGCATCAATTCCTGCCGCTTGTACACTACAGGTAGAAGTGGTCATCGGCCTATTAATTGCCCGAACCCCTGCAGAGATCATTATTAAGTACTGCCAACAACCATGCAGAACTTTCTCGAGCGGCTTCATCTCACCGACCGCCCCAAAAATTCCACTGCAGAATTATCCACAACACCGCGTAAGGATTATTTGGGCTCCAGCCCATGCCAACGTGCCCGGCCACGAAGCCGCCTACCAGCATGCCCAAGATCTGACACACCGGGCTACTCAGGAGTTCGGCAAGCAGTAGAGTGTCTGTCCCCCCTTGTCCTTCAAGGAAATCACGCAGAACTGCCGCATGGAGCGAACAATGTACATCCTTCCACACAAAAAAATCTCACAAAAGAGCAAGAACACCACTTTCGAGGCATCCAAAGAAACACCTTTCCCCACCCACGTGGGGCCCCCATTCTGCCTGTACTCCTCACTATGCCATTTCTGCGAGGATCCGGGCACCATGTTATATGGGCTGTAATAAGAACCCCCTTCCCCGACCCCCTTCCCTTCCCCTCCCCTGAGCACTGGGAGAGAACACTGCCCAGCTCGGACGCTAATGACCAGCTATGGCTGTTAACGACAGCCCAAGAAGCCAGTCGGAGTGAAGGAGTCCTGGAATAAGGACTCTTCTCCAAGGCGAGCTGTTCCACAGGGGCGTTTATTCCTCGTCCTCCCTCGAAGCCATACACAGCTTCGCTGTAAAATTAGGCGCGCACACGTAATCGACGGAGAACTATTGTTACACCAAATGGAAATCTTGCCCTTGGTCTCCGTGGCATATGGCGGACGGTCGATTGTAGCCGACATGCGGCCGGCCGGGCTTTGAAGCACCCGCTTGGACGATAGCGGGCTACCCCGTCGAATACTCGGAATCGATAGGCAGCGACCGTAAGCAGCACGCGAGGTGCCCTAGTATTACGCACGAAAGAGCAGCGTATATCAAATTATGTCCTCGCCGCCTCGATAGGCGCTCTGCCATTTTCCCGTTTGGTGTCAGCACATAGACGGGCAGGCCAAGAAGCTTCTCCGCGCTCTCGGGACATCGACAGGCAGGCTCTGCTTGTCGACTGCTATGCGACCTTTCTTTCACGTTGAGCGAACACAATCATCGTCTCCCCAGAGCGTTAGTTTACCCTAAGCGGGTTTCATCGATTCTTTCGCCGATTTTAATTAAGATTCGTACCACTCCCGCCGCCCTCTTCTCCTTGTATTGGTTGTGGCATTCTTTATTTCGTGCCCAGTTGGCGGTCTCCCAAAGACAACGTAGAGCTCTGGCATTGCTCTGTCCTGATCGCTGGCAGCTCGTATACACGCTCACCGTGCTTAGTCGCCGTCATTGGGTCCCTCACGCACTTAAGTACTCGTTTAGGTTTTCTGGGTCGATGGCCAACTTGTCCTTTTAACGAGCGCCCGCAAACAGGTCCTTCTGACGTAAATCTGGTGGAAACTTCCGCTACCTACCTTTGGCTCCGGTTTGACTTTACTCTCGCTCTAGTTTTTTTTCAATTGCCTATTTCTTGTTTAAAGGAAAATCATTTAGTGAGCAGGTTACAGGAAAACCCCCGAATGAGGAATCATGCAAGAATTCTGTCTAAAAATTGGTGGAGCTTACCTTTAGCGTATGCATAACTCTCGGTGCACAATTTTCATTACAGTTTTCGCTAATTAGGTATACACCATACACCAGCACGATAGTCTGCTGGATATGCTGTCCCTTACGCCACACTTGCTACCTCCTAAAATAACGCAGCAGTCAAAATTGGCTTAGTTCCCAAGTCCATTTAGTACTGTATTACTGTCTTCATTAAGCCAGAGTCATTCAATGTAAAAACTTTTAAGAAAGAGAGAGTGAGAGAGAAAGCTCTTTATTAAAGAAGAAAGCCGAGAGGTTTGCCAGAATCTCTACACTGACATGCTACTCAGCGGGGGAACGGGTAGGGGATGGTAGAAAATGCCCTATAGATAACAAGGCGGAAGAACGAGGAGAAAAGAAGTAAGAAAAAAAAAGCCCACATCGTGGAGTTTGTGGGAACAGTTCGATGAACGTCATAATCTCCGTAGTACGAAAGAACTGACTGATTGTACGGTGTACCGCGCCGACGAAACGCAGGCGATGAGGCGCGCTGTAGGGGAGGGCTCCAGATTAATTTTGACCACCTGGCACCCTTAACGTGCGCCGAAATATCGTACACACGGGCGTTCTTGCTTTTCTCCTCCACCAGAAAAGCGGCCGCCGCGGCCGGCAATCGAACCCGCGTCCTCATCGTTGAAGAGCTCTGATTTAGATGGTATAGCTAACGTATCGCCCAGTTCATTCTTCCTTCCTCGCTTCTTTTATTTGCCCTTTTTTGCTGTTACACGGCTAACAGCAGTTCAGTCACAGACGCCCTCCTCAGGGTTTGCAGCTCTCGCTCTTTTTTTCCAGGGGAAATTCACCTTTACGACAAAAATGTGAAAAAAAAAATGCTGGAAAACTTTTTTTTACGGCTATATACAAGCAGCAACAAATGCACGCTCAAAAAAAGGAACCCCTCTTGACACTGTAGTACATTTGATGCCTGTAATCTTGCTTTGGCGTCCCGCTTTCCGCGCAGTTTTCTCCTTCCTAGAAACTTTTTAAATTTGTTACACTCGAATCTTGAGCTGGACCCAAAGCCCCGGCGCTTTAAAAAACCGGAGTTGAGCCGTTGCTCCTTGAGTTGCCGAGAAAAGAAAAAGAAGTATAGGCGGTGCCGCGCTTATCTCGAAGGCATCCAAACATGCAGAACCACCCGGTCGTGTCGTCTTTGTACGGAGGACGAGTTCACAGTGGGGTAAATTCTCCTCGATTCCTTCTTTTTTACCTGTTCAAGAACATCCACGCACTAGAACAGAGCCAGAAATCTTGGTGTTCCTCCTCCTTCGCTTGTATGCTTCGGTCGGGCGCGAAGCTAACGTGAAGGGAGCCGCCGGCCAGCACATTGTGCGGTGAGGTGGAAAGCAGAAGCTGTGTGCGGGCCACCGCAATAAAGCCGCCAAGAGTCAGTTGGAAAAAGTGAAACTCTGGAGGCGCGAAGAAGTACAGTGGTGGCAAAGTTAGGGGTGCCTCAAAGTAGAAACTTGTTTTTGTTGATGGCTTAGTAAGCCTTTTCGATCTTGTTCAAAACAAGAAGGTTTGAATGAAAGGGTATACGGCAATGAATGCTACAGTAAATAATTTGTTTCAATAAATTGGTGAGACGAATCGTAATTCTCAGGGAATAAGCAAACAGAAGCAGTAGTGTGCCGATTCTAAAAAAAATTTGGTAGTATCTTCAGTCGCTGAGAGGCCATGATGACGAAACCAAACATTCCACACGTGGTTTACACGTGATCATATTGCTCGATAAGAATAAAAGTAACAAAATGTGACCTCGAAGAAAGCAACAATAAAAGCAAGGAGGTTGTATTCTTGAATAAAACTGACGTATTGAAGTCTATTATTCAACTATGGAATGCGACCATTATCATTTATACTTAAGGGAATTCCTGTTAGAACTAGTCCCGCACTCGTAGAGGGCCTACCATTGCCGGTGCTGGTACGATCTCTTATCTTTGAAAGAATTCATCTTGTACACTAACGGAGAGGTAAAAGGTCGTGAGAGGTTTCGCTGTTTTTCTATGAACGTTAAAAATTACAAGGGAGAGATATGGGGAGCTTCGCCTCCATGGCATCTTTCGCATCAATATAAGTGCCCTCAGATGCAAGCCTGGCTTCGTCCAGCGGTAACTGGCGGATCTTATTAGCGTTTTCTCCGCAGTCGACCTGTAGGCATGCAAGTTTTCAGAAACCATAGCCCGTGCCCCATTGCATGATCGTTTATGGTTCGCCTTGAGGAAAGGAGTGATCTTTCGTTTTATTTCTGGTCCGAAATGTTCTAAAATTATGAATACCTCAGAAAGCACGGCCTCTGTGGTTGTCCTGTATAAAAATGAGAAAAACTTTTGTTCGGAGGTAGGCTCTATAACGAATTGGTGGTTCAGTTTAGCAGTGGGATGGAGACACTGAAGAGGCCTGAGGTTAAGAGAGCTGTCCGCGATGCCGTAAAGGTGCGCTGGGTTGGTGGGGAGAGCACACTTCCACTTTTAGATTACTCGTGCTAGACCATTTTTGCAACGAGCGTTAGGGTATATATTTTATTGCGCGAGTACGCCCTACGGCATCACGATGATATACAGAATTCAAATAAGGGATGCCGAAAAACCAGCGGCAAAAAAACCTGAACGTGTTCGCCATGAACTGCTTATTATATAAAAAACACCGCTACAAGGGCCCGAAGTTTAGTTGCAAAAAGGAATGAGACCACAAATGGAAAAGAAACGATCGAAAAAAGTTAGCATTGATCGACCGGCAATACTTCTAGAGGCATGCACCCCGTGGTGCGACACACGCGTCCGAAAGAGCCACAGAAAAGAATATATGATAAAGACATTGTTGGAAAAAAAAAGAAAATGAAGAAACAGGCTAGTGGCTCGCCTTACTTCTGTTTCTCTTTATAGTGCGCTTCGCTGTACTGTATTGCAGACTATCGTGCGAGACGGCGTTGCTTTACCCGCAGTCCGTGTCCATGGACGTCGTATCGATGTCTTGCGAATCGATCTCTCCTGAGCGAGCAACGCAATTCGCTGCCAAGACGAAAAGAGGGGGGACTGTAGTGAAGGGATGAGTTCTATAAGACAGCAAGGTTGTAGTGAAAGGGGAGGAAGGAAGACGAGCCGAAAATATCCTGCACAAAAAAATGACAGGCCCGAGATTAGGAGCAAAAAAGAAACACTGATGTGTCTGCAAGTGCCAGGCAAGAATAAAGCGCCTTGAAATGGGGCACTCAAGAAGTGGCCGATACTTGATGACTGAACCGGGAGGGCTGAACAAGGGAAAGTGGAAACAAAGTAACGGAGTGAAAGCCGGCACCGAGACTTCAAAGAAAATAACATAAAAACGACAACTGTGTCACAGTCTGAAAGCGATGATCACCGCAAAAATGTGCGCAATAATGTACGACAGAAAATCTAGCTATTGAGAACGCCTAGTGCTGGTCTGCCGGACGAGGGTATAACGAAGTGAAGATGTAAACTTCCTCGAAAGTAATCAATCGGCAGCAAGTAATTATGCTCCAACCCAAAAGTCACAGAAGCTAAATAAAATGGAGAATGTAAAAGACGGCTAGAACCTTGCGGAACGCGAAAATTAGCTGTTGTCTGTTCTGGCTTCTCAAACGAATGTCTTTGGAGTCTTTGGGATGCTAAGAAAAAACAATGGCACAAAAGAATGTCCTCGGCCGTAACTAATGTAGAAGAATGAAAGATGAGTCGTGGCAAGGAAAAAAAAAGGCACAATGAAATAAATTAGGGAGCGACAGCATTGGAGCAAAGAAAGATGTAAGTTGCAAATGATTAAAAAATGAAAATCAGAAAACAACCACCTATGGGAAGGTCAGAAACTGGGTTAATTTTGTTTTAGGCACTCCAAGCAGAAGAAGAAGGTTGCGAAGGGGGAAACTGCTAAAGGATGGTTCAGAGACGAGGAGAAAGGAGGGGAAATGGGTGAAAGCGGGAAGTACGGGGAGCGAGAGAACGGGAGAAAATCGTGAATCTATGACAAGGCTGCGGTGGAGTCACCCGGCTGCCCTCCGAGGACCACAGGGAATTACTCCCCAGTGATTTGTGTTTCAACAGGGACGACGTGTCACGCCAACATACAGGGTGGACAAAGATACACTCATATCTGAACAAGCCGAGGATAGCACGAAATTAGGAGGGGCATTTTTTAACGTCCCAATGCCGCAACTACAAAAACAATAGTTACGGCAGCGCGAAGTAAGTGGCGAATGATTGTGCAATATATCCTCTTCTGCTCATTGTACAATAGAGGCCAAAGAGAGACAAACTTGGTGAGAAAAGACAAAGAGAGAACAGGAGAGAAAATATTTCTGCAAGTTGTCGTAAACTGATGTTCATTTGTGCGTGGTTATATTGCAGATACGATGACCTCTCCTGTCTCCGCAACTCGAAAACAAGACCTTTACGGTATTATAGGTTGGTGTTACTTTTTTGTGTGAGCTGAAACACGTGACCCAAAAAAAATTACATCGTGAAAACAGGCTCGGAAAAAGACTTTGACTAAGGACGAAATACACCGGACGACGCGCTACTAGCAACTCTCCCAACTTCCCCCCTGTACATATCCCCAACAATCCCCCCTGTACATATACCAGAGTTGGGGGCGCGATGGTACCGGCTATAACCACCAACAAAGTGTGGAAAGAAAAAGTGAGAGAGACGCGTGGCTAGCAGAGGAACAATGAACTGACGTGTTTCCAGCAATGCGTGGTGTGGGCACATCACTCTTGAGTTTCATCGTCCTTAGTATTCTTCTCGGGCGTCGCGTTCTCAGAAAATGTGTTTGTTGGTATTTCTCAAGTTTGACACACCGAGGCGTAGGTGCGCAAAAATGAAATGAGGAGCAACTTTTAGCAGCTTTATCAGCTTTCAAACTGATCGTCAACCGCGACACGTACGAATGTTCCTTTGACAACTTTTAGCGACAAGCGAGGCAACAAGATTGGTGGTACCGAAACAGGCCGCTTCCTTCTTCTGCACTCTTTGTGACGTGCGCGAGGACTTGAACCATGTATTATGTGAGTGTACGCGGTATAGAGAAGCTATAACGTCCCTTCTAGTGTCCTTGGGTCGTCCGCTTTCTAGAGGACTAACTCTAAGTGACGTGCTAGGCTCTTGGTCGAACGCTACACGAGCATCTCGGGCGACAAAAGCTCTATTGTCTTTCCTGCGAAGCACAGGACTTGACCAGACTCTTTAAACAGGACTCTCTTAATGAGCGCGTCATCTCCATCTTCATCACAGTCATTATCATCATCTGTTCATTGATTTCATTTTTTCATACATCTGGTGTAGCAAGCTAGGCGCCTTGGCCAGGCTAACCTCACCAGTATCATTAAAGACTATTCTCTCTCTCTCTCGTATCCACGTAAAGTTTTTTAGTTAGATGTACGCTGGCTAATACGTGGGTTCTAGTTTGTAGACATTGTCGACAGTTAAAAAATACTTTGAGGCATACATGTCATTGATTGATTGGGGGGTTTAACGCGCCGACGCTACACAGGCGATGAGGCGCGCCGTAGTGGAGGGCTCCGGATTGATTTCGACCAGTTGGGGATCTTTAACGTGCGCCGAAATCTCGAAAACACATGTGAGGCATACAATATTTTCATAATTTAGGAATATTTGAAAGCAAATTTGGTTCAGTGGTACCGGCAAACCATGATGTTGTTTTTCCTGTAAAAGTAGGAACACAAGCGGTAAATATATACAAGAAGTTCCGAAAAACGAATTGAGTTGGTATTAACCTAGTACAATAAACAGTAAAACAATCAGATAATTTTCTCCATGCCGCAAAGAGAGGGGAAAAGGAAAAGAAACGCCTTTTGGGGCAGAGAAATAAAAAATTGGCGGACGACTGCGATAGTCCCTAATGCGACGGCGGCGCGCCCCTCTGAATTGTGGCGTCGGCGGTGCAGAGCCTCTGCTAGGAGAACACTTCCTTTGTCTCAGGAAGTGAGCAAACGCAAGAAGGCGCGCGCTACTCTGGCGTTTTCTGGTAGCGCGTCACCTCCGCGGAGCATGTCTCACACGGACTCAGAATATCACTCTTCCCCTCCCACTTACGGCATACTTTAACTAACGTTTGCGTTTGGGCTAGCTGGTTCATAATTAAATTGTGAAACAGCGCTTAAAACGAAGGCAGTGTCAGAAGAAGACACAGACACGAGCGCTGACTATCAACTGCGCAATATTTATTGCTTGCGGAAATATAAAGGAAAAATACAATCACGTCACACCCGTTGATAGTTGATAGTCAGCGCTCGTGTCTTATAGGCCGATCAGCTTACTGTCAGTCGTCTACAAGGTACTTACCAAGGTAATTGCTTACTGAATTTCTGCAACCTTAAATTTCATTCAACCTAAAGAACAAGCAGGGTTCCGTAAAGGCTATTCAACAATGGACCACATTCACACGATAATCAGGTGATAGAGAAGTGCGCTGAGTATACTGAACCCCTATATATAGCCTTCATAGATTATAAGAAAACATTTGACTTGGTCCAAACCTCAGCAGTCCTTCAGGCATTACGGCCAGGGAGTAGACGAGCATTATGTAAGAATACTAGAGGATATCTACAATAGGTCCACAGCTACCATCATCCTCCATAAGGAGAGTAGTAAAATACCTATAAGGAAGGGCGTCAGACAAGGAGACACAGTCTCTGTAATGTTATCCACAGCATGTTTACAAGAAGTATTCAGAACGTTGGATTGGGAACAGGTGGGAGTAATTGTTACTGGAGAATACCTCAGTCACATCAGATTTGCTGATGACGTTGCCTTGCTAAGTAACTCGGGGGACGAATTTCAAAGCATGCTTTCCGCACTGGACAAACAGGGTAGAACCGTGGGCCTGAACATTATTGTGCAGAAAACCAAAGTAATGATCAATAACCTAGGGACAGCACAGCGGTTTGAGTTTGGTGTCGAGGCAGTGGAAGTGGTAAGCGAATATATCTACTTAATCCAAGTTGTGGCCCCGGATCCCAAACATGAGGCAGACATAATTAGAAGGATAAGAATGGGGTGGAGGGCATACGGCGCACATTCTTAGATAATGAATGCAGCCTACCATTGTCCCTGAAGAAGAAAGTGTATGACAGGTGCATCTTACCCGCACTCACCCACGGGGCAGAAACTTGGAGGCTCACTAAGAGGGTTCAACTTAAATTGAGAACAACTCAGCGGGCGATGGAGCGGAAGATGATAGGTGTAACATTAAGGGACAAGAAGAGAGCGGAGTGGGTCAGTGAACGAACGCGTGTTAAGAACATATTAGTAGAAATTAAGAAGAAGAAATGGAAGTGGGCAGGGCATGTAATGCGAAGGCAAGATAACCGTTGGTCATTAAGTGTAACAGAGTGGATCCCTAGAGAAGGCAAGCGTTGCAGGGGGCGGCAGATAGTTAGATGGGCAGATGAGATCAAGAAGTTTGCGGGGATAAATTGGTCGCTGTTAGCACAGGACCAGGGTAATTGGAAATTAATGGGAGAGGCCTATGCTTTGCACTGGGCGTAGATAGGCTGGTGATGACGACGACGACGACGACGATGATGATGATGATGGCTCGCGTCTGTGTCTTCTTCTCTCACTGTCTTCGTTTTAAGCGCTGCTTCACAGTTTAACGACATACTTTCCTGCTCCGCTTTACTTCTGGCCCTATCTTCGGTGGCCTTTTGATTCTCTCGGCCACAATGAGGCCGACGGTTACGGACGTTGAGAAACCACAAGAGAGGGCGCTTAAGAGCGGCACTCTGCAAAAATGAATTTGGTTATTGTCTTCTCATTCAGGAAAACCACGGGACAGCGCATCTGTACAGGCACCATTGGCCAGGAATTCCCGGTCCTCGGTCGGTGGAATGGTCAGCCTGCTCCCCCGCTCCCTCGGGGGAAAGAAGGGCCAGGGTACATGAAGGAAGGATTCTGCGCCAGAAGACGAGGACGAAACAAGAGGGTGACAGGATGAGGGCAAACTTCCAACTTTATTTTGCACGAATTACTTCGCGCCAGGGTGTGGGTGGTAAGGGCATGCCCATTCAAGGTGGCGAAATTCTACTTCCTCAACAGCACATAAACGGCCCATTCGCCACCGCGCTAACCATCAATAAATTTGAGAATAGGTGCACTTTGCGCTTATAGCAATCTGAAATGCACCAACCATTGTTGTTTACGAAAAATAGATTGGCGATTCGGAACATTTTTTACATAAAAATCACTTGACCTGAACACAAAATGAGATCCCTTCCACGCATGAAGAAATAGCAGTGAAGCTGCCGTTCTTATGGGTTTCGCTATGTTGAGCTTTAGCTATAACGTGCATTTGCTATGGTGGATATATAAATATAGCGACGCGATCTCTACTCTCCCAGACTAGGGACACACACGATTGGTGGGTAGAGAAAATGATGTTTTACTATAGTGCGGCTACACGCACTACGGCGCAGGCTCTAGTGCTCCGCGAAGGTGGCCGCAAAAGATAGCGCGGCATTGCTCAATGTTAGGGAGTACAAAGACGTCGCCTGGGTCGAGGAGTGTACACGACTCGGGAAAGATGCTGCGGGGGTGGAGAGGAGTAAAAGTAGGGCTGTAACCATACTTCATCCGTGTATGGTCATTCTTCAATGTGCAACATACTATGCGGGAAAGCCAGCTTCCAAAGACCACGCTCACAGCGATTCCCTTAATGTCGCCATCAGCCCCCCTGAACATAAATCATTCCTGGGAAGGCAAGTTTCCCGGGAAAAATATCAGCCTTCTTATATAAAAATATGTAGGCTCTATGGCGTTTCTTATGATTTTTTTCTGTAGGCTAAAAAAATGTAGGTCTAGGCTCTGCCTGTTGCCGGAGACGATCTGCTGCATCCTAGCCATAGACAGTTTCTCTGTAAAAACTCGTAGGATTGAGCGGGCTAGAACTCAAGCCGTTACAAGGAGTACCACGGACTCTAACTGAAATACACAAAGTTCCAACGGGGTCGAAGTTGGTTAAAATAATGTCACTAGTGTTGAAAGCGAATCAGTAGATGGCGCTAGGTGTTTTCCCTTCTGTACCGTTCAGCCAACGGAATGTTGCCTCCCAGGCCTTCGCAGGTGCCAGCTTCCGTTCCCATTTGGGTACAAGCCCGGAATTTCCTGTGTGCCCCCGCCGCCGTCTACTACTTCGCCTGGAGCACTCCTATTCTTTATGCGAAGGCTAAACAAATCCGCAGTTCAGCCTCTGGCGTATTCAGAATGGCATGATCGATGTGCCTCATTCAAACTCTCTGCTCCCTGCTGCGGACCAAGGCACCCGAGTATGGAGGTTCTCATTCCTTAATCAGGTCGTTATTTGTTACTCGGAAGTCTCCGCGCATTCCAAAGGCCTCTCTTCATCCGCCTCAATGACATCTCGAAGCGTTGATATCAGGAGGTTTTGGCCCTCCCTACCCCGCCCAGCCTCTCGCCTGCCTATTGGTGTTGCAGCTTTTTTACTTTTAGCTTTGAAATATTCCCACTGGCTCGACATGATCGCGCGGGATCCTAAACATTTTATTTCGTCTAGCACGTGTACTACGAATTCGGGGTTTCGTATGATGAGGGCATTCAGGATTCATCGGTGGATTTAGCTTGTAATGCTTTTTTTTTTTTACTTTGGCCAAGCTATCCGCGGCCAGGAAGTTTGACGGGTGTCACGGTGAAGTCCTCTACTGACGAAAGTCAGTCGCCCGGGACTAAGAAACGGTCCAGCCGGGCCTGAGATGCAGCACACCATATCTGGTGTATCGTGAGGACGCCCACTTCCGCTCTGAGGCCGTGTCAGCCTGGCCAATGTCACGAAATGCTGACTTTAAATGTCGCGACGAAGCATCGGCGCCGCTGCACCCACCCGCCCTGTCCTTTTTTTTCGTCACACAATTTAAGTCAAGTCCGATCTCTATCTCTCTCTTTTTTTAGTCTCGTGTTCTTCAAATGATCGAACGAGTCACTTTGGGTACCAGAGAACAATATATACACTTCCTTGTATTATGTTCAGTTCCGTTTTACGTTCATTGTCATCTCATTACCAAAATTGTAACCGATTACGTCTGCTGTCCTAGCTGCTATTAAATACTGTGGAACCTCCTACGTACCTTGTATATTGATGTGTAAATACATTTATTGTTACAAAAAGAAGCCTTGTTTGCCTAGGGGTGCAATCGTGGGTTTTAAAACGAACGCCTCAGGTAAGAGTCCCAGAAATGCTGATACTATTGCGTAGACCCGCAATTTTTGTTATTGTAAAATGTTCTCTTAGCTCAATTCGGCGCATTATTTTCGTAAATAAGAGTGGTTTGATATTGCCTAGGCTGGTTTAGAGGAGAGACAGTAGCCGCTGACTATCCGTCCAAATATTTGTTTTATTAATGCATAGAGCCATTCAATAAAGTTGCTTTATGAAAAAACTCAGCACGTTTAATTAACGTTTTTCATCGCACTGGAGGTGCCGGATTTGTACCTACCTATCTTGGAATGGGATATCGCTCGCAGATAGGGCGGTTGTAGGGATATCTTGTATGACGTATGTGCTAAAGGATGGGGGCATCGTACCAAGAGCTCAGTTAGGCAGACAGGGTAAGGGAACGAAGGTGTTAACTGCCTCTTAAGTCTATGGGGGGTGAGTCCATTCCATGTTGATTCCAAGGCTCGGTCTATCAGAGCTTGACGCTCAGGCGCCGAGCTGGTGAGCGCACCATTCCAGGCGTTGTAGAGCGGCTTTGGAAAATTGTGTTGACAGGAGTAGACTAGATAGTATGTTGTGATGTCGATATTGCAAATCGGGCGCTCGTACGGGAGAGAAAAGAATTACTTCAACTAATTTAAAGTAATCTAAATGAGAAGAAAACGTTCAGAGCGAAATATGTCAGATTACCATTACAGTGTCACCACCTTAGCTTACCTTTAAAACGGCCAGACGTCAGTGAATCTCATCAGTAAGCCAGCGTGTCAGCTTGCTCCTTCAGAACGGCGCGTGTTAAAATCAAATCCGGCAAACGCTGACTCAGCATCACTGCTGGCGTGCGCTGCAACGTTGTCGGCGGGGAACTTCTATCGCTCTCTCGCTATTTTTCGTCTGGCTCTCTATGCCCAACCCTTTCAGTTTTGGAGTGCTGTAAGCTCCGGAAGAAACTATCATCCCGGATACCTAAGGGGCTACACAGGAAGGTTCGATCACGCTAGGAAGTCTCTTAGGGACACAAACAGTACTCGCTCAACAGACAAGGATCTGGCCACCCTGGTGTACTAGTGCCGCCACTTCCCATGACCAACCAACTCAACTCTCGGCCCTCACTCCCCAGCAGCTGTAGAGCACCTGACCATGGCGGTGGTCAGAACAGCGGTACAGCAGAGGGTGCTATGAATCTCTGGGTCCGCACAGGCCGCCAATGGAAGATGAACCTGGCAATGTTCAACTCACGCACTCTGTCTAGCGAGAGATGCTTAGCTGTACTGCTAGACGAGCTCTCTGATATTAAGTGGAATATTGTAGGGTTAAGCGAAGTTAGAAGGACTTGAGAAGGTTTCATGGAGCTCACATAGCGGCCTTGTTTTGTGCTACAGTAGACCCCAAGAGAAGAAAGAACATGGAGTGGGATTTTTAATGGGGAAGTTTTTCATGCGAGAGAGTCGCGGGTGTTGGGATAAAGCCAAACAAGCGATAAAAGTTACAGGTAGTACAGGCCTAAGCGCCAACAACCAGCTGTGATGATGAAGCCGTAGATAGCTTCTACGAGGATGTCGAATCAGCAATGTAGAAGGACACAACAGAGTTCACGATTGTGATGGGAGACTTTAATACAAAGGTCCCTACAGAGTAACTCTGGTTACATTTATTTTTGTACTCCCATATTTATTTTTTGATACTTAACTAAATAGCCGCCGCTTACACGCCCTGGCAAATCCACCCCCTCCCCCCTTCCTACACTCAAAGCTGGGTAACCCTTAATAGAGGTATACATTTTCGAATTTTTGTAACCTATAATTTATAAGGTACAAATGTAACCTATATCTTCGTAACCTTTATATACGTATACACGTAAGGGTTACGCAGTTATGGGTTACTTTGCAGCTTTCAGCATGTATACCTTTATATAAGTTACATCTACCGCCGTCCAAGGCCACACAAATTGGAAGGTGTGATGTTGCGCGCCAGGCGCGCTTTCGCCGGCGCCGCTGTGGCGACACCCCCAAGGCACCTTTCCCGCGTGGTAAACAAACATTGCGTTAGTGGAAGATATGTGCGACCATGCTGTCCATTGCGCCGTCTAAACTTTTGCGTCGGGTGTCTTTTCTTCGTCCCTTGAATAAACTGCCGGCCACACGGCTGGGGCTAAAAGAGAAATTACTTTTATAATTCCTAAAACAGCAGTGCCAAAAAGCTTGAAAATGTTCTCTTAATATATATGCATTGCATTACCTGTTCGATAATCGTTACCCAGGTTGTCACCCAAAAATCTTCGTGAGTATTGGCAACGCTTAAGTCCTATAAACAGGCATAACTAAATTTGATGTTTGCATCAGCTTTGTGCAGTTTAAGAAACCGGTATCAAACATGCATGATAGGTCTTTTGCTATATTGAGCTTTAGTTAAACAACATTAGGCTTTAGTGAAACCAAGCTTGAGTGGAAAGATGCACTTGATAGCATACTTCAAAAGGACGCCAAAGTTATGATAACATAGCCTTAAGCCAAAAATTCTTGTCTGACAACCTAGGCCATGATTATCAAAAGAGAATTGCAGTACATGCACACATATTTGCGCATTTAACAGGAGCACATTTCCAGAAGTTTCGCATCGGTAGTTTTGAACATACACATTTATTATTATGAAACACCTGTGGGCTATTTATTAAAAAGCAAACCTGCGAACCACCCCAACGTTATTATCGTTCCTTAATGAGTATTGGACGAGTGTGGATTCCTGGGCGAATTGGTGTTTCCTATATTGCTTTAGAATTCCAGGTAAAATTCGGTTTATTCATATATCCTTATTAAACCTATTTAATAAATGTTGCGTGAACAGCTTCGTAAACATGGCCAAATATACAAATTCTTTACCTCAATATTTGCACGGATGTATGCAAAGCATTCCGAATTGTTTGGATACTGCCATTGAACAATTTCAGACGAATTCGAGTTTGAGCTACATTTATAAGATGGTTCTCAGGGGTGCACTTTCCCAGTACAGTGTTGTTGTCATGGTTCCCCACAGAAAAAACGCAGAATGTGGGAAAGTAGAAAAAACATTTATTACAAATTCACTTTTTCATACAAAGCAGTGTTTATGGCTATGTTCCCTACATTCTCCGTTTCACTCAGTCTAATATTACACTTGGAATTCACTCGCCTTTACGAATCCATCTTTACACTTTCCTCTTAGGTTCCTCTTTACAGTTCCACCTGAGTTGTGATGCCCACGCCAAGTTATCGTTTTTTATGCAGCACTAACAAGTTTCTAGGCCGATTGCAATCTGTCTTTTGGACAAGCTTTAAATGGTATCTATAATTTCCTGCACGAAAAAAGGCGCTTGGAAACATTCAGAGATAAGCTTCGCAATTTACGTAGTACACAAGCAGGCACAAAATCAGGGCACGCTGAAGATTTCCCGCGGTCATCTTGTTCCCTGCTGCCGCAGATGGGGGTATATATGTGAGGGGCCGTCACTTGGATTTCCCCACCTTGAAGAGCCTTCTACAGAAACTTTCAGAAAAAGAACAAAATCCAGTGCAACCATAAGCCCCTCACACCAAACCACAGGCATGTGAAGTACGAAAAATATATTGCGCGAAAATGAAGACGGAGACCAGAGCATGAAATGAAAGGCCACACCAGAGGAGCGATTTACGGCCTTTCCTAATAATTTCACATCATTTCAGTAATCGTTACACAGAGCAATTTGGCCGCATTATTCAGATTAACGCGAAGCCACTATAGTCATACCGGCCAACCTTCCCGAATTTTAATCGTGCCGTGTTCCAGTTTATCTCGCGAAATGTTTCTGCATGCTCACCCAGAACAGGCAGAAACTTTGGGCTACGAGATAAACTGACATACATTTGCAAAAGAGAAAACAAAAACGTTTCCGCGCCTTCATGTGGAATCACTAGTACACGCAACAGAGCGAACGTCGCACTAAACCCAGGAAACGTGCTTTCACGATGCTGACGCCACCTGCGTCACATTTTTGGCTGTACTTAAACATCCTCCTCCCCCCCCCCTTGTACTGGCAGTTTCATTTTGAACAAGGATCCCACGTAGAAGCCGAAACGTTTTTCATTTAAGTAAAGTGTTCTTATCGGTGGTTTCTTCCTCGGCTATCAGTAAAAAGGAATCGCCAACTTACATTTTTTCTTCGTCCAGATGTGTTGTGGGAGAGGATACATCTAGAACTTGCACCGATCTTCAAGTGGCATTCCCAGGAGGTCTGTACCTGTAATGACTCGAAGGGTTATTTGGGTTATAATGTAATAGGATTTAGAGCTGGGCAGTTGGTATACATTCATAATGAAAGAACACTTCAAACTTGACAAGACGAAAAAAAGAACACAGCACAAGCACTCACTAACAACTGGAGATTTCTTACAGAGCTATTTTAGAAAAAGAGTTCTTGTTGGCTCTGCAAAACCACGCATCTTATAGAATAGCTAGAGTTGCTGAAAAACTACAAAGCTCCATGCTGAGGAAATCGTTATGTGAATTCATAACGTTCATGTAGTAACGAACTGATAGAAAGACTCACTAAACATGAGGCAAAATAAGATACGAAATATAACATCATAACACTTGAAGAAAGGCCCCGCATTTTTACAAGTGAATCATACTTTTGTCTGTGCAGGCCTGGGTGCCATCTTTACAAAGAATATTTGAATGAATGTGTTTTAGTTATTGCATTTTTATACCGTTGTTTCCACGGAAATCAGACTTTATTTCAACTTGTGTCATACGCAGGGGAATCCTGGTTGTCAGCTCAATGAACACTGCCTGCAAGAAAAACAGTAGTGCTGATAAGTCATAGCATAGGTAGCCAGATGCAACCACACTTTTTTCACAGCCAGGATCCGATGGGGGTGCAGAACCCATTTTTACACCTGCACCTGTCTCTTTGTAATTCGTAACAATTTCTGTATCATCAAAAAACAACAATCAAGCAGCCTGCATGCTGGCTCATACATACCACCATTCTGTAAAGTCGCTTTACTGCACTACACTAGGATCACGCGAGACAATCATTTGCCCTGCAATACCACGCGAATAAATAAACGACTGATTTGTGCGGATGAGAATAATAAACCACTTAACATGGTGGAAATGGCCCGCTGTCTCAAAATGTCTAACACCAAATTTACCCACTCAAGGAAAAGAATGAAAAAAATGCGGAGTGTTGTACATACGAAAACGTTTTATTGTGCCGTAAGGCAAACTTTCACAAAAAAAGAGGCTTGTGCTGGACAAAAGTGAGTTTAGAAATTTCGGGCAGCATTAAGTGGACTACTTTTCTGTAGCACACACCTTTTGTTTATCCGGATATATTACTACAAGACCAATAAACTAGACACCATTTTGAATATATGCACCGAGAAAAATGAACATTTCCCGACGGCTGAAACAAAATGATAACACCCAGAGAACAGCGCGATAATATAAGACTTTAATGGGAAAAAATTCAATTATTCAAACAGAGCTACCTGACAATTACATGGGCCAATAAGTCGTCAAGTGCGCCCGATGCAGCGAACAGCGTAAACAAAACGCTCAACACATGACGAAGGCGCGCAAACAGAGCAGAAAGCAGGTCACGGGCGCCGTTATCTGTGCTTTCCCGATCGTCCGCTCTAGTCTGACGCAACGAACGCAAGCCCGTGAGTTCATTCAAATGCCGTCGCGGACAACAGAAAACGTCCAGCGAAGCAACCAGTCAGGTAACGAAAATCCCTCTCGAATACTGCAATTTCAAATTCAAAAGTCCCCAGCGAAAAGATACATCCAATGAAAGCACGGAAACCGTTAAGGGAATATACTCACCGAGTTCGCTTTCACTGGCGCCGGGGCATTGGTCCAACATGCGAACTTGATGCTGGTCGTAGAAGAAGGGGCCGTGAAGCGCTGCCAGTCACAAATGGGCTCGCCGCAGCCACCGCGACTCACGCCGACAAATGAGTCTTGTAACAGCAATCCTCGCTTCATCGTAGGGGTATCACAGCGGTTAAAAGGCTCGAGTGGCGCGAAAACGCGGCCACCGGGCCTGCCGGCGCCGCCATTTCTCTATATCCCGTCATGCAACGGAGAAATCAACGGCCGCCGGGAGAGAAGGCGCGACGAGCATCTCTTAGAGGTTACAGGGCGTTTTATAGGTTACAACGTAGAGGTTACATGTCAGATTTTGTTGATGGAACCTATAAATCATTATTGTAACCTATACATCGCTTTTAACCTCACGCTTGTAACCCTTAGAACGGACTGGGATAAAGAAAACATCAAAATGAATCCATTGTAACCTTTATTTTATAGGTTACTTCCGTTTAGAAGTTACATTATGGGTTACCAGGATTAGAGTGTATACTGTAGGATCCACTTCACGAACGTGAAGAAGAGGAAATCTGCACCCTTCTTTAGAAGTGTGTCAGAAATTCATAGCAAGACAATGACGAGCTAGCTTACTTCCTCAGTGCCTTCAGGCATGCCCAAGGAAATTATTCGAGGGAAGAATCCGAAAAGAGCTGCTAACGTTGCCAAAAGGACTCACCTGCTCTCCATGTATAGTTCTACTGTTCTTGAAGCCCTTTTGCATATATGCAAAAGTTTTTGAATGCTTTTTCTGTTTAATATGTTTAATGCATTTTCCGTCAAAACTCAATCGCACCATTCTTGAAAGTCAATTTAAATAAACTTTTTATAAGCAAGCCGCGTAAATTTGAGTGGTTCATCATGAGCCAAATCCAAACTTATCACCCCTATAATACTTAAATTCACCTCATAATTTTTAATTACTAGGGGTCGTGAGCTTCCCCTAGCTTACATATAAAATAGATCATATAATAGCTTTGACAGCGTTGCATTTAGGTCCGGTAACAAACTTCCGCTTGTTTCTCAAGTTCGCGTTTGGAGGATCTGGCTCATTTCGCAAAAGTAAGGTCTAGGTCTCAGGTCGCAAAAGTAAGGTCTAGGACAGACCGAGACTGACAACTTATACATGTGGCATTGCCCACATTTTGACAATGTGGGCTGTTATCTCCTGCCCATTCGCACAGACGTTTCCCTGGGGTGTCTGTTCTAAATCCCTAAGACACATGATGACTGTGAAGTCTCCCGCCGCAACCACAGCTTTCTGGCTAACCGAGAAGGCCCCATCTAAAGGTCTCACTTCGGAATCTCCGTGGGGAAAATACGCGTTTATCAACGATAAATGGTGGCATCCCAGCATAAGCAAATTAATAGTACCAAGGATATCCCACTTTGAGGACAAGAAGTCAAAAGTCTTAAACATATTACGACAGAAGTTAACATACCGATATTATTAACCCACCACCGCGACCTTGACGGTCCCGGCGGAAGGTTGTGTAGTTATGAGGCATAAAAACTGTTCCGGGGTCCAACCAACTCTTGTGTGGGAGAATGATTTAAGGTTAAAATTCAGCCTATAAAGAACAAACGCTGGAAGACGAGGAACGAATCGAGCGGCAATTCGGTTGTACCACATTGAGAGAAGTCATGATTAGTCGATATTAGCCTCAGTCACTGCTCTGGTTAGGATTTACGGGAGCTGAAATAGACCCAGGAAAAACGACGCGTACCCGCTGCGGTGGCTCAAAGGAAAAGTAATTGTGTTTCTGAGCCCCGGGACGCGGATTATATACCGGCCGTGCTTTTGATGGAGGCGAAAAGCCAAAACGCCCGTGTCGATACTTCGGCGCTGGTTAAACATTCCTAGGTGGTCGAAATTACGGCTCGTCGTGTGTGGCTTCCGTTCGTAAAATCCTTAACTTTGAAAAAAAAAGAAAGACGCTGGCACAGTTACCCAAGAAAATCGTCCTCAGCCGTTCCCCTTTCCCCCTAAAAAATTGAAATAGATCTTCCGGGTCTATGAAGACGTGCGTCGAATATAAAAATAAAGAAAAATACCGCCGAACGAGAACCAGGAACGAGTTGGTGCCGTATTCTTCAGCGTCGCGCCATCAAAGAATGCCACAAAATAGAAAATTGATCCAGCTCTTTGCTCTTGTGCCTTCACAGTTCCGGAGGCCCACTGCCTCCCTTTGGATCTCGAAAGCATGCCCGGCACGCTTTGCATGCATAATAGCTACGTAGTCTCGTTCGTATCTCTGAAACCTTCAGCGTAGCTCCCGTCGAAGTATTGCCCCGTCCTAAGCGCGTACTGCGTGAATGGCACCAACAATCGACGGCGGGAAAGCTCGAAACTCGAAGAAATTGTAAATTCTAATGTGGTGATTTCGTATAGGCGGCCGCGGACAAAGGGGGTAGTATGGAGAGATAAGTGAATTAGGCTAAAAACGTAGAAGGTGAAAGACGAGACAAGGGCTGGAACCAAAGGACTAGATTGAGGATAACCGAAATCCGCGAAGCTTAGGCCCATTTGTGCTTTTACATATGCTCAACTATGCAAAAAAAAAAAGAAAGAAAATTTGGTTCGGTGGCAGGAAAGGTTTATTAAATCCGCAAAGACATGTGTGAGGCTGGAATGAGGACAAGTGAGGGGGTCGCCCAACCGCGGAAATTAATTACGACGACGTGTCCTGTCTTTTTACACAGACGGCTTTCCAAATGGGTCTCCAGCGCCTGAGACGCGTTTAGCGCTAACGAGAAGGAAAAAAAAAACAGATGAGTTTGTAATTACAAACTGAATCTCCTTAACGCGCGGAAATATAGTCCTATTCCCGCCGGCTCTATACGCTACAAGAAAAGCAAGCTCTAACCACCATAAAAAAATACTGCCGTATTTGGCGTTACAAAAGAACTATAATTCAGTATACATTACAGTGGTCTCCTCGTCGAGGTCCATGAAAGAACGTTGTACAGGAAGGCAGTCGGCATTAATCCTGACGGGGTGAGGCTTAATCCTATGTTCAAACTGGCATTTCTGAAGGTAAGCGCGCGGACGGTCAGAAGCACGTACAGTGCTCGTAAAGCATTCTTGTTCTTAAATGTTTGCTTGCTTTTACTTTTCAATTCTAGCCTTGACCTGACGACAAGGCAGTTTTGTTACCTCGCTACATAGCCCTTACGTTGTCGCAGGGCACGATGTTACACCCGTGTACATGTACGCATGCCATACTTATTATAAAAGTGACACGATTCCGCGCCATTTACGACCGTACTTGGGCCACCCGGTGACAGTACTAGGCCTAGATCCTTGCATGAAGACATTTTTTTCGGGGCGGAGCCCCGTAGGGGCTCGGGCTGTCGGCGTCTCTTGTCGTCGTCTTATGTCATCGTCAATGTATTCACGGTACTGAAACACCAGAACAGTCATTTACCCCTCGCGCTAGAACGTAACGCGTACTAAAAGAACACACGGGGACACTCGCTTTCCAAAGCTTCGCGCTAGAACGCTTCGTGTTTCAAAGACACAAGACTTACAGCAAAGCTGTATACCTCTGCCCCGAACGGTTTCATCTCCGTTGGCAAAAACGCCAAGGCGCGAAGAACACACTTATACACTGCATGCTTCGCCCCTCCCCAAGTTTCACGTTAGTCGAGATGATGGCCCGGGATTTTTTTTTTCTGAGAACATCACCAAAACTGAGGCATAATTAGAGCAACCAGCTGCCGTAAATCAATACTGGCGACAGCTGTCGTGTCGTCATTGACCACCTGTTCGAACTTTCTCGATGCTTCGGGCACGACCACTCGATGCTCAAGGGAGCTGCGCTTCGGAGATACGCTTCGCGCTGTTGAAGTTGCGCAGTTGGAGCGACTCTGTGCGTTTGCTGCTGCTTTGGCAAGTTGATCACGTTGAGGAAGTGTCTATTCAACTAGAAATATTTACAAGGCGAGGTTTTGCCTCTCGACAGAGGGCACACGTCTCGCCGGGGGAGAAAAGAGCATTGAAGAAAAAAAAAGGCAGTGAAAGGGTATTGGGAAATTAAATATGATAACAGGCTATTAAAAGGCTATGTACAGACTATATACATACGCACGCAGGAGACTATTTACATACACCCGCACTCACATATACATGCACGCGCACAAAAGGGTTAACAGGGGGTGGATAGTGGGTGGGGTCTGGCTTCGACAGTTCATGGGCGGGTGTTGAGGCCCGACTCGTCGAGGTACGAGAGGAGCAACCTGAAGGCATGAAGGGTCCCCGAGGACGAACGATGTCATCTGCAGTGCTTGAGAGTAGCCCCAGCCGCCGGTACGCAGACACTAGTTTGTCCCGGGCACCAGCGTACGCATTTCTTAGATTGTACCGTTCCGAAGAAACTATTTCGGAGCCCGTTGAGGAGCTCTACAGTATGCATTCGCGAGATTTTGAGGGGAAAGCACTGTCAGTGTCTGCTGTCGTCTCATGTAGTCCCGGTACCGAAACCCCGGGACACCCGTCTTCCAATGCCACGCGATAGAATGATTCATGCTTCGAAGACACGACACTTTTACAGCAAAGCTGTATACCTCTACGCCCCAGCGTTTTCGTCTCCGTGGGAAAAAAAAAATGTCAAAGCGTCAAGGCCTAATACGCCGAGCGCTCAGCATCGAAACCCCATTATGGGTGATAAGGCGCCAGAGAACAGTGGGACCCTCCCCCCCCCCCTCCCCCAATGTGTACCTGGAAAATATTATGTTTGCACATTATGTTAGAAGGCTTGGCAGGACCTAGTAACACTATCCGAGCGCAAGCGAAAAGCTCGCTAAGACGACGGGAAACATTGCATACCCTCCCTCTCGAAATTCAGCGATTCAGCAACGAATTCCGTCTAAAAATTTGTTTGAAACGACAGGTTCTCTTATTTTAAGAATACTTCCTGGCAGGCTCCGGGGTGTGACACGAAGACAACTTACGGGCAGTCTGTATCTAAATTAATTGTTTAAATCCAGTTCAACGCAAGAGAGGGCGCCACCGCCCCAGCAAGCGCGCGGTTCCCCTTTCCACCGGCGCTTCTCCTGCACCCCGATCAGCGTGCGCCGTGTGGCGAGAAAGAGTTTTACAATCTTAACACACTGCATGCTTCGCCCCTCCCCAGGTTTCAGGTTAGTGGAGAGGGCCGGGGATTTTTAAGCCTATGTTGACGGCTACAAATCCAGAAAAATTGTTATAATCTTATGAAGTAGGCTGTGTGAGAGCATACTGCTGCTGATAAGCTCGTTAAATCAGCAAACCTTCATATTTACTCCTGTCGTCGTAAAAGTCCGCGTTGTTATACACCAAATACTATACATTTTCGGACACAGCCACGAGACGGTGTTTTGTCCCAAAAAATGCTAAATACTTAGATCAAGGCACGCAATCAAAGTTTCGAGCGAGTGTTGTGTTTTTAGACTACAGTAAACTGGGGGATAAAACGGGGTCAAATATAAAACGTACGATTGGACTTCTGGGCAAATGACGAAGCGCAAAGTGAGAACGTCGTAGTTAGGTCTGTGTACGGCCTCCCCCGCTTTCCCGCCTCTCCAACGTACGCATCTCTCTGTCTTATCCAAGAGATTGGCAAAAGAAATCCAGAGAAGAACGAAACTGGCGAGGCTGAAAACGGTGCGAGAAAGGCGCAGAAATAAAAACAAAGCGTTTATTGAAGACATTTGTCAAGAAGAATGCGCACGTATCCTGGTGGGCATTAATACAGTTAGTAGACAGCACTCACGAAACCGAAGGAAGGAAATGTGGGAAACCGGATGCTAAAAGACTACGGAGAAAAGAATAGAAACAATAAAATGCTATGCTGCAGTTGAGTTCACTGCCAGGACAAAATGAAATGCAGTCGAGTCCGCTTTATGAGGCAAAACTCTCCCAACAGAAAGAGGGGGAAAATATGGTATGACTTCAAGCAAATGGCGCTCCGGGGATCAACGTTATGAATCACGCTTTCTAAGAAAAATGAAGTTTGTAAAAAATATTTTATTGTGAAGTTTTTTATTATTTGTCAGTCGATTTAGCCCCACTGAGGTACATAGGCCTGTATACATCAAAATTTGACGTAGAGTAATTGCTGTTGTAGGTTTTCTCTCTGTTTTCTTAAGGTTCTTTCCTGTCATTCTTTCATCCATTCACTCCGCACACTGCTACTCGTTTAATTCTTCTTCTGCACGCAGAAACTCCGCTTCGCACGAAGCTTACCTTCGACTGCTGCTTGGCATTTCAACAGAGGAATATAAAAAAAAGAAGACAAGAGCAACGACAAAAGAGTGAAATGTGAACTAATAAATTAAAAAAATTGCTGCGCCTTAGCTCAGCTAACGTTGGATATGCAAAGTAAAAGCTTGGCTTAGTCTGGTTGAGTCTTGGTTTCGCTTGGTTAACATTTGATTTAACTGTATTGTCGACCACGTCTCAATGCCGTTTGGTTCTGTTCAACGCTCACAGAGGGAGGCCGCTGGACGAAAGTAGTAAAGCTTTGCTTTAATAAATAAAGAACGTTTTCGTTTGTATGATATCTGCTGAACCTCCTTATTCCCATTTCATATTCTCTTCTACGGAGCGAGTATTCTTAACGGCATACGAAATTTTCAATTGGAAAGCATTACCATCCGCATCTTCTGGACCCCAGAAATGTGTCCCGGGTTCCAGAAGATGCTCATGGCAACCACGCGGCTCATACCGCTGTCCGGGAGAGGGTTGACATGCATCCAGTGCTTTCTAGTGCTCCATCGGCCCATCGACAACAGCCGGACAGGCAACTTAGCCTGAGGAAATTTAAAGCACAAAGTCGCAGAAGACTGCAAGATGCCCATTCCGGTGAGTGTCGTAGGCCCGCTCAAGACGCCCACATGCTCCGGAGTGGTTATGGCTAATAATAAGATTTTTGCCAACATGGCCCTAACCCCTAACGTAGCACACAAGTGGGCCCAAGGAGCTAACTTCCACATACAACGTTTCCACAGTACTGCCGTATAGTACATGCATCCCGAATGTGCAGTGTCATTTTATCCTGCACTGACGACCTCTCTTTAGAACTCGGTCCCCTAGCGGCAGACGAGCAAACACAGTTGCAACGCGTTCTTGAGACCCGTTATTATTAGAGGCAGTCATAAAATATACGATAATTAGTGGTCTACACAAGCTAGTATGATAACCATGACCGACTTTGTAAACGTCCGAATGTACGTGTTTCCCTAGGGAACTCATAAACCACCAAGTGATCCCGATCACTAAAAGTCACTTGTGACTTTTCGAGCCTTGCAGGGCGCTTAGCAGTGTGCGGGTTTCGTCAAGTGTGTGTCGGTGGTCCATAGCGTCGTATAGCGGAAGAAAGACACAACAAAAAGACGTAACGGGCACAAGCGTTATCTTCCAACCGAGCCTAATTAAGACAGACACAAAGATAAAAACGCAGGCTGGGCATTATCGTAATCAACAAACGAAAAAGAAAAGGAGAAGCAATGCACCGTGGATTATGCACATAAAATCATTCATGCAAGGATATGTAGACGTCAAGTGAGGCGGCACCAGGCATTGACTACGGTGGAAAGCCCCCTCCCCTCCTCCCCACTCTTTTTCCCCCTATTTATAGCCAACTTTTTCCGGAAAGGGCACCGGATGGTGTGCTAAGGCATGTTATATGCATGCAGAGACCATGCAACCTTGACCTGTGGCGAATATATAGTCATTCCCAGTCCCCCTCTTCGTGTCCCTTCTTTTTCACCAGAGCATTCATGTCTCCTTCAAAAAATAAAGCCATTCTTTATCTCCTACGACGTAGTTTATTCGCGCTGTCGTCAGTCGACCGCACGTCTTGCTGTCAAGGTTACCCTGACGGCGTCCCCGTGTCTTTCGCTCCTCCACCGCGACGTACTTCTCATTCTGACGCCAAGAGCAGCGTGTGTGGAGCGTTCCACAAATTACACCACGTTTCTTCACACAGGGACCACACCTCATGATGTGCAAGGTCGTCCACTCGTGGTTCGAACACGGCGCCGCGTGGCCGTGCTCCGCGCAGCGCCAGCGCACAAGCCGCGGTCGCGCATCGAAGCTAAGTGGCGCAGGCACACAGGGGCTTGGGGAAAGGGGTTGCGTGACGTCTGCTAAAGCGTGGGAACACGCAGTGCTTACTTTACTGTGGAGCATGCTTAACGCTCGGCAATTCTGGCCATCGTGCCTGTAGCATCTTTGGGTGTTGCGACCGCGTTGAAGGAAAGCGCACTTCACTCACTGCGGCGCGTTGTGTAGTCTGCGTTCTGGATTAGAGGTATGCCTCGTACAGGCGACGCTTCAGGGTTGTGTCTGACACACTTTCCAGCCCCGCACTGTTCTTAATTTCACGAACATTGCCAGCTGGACGGTCTACACCTGTCACAACAATGGCCATATTCCCTCAGCCGTCACTTTTGGGCGGGCTTTACATGGCGCATCCTTAATTGGCCGCTGTTTTCAGTAGTCTTGGACGACTCCGTTCAGTGTTGAAAGCGGCCATTGTTTTTTATTTCAGATATGTGCCTGTGAGTGTACACTCGTAAGCTAAGGTCTACAGTTTGGTTTCTTTGGCCTTCTGCAACACGCTGCACCGCTGTCTTCCCGAACGTTAATCGAAATCTGGGGTAACCCTGCTAGGTAGCAGCCGATTTATTACCGAACAAGTGTGGGAAATAAGCAACAAAATATAAAAAAATAGAAAGGCACAATTCGTAATGAAATGTTCATAGCTTGGCGTTACGTCACGCGATTAATTTACGGTGGGTAAAACGTCTGGTAGACTGAGCGTTCAAAATAATCGGCTACGCGCCACTGCCCTCTTTATCGTCGTTTCGTGACATGTTCCGCCAGTTCAAAGCGACCGTCCCAGTCAATGCCACAGCAGGTAGAAGATGATTGCAAGAGCGAAAGATGAGATGAGCATACACATAGAAGTTCTTGCCTCCACGGATGGCCATGGTTACCGTGGTGAGCCCCGGCCCCGGAACAGCAGTCCCCGCCGACGTCCCGAAGAAGCGTCCAAAGCCCTCGGAGACGTGCCGGAGATTTGGGCGGGAGAACGGCGTCGGCTTGACGTCATGTCGCGGCTGGTCAGGTCATCTAGTCTCGGCGGGTCATGGGTAGCGGTAGCGGTGCAGTGGAATGGTCACGTCCATGGCTCACCGGGGCTGGGTCGGGCCGACGCTATCCAAGACCCAGTGACCGCGATCTATTTACACTATGTACATGGCGGAAATCAGAGAGTCCACGCAGACTACGCGCCACTGCCCTCTTCATCGTCGTTTCGTGAAAATATTGGCCGAGCAGACAATGGCCGAGCAGACTGAACACATTGGCCGAGCAGACAGCTTAGAAATCATCTGCCCATCCGTATCAGCGTCGCCAGCAGATAAGGGAGTGGAATGCCCATGCTAGCATGAGCCGCCATGTACACTTTAGAGGGATGCTGGGAAGGGAGAACGCGAAGACGGGTGAGGCGACAGGATTCTTCCGGAGGGGACACCAGAAAATTGGAGCATAGTGACCAATGTTGAGCGTCGGTGGAGCGTGGGTTGAGCTTCGAGAAGAACCGAATTAAAGCAGTCGTCTCGCGTTGTACGGTGCTGGAAGTTGGAGGTGATGAACGGCAGCATGCTTTCACAGTCGTTGGGATTTGATTCCGCATCGAAAACATATTGACAATATTGGGAATTTTTCCTTTCCTGGGCCTTGGCTTAAGGAGGCGTCGGGGATGGTTGAGAGAAGAACTGAGACGTTATGGATTTCAAGAACGGAGTAGCTGTTCTACAACAACTGCGGTGCATGCAACTGCTGACTACCGCTTCTTTACCCGCGTAGGCCCATTGGGAGGGAGTATGGGTCGGACCAGAAAGAAGGATACGTGGCAGGTGGCAACAAAGCGTAGGTCCGCTCTCTTCCAATAACTAGCAAGGCGGGCAGTGCTGCCAATGAGATACGTATCATAATGCAACAGACTAGAGTAGGACCAGTAAAGAAACCTACCGGAGAGTAGGACGACCGTGCTTTGGTGCGTGAAACCCGCTTGCTGGGCGACTGCTTGAACCGTTTCGACGATGCACGATATTCACATATACGAAGAAAGCCAACAGACATCGACACTAAAGTCGCGGGATCGAAACCCAGCCGCTGTTTCCGAAATTCCGTGTAGGCGAAATGCACGCACACCCGTGTTCTTCGTAATGACATTGCACGTTAAATAAATCCTGGTGGCCGAACTTACCCTCCTCTATAGCGCCTCTCATAAATCCAAACCAAAGTAGTCCTGAACTGTTTGTAACAGTGTATGCGTATAACTTGGATTATAACACTGAGAACAGGAAGGGCTCAGCTATCATACGCGGAAGCTACACAACACGCCTCAGTGAGTGAAGTGTGCTTTCCTGCAACGCGGTCGCGACACTCACAGACGGTACAGGCATGCAGAGAGTGAGGCATGCTTCGCAGCAAAGCAATCACGGCGCTACCGCGCTTTAGCATATGACACGAAGCCCCACCTCCAAGCTGCTGTGCGTCTGCGCCGCTTACCTTCGATGCGTGGCCGGGGCTTGTGCGATGGCGCTGCGCGAAGCACGTTCACGCTACGCCGTGTTCGCACCACGAGTGGACTACCCTGAACCTTGTTTCAAGCTTCGTGTGTCGAGTGTGGAGCCCGGAATCCCGAGGAGCATAACATTGTTGCCTCATTTGCGCATGCCCATATTGAGAGTAGAGCTTCCCTGGCAGAGATCGTTTTTTTTTTTTATGGGTGAAGCATATTTGTCACAAACATGCATACCGCGGGACTTGGTACCTTTGCGCCGAAGAATGCTGACATGCAAATGCCAAGGCACCAGTGCTGTTCGTTGATAAAGTTGTTTGCCATTATTAGGTACGGATACACACTGTCATATGCACGGTCGTGGCGGATGTTTTTTTTTTTTTTTTTTGAGGACGGCACGCGCAACCGGAAGCGAAAAAAACTGATATCAGGAAAATTCAGCAGTGTTCGCCAGGATATGTTTTGCATATAAAAAGGCGGGATTGTGCCATATCTAATCAGTGAAGTCATGTGGTGCCTGGATTTTAACCACTACGTGTGAGCAGTTTAAGAGTGCGTGTTCACAGGAAGTTTGCCTACCGCACTATTGAGCTTTGTTCCTGAACAATCCCAAGGAACGCTGAAGTTCAAACGTAAGAACCACGTCTGTTATTCCCCACTATATCGAAATAGTCGCTTTAAGGTAACCTGCTGAAATTATTTTCTGCTAGTTGGCAGCAAGTTTGTAAGAAAATACATTGAAAGCACGCTACCTGCACGTTGTAGACTGTCATCACTCCCGAAAGTTTATGGTCTGAATTGTCACACCCACAAAGTTTTCTCAGCTAGAGGCCCAGAAAGTTCGAACGGGAACGGATTTGTTGGAACGGATTGGTCGGTGACAAATGGGTGCTTCGCTGAAGGGGAACTCGCCATGTGCCGAGAGCGGCTTCGATGCGCCTATAAATGGTTAGTGCTCATCTGTAGAGCAATACATCTCCATTTCAGGGAGTCCGAACAAAGCGTCTGACTTCTATGCGGCTGAAATTAATTAGCGGTCACGTGCGGCTGCCATTCAAACGCGATAGCTTTCAACGGGCACGGCTTGTGCGAAGAAAGGCTCCTGGCGAAGCGTTCCACTAGTGGCGAATCGCAAACTATTCGTGGAATTTTCGGTATGGTAGAATTTTCACTTTGACTTACAAATCTGTAGCACGTCGTGCTGAGTATTCCTAAAGTCTGGTGCCCTGTACGTGTACCTGTACGTGTACCTGTACCCTGTACTTGGTGCCCTGTACGTGTCAGGTCCCGGTTGCGCTTTTTTGTACGCAGTTTCTTCATATTTAAAGGCGCGAAACCAACGCCAGTGGCGGTCGAAAGAGCGTGCACATGGGGCAAGGAGTTTAAAGGAGAACAGTTAAGCCTTGAATATAGCTTATCCGCTCCAGACGCCCGTTTCTTCCAGGATTTTGGGTATGCTCTGCACAGAATTCCTCCATTCGGATTAAGAAACGCTCCATTTTAAGAGTCCCACTTTTTCACCAATTGAGATAAATTGCAGCCCATGCGTGTGACCACTTGCAATTTGTTTTTGTTTCTATTGCGTAACGACAGAGGAACTGCATTATACACACGCGAGAGCCTCACTTCTGCAGTCCTCTCCTCCTTGAGAATAGAACACTCTTAGTGAGGGTGCGAGCGCACTTTACTGCTTGCCAAAAGTTTGATCGGTAAATTTTCGAGGGCGTCTCCGTCCCTAACCACAACCATGATACCCAATCCACATTTTGTTTTTGAGGCTTACAAAAGAAAGATGAAACTCCATTGCCTCTCGTTGTCTAAGATCCCATTCCGTTACTGAGACTAGTCATAGAAGGACGAGGCGCCACTGTGACTCACGTTGAGCAAAACTGGCGTTTCTTTCCTGGCGCTCACTTCGCTCCAGGGGGCAGTGACGTCAGACGCCGCAGCCCCACCCCATCGTTCATGCAGACGTTCGTTACCCATGTGATGCTTTCCGAATTCCGTTAAGAAGTTGCAGTCTGAGGCGGAGCCAAGGACCTGCCGTGCTTTTTGTTGTTGTTTTGATATACACGCCAAAATCCTCATTTTACGAGCCCCTTCCCACCTCCCCTCTTGTTCCGAAGGGGTACAATGTATTATTGACCGGCTGTTCCCGAGAGTGCATTGTATTAGAGAGTGAATGGAACTCGCAACGATCGACATCGGCGAGAAAAGTACGACCCTTAGTTTGGAAATGGAAAATGAGCGGCTCGTTGATGGAGCACAAATGAACGCAGAAAAGGCTGAGGTAAGAAAAGGAAACAAGAGGCTCAGTTTGACAGATGGACGGGTGCGCGTTTCTACCCTGGCGTTGGAATTACGAAGAACCAAAAGCGTCGATACAGGAACGAAGCCGTCTTATTAGCCGTTGCGATTTCCCAATTTCCCTCGAGTTCCAATTGCTGGATGTTTTTGCGGAGTGTTTTGTGCCGGCTGGGGAGGGAACAGTCTCTTAGTTTAGCGTTCTGAGGCTGACAACGCAGGTCGGGATTGGACCTGCCACGACGTGAGTCGCCTCTTGTTGTAAATTGGATGTCGATACCGCGAGAATTTTCTTTTTGTTCTTGCGAAGGAAAGTCATCCTGGACCAGGACGATGTTTTCTTCAACTGCGAAGTTTCTGAGGAAGCTGTACAGCTTTTGTTTGTAGCCGTACGGTTGCATTGAGGCGGATGACAAACTTTCCTTCCCAGGAACTTACTCCACCTTGATGATTTCCCCTAAATTTGGTCAATTTTTTTTTATTGCAGGGGAGGCGCTGAGCATTTTTCGGCTTGCGACCCACGTGGTAAGTGTTCCTGCTGCCAATTTTAAGAATGGGTCGGGTCTCCTGTCTCTTTGGTACCGATGGTGGAACCTGTTTGAGGTAAGGCTTTGTTGCTTAAAGTTAGAGGTGTGTGTGCGCACGTGTGCACGTGTACGTGTGCCTGTGTGCGTATGAGTGCGTGCGCATGCGCGAGCGTGTGTGTGTTCCGGTGTGTAGTGTTCGTGCGTGTATACACTGCAGTCTGTGTGGGCGTGGGCGCATGCATGTGTGCGTATGTGTGCGCTGCTCGTGTGTGTGCGTGATTGCTTTTATCGTGTGCCTGTTGTACGTTCGTGCGCATGTGTGAATCCTCTGACGTATCGTATTAAAAATGTGACATTACTTATCTGTTGTTTGGCTGAGGAATTTTTGCCGTTCTTGTCCCTGCCCAAAGACAACGAACTATGAATCGATATGTCGCGACGAGAGCACAGGAGCACACTCAGCTTTGTGCGCTTACGTGTTGCTTTTATTCGGTTTGTTGAGCGTGCGCGTTACCCGCGCACATGAAAGCAAAGTATCAGCCGAGATGACTCGGGGAACGGAGTTAAGCAGGCCCAATGAACATGAATAAATTGTATAGTTATAAAATCAAATAATGAGATGTTAGGATAGTTCCCGTTACGGATATCTGCTTATTGCAACCGGACTACAGATTGAAGGAATAATGCATATTAGGGCGCGTATATATGTCATTCGTGAACACAAAATTACGGCAAAAAAAATTGTAACACGAAAGTGTTTTATTCCGGGATACACGAAGATTTCACTGACGTCAAATCTTTCACGGAAATAAGCAACTGGCCTGTAAAGTGTGCATCCCGGCACAGAGGGTTTTGTGTGTGTGCGTGGGGGGGGGAAGCAACCTTTAGTACTAAAGAGTACGTTATACTTAGGGTTGTTCATTTCCGGGTTTTATATTTATCACGAAAGTTTTTTATGCCAGGATACACCAAGATTTCACTAATGTCATATCTGTTACAGAAATGACGCCAGTGCACCTTTGCCGAAGCGACCCCACAGCAGGACGTCGCTCGCCAAGTAAACCCACAAGATAACCGCTGACCCGCAAGTCATGCTCAGCTGCAATTTTCGCTGCACATTTCTCGTTCGTGCTTTACCGATTCATGGGACAGTGGAATTAACCGCAGTTTTTTTGTGGCAATTTCTTGGTTCACATAACGCGCGCACACTGTTCAAGTTGTTCGCACAAATATCGATGTCACCATAGGTCATTTTTGCGGCATTGACAGTTGACATATTTTGCTACTGGGCACCAGTGACCCGTTGAACAATAATACCGCCCCAACTATTTTAAGCCGCTAATGTATCTGAAGACAGCCTTATTTAATTTAGTGGTTAGTGACCTTACTTCGCCTAATTCGATACCCGTTAAAAGAAACTGAAAGAAAAAAAAAACCTTGATTTGAGGGTTTTGTTCACTTAAAACCCATATCTCCCGTTCAGTCACCCGAAAAAAAAAAGGTCCGTGTTATTGCAGGGGCTATGCAAAAAAAAAAAAAAAAAAAAAAACACACATTTGCTTCATTCGAAAGATTGCCTCGTTGGAATCATACTGACGCCACTTATAACGTAAACTACACTTAAATAGGCTATATGATTCGGAGAAAAGGGAGTGGCCATGCGACTCACTCGCTAATTTACCGCACTAGAACCTATGACGTAATATGCACAGCTGTGTGATTGGCTGAGGCCGGCAGAAACGAACGCCAGATAGGCAGGGCTTATAAGCTTGTTGAATAAGCTATTTTCGCTTAACTGTAATACCTATTGTCACGAGTGCGTGTGCTATGAGGCGGAGCCACGAAGACGACCACGACAAAAGGTTCCTCCGCTTGGCGCGTGTAGGAGCGTTCGTGGAACGGCTCGTGCTTTAGAACGCTGATTTGGCTGATCGGCGCTTCGGGTGAGACCCCGTCTTTTAGGGGCGAAGCTCCTTAAGTCATGGGTCTGTCCATCCCTTGTGTCTCGTGGTACGTGACCGCCGCATGCTTTCGGAGATGTCGCAAAGTGGGCCGCGTTGCACGCGCAAGAACCGGCTGCAACGGCAGCGCAAACTCGGCACCGGGAGCGCGAGCTTGTCTGTGTTCGCCAACGGAGGCGCGAGCGCACGTGCACTGCGAGGGGGAGATCACGCAAGGGATCACGCCACGAACGCAGGCAGTCGTTCTCGGAGATCGAACGAGACGCAAGGACCTTTTCTCGTTTCCTCTCGTCTTGTTCGGGCACAAGTTCGCCCTAAATAAAAGTTCTTTCTTTACCGTTGTGTCCCATCCTACGTCACAAATTGTGGTGGAGGTGCGGGGTAGTCCTCGATGGCGCGGGGTCTTTCACCAGGTCTGGGCCTGGGAGCATTGACTCCGAAAATAAAAGTTGATTTGTACAATGTACGCACACAGTCTTACGTCTTTCTTAATGATGTATTGGGCGAACTTTCACGGGAGAGTTACGGTTACCGATGATCTCCCCCTCTCGAGCTTCGCCCCACTTATCATCATTCATTCCGCGGATATGGCGTGATTTATTTTTTAATGGCTTTCTCTGTAGAGGCAATTCCGCCTAAATAAATCTCCGTTTGTCTTTGCCCCCCACTTCACCTGTTGCACTTCTTCCAACGGAACACTGGTGAAGGTGCTGGTTATGTCTAGCAGGCCTACTGGCAGCCGTTCATCCAGCCCCGGCAGGCATCCTCTCATCGACACGCATGTCCATCGCAGCAACCGTCGCCTTCTGGGCCTAACCCCCGAATTTGGCCTCATGCCCGGGAACGCTCATGCGCGTCGAGCTCGCGAAACGCAAACCACGCAGTTCAACAACTCACAGCTGACATTCCGACAGCCTCAGCAGCCAAATCAGCGTTGTAAAGCACGAGCCGTTCCATGAACTCTCCTCCACGCGCCACGCGCAGCAACCTTTCGTCATCGTCGTCTTCGTGGCTCCGCCTCATAGCAGACACACTCGTGACATTTACCGGGGAAACTAGAACCGGCAACCTCCGGAGGCAAGGTCACTGCCGATGGAAGCTCCGAAGACCCTCCAATGTCGCCGGTGGTCGATTGGTGAACGGCTGAATGCGCCGATGAAGTGGTGAGCGCCGATATTTCTGTTTTAATCGACGGTCAGGAACTAACTGCTCTGGTGGACACTGGCGCAGATTTTTCGATAATGAGCCAAGTACTCGCAGAGAAGCTCAGAAAAGTAAAAACGCCAAGGACTGCGCCACAGATTCTATCCGGGGGCGGCGCGTAATGACGCCGACAGGCAAGTGTACTGCGAGAATCCGTATAAATATTTAGAACTTTGTCGGCACTTTCGTCATCCTTCCCCAGTGCTGTAAAGACCTTATCTTGGGAATGGACTTTCTGCGGGAGTATCACGCCATTATAAATATCCCATAGCGTCTAGTCAGGTTCTCTACCCACGTCACGGCTCGAGACCTGGATTACGAACAATGCTCGTCGACCTTGCGTATCGTTAATGAAGACATTGCACCGAGGTCGTGCGCTTTGGTTTCCGTGAAGTGCGAGGGTTCCTGGTGTGGCGAAGGGATAGTTGAAGCAATAAGGGACCTTTTTACCCGTGGCATCTCAATCGCACGAGGAGTGTTGCACATAAATGATAATTGCACCGAAGTGCTTCTAACAAACTTCAGTAACGAACGCGAGCAAATCTCTAAAGGAACCGCCATAGCACGTTTTGAGAACATTGAGGAAAACTCAGAATGTCTAGCCTTACACGCCGAAACAGCGCCAGGTGGCGGTCTACCAGGCTCTGGTCTACCAGCCACGAAGCAACAATGCCTGCTGGAGCTATAACAACAGTTTATTGATTGCTTCTCTTCTACAACCAACGTACGACAAACGCCGCTTACGAACCACCGGAGAATTACAATGGAGGATAGGAGACCTGTTCGCCAAAACCCGTATCGTGTCTCTCCCAAGGAACGAGACGCTATACGGAACCAAGTAAAACAAATGCTGGAGGACAATGTGAGACAGCCTTCGCAAAGCCCCTGGGCTTCTCCTTTTGTTCTGGTGCGGAAGAAAGATGGTAGTCTACGCTTCTGTGTCGATTACCGCAAGCTAAACCACGCCACCAAGAAGGATGTGTACCCGCTACTGCGAATCGACAACTCCCTTGAGAGACTGCGCCACGCACGGTATTTTCCGTCAGTGGATATCAGGAGTGGTTACTGGCAGATAGAGGTCGATGAGCTGGACCGGGAGAAAACTGCATTTGTGACACCGGATGGACTTTATGAATTTAAGGTTCTCCCTTTTGGTTTACTCTCAGCTCCAGCCACTTTTCAACTGCTCATCAACACTGTCTTGACTGGCCTGAAATGGCAAACGTGCCTTGTGTACCTCGATGACGTTGTTGTCTTTTCTGCCACTTTCGAGGGCACTTGGAAAGTCTTTGCTTGTTCCTCCAGGCACTAAGTTTTGCCGGACTCACACTCAAGCCGGAGAAGTGCCATTTCGATTACGAGAAGCTCCACTTTTTAGGCCACATCGTTAGCCCCGAAGGAATACAGCCAGACCCTGACAAAATTGTAGCTGTCGCCGATTTCCCGATACCTACAGAAAAAGAAGGCGTACGCCGCTTTTTGGGACTCTGCTTATGTTACCGCCGATTTATTCCAACGTTTTCCCACATCGCAGCCCCCTTAACCTGCGTAACCCGAGATGACACCCCATTTGTGTGGAACAAGGAACGGCAAGCGGCATTTAATGAGCTGAAGCAGCGCATGCAAACACCATCTGATTTATCCCATTTTGACGAAGACGCAGAGACCACCATCCACACGGACGCAAGCAATATCGGGTTAGGAGCAGTCTTAGTACAAAAGCAAGATGGTGCCGAAAGGTTCTTGCTTTCGCAAGCAGGACACTCTCCCATGCGGAGTCGAACTACTCGGCAACTGAAAAAGAATGCCTTGCGGTTATACGGGCGGTGTTGAAAGTTCTGCCTTACCTGTATGAACGGCCGTTTCAAGTCGTAAGAGACCATCATTGACTATGCTGGTTGACGAGCCTTAGAAACCCTTCATGGCGCCTTGCGCGCTGGAGCCTGAGGCTCCAAGAATTCGACATAACCGTCGTTTATAAATCTGGACGACAGCACCACGATGCGGACAGCCTCTCCCGAGCTCCAGTAACGCCTGCAGACGACGAAGAATACGACATTCCGTTTTTAGGAGCTCTGAACAAGACCACCATGTCCCAGAAGCAGCGCGAAGACCGACAACTGCAACCACTCATCGACTTTTTGGAGGGACAGACAAGTAGTGTTCCAAAAGCCTTCACAAGAGGGTTGTCATCCTTCTTGTTGCGGAACAATGTGCTCTTCAACAGGAACTTCACTCCTAATGGTAATACCCACCGTCTAGTCGTCGCCGCAACGCTACGCAATGAAATATTACAAGCGTGTCATGACGAACCCACCGCGGGTTATCTGGGCTTCACTCGCACGTTGGCCAGAATCCAGGACAAATATTATTGGCCAAGGCTTTCTATCACCATTAGACATTATGCCCAGACGTGCTGTAATTGTCAGCGCCGGAAAACGTCGCCGGGACGACCAGCCGGTTTGCTTCAACCAGTTCAGATTCCTCAAAAACCTTTTGAACAAGTCGGAATGGACCTTTTGGGACCTTTCCCACTTTCATCTTCCGGCAACAAGTTCGTAGTCGTTACAACCGACTATCTCAGCCGCTACGCCCAGACAAGGCCTTTACAACGAATTATAGCTGCAGAAGTGGCCCACTTCTTCCTCGAGAACATCGTGCTCGGACACGGCGCTCCATCGATTGTAATCACAAACCGCGGAACAGCCTTCACGGCGCAGCTCATGGAAGCTGTCATGACGCTCAGCGGGACTTCTCAAAGGAACACAACCGCATACCATCCGCAGACCAACGGTTTGACCGAGCGCATGAACAAAACGATAGCGGACATGCTCTGCATGTATAATAATGTCGAGCATACATCCTCGGATACCATTCTGCCTTACGTCACTTCCGGGTACAATAGGGCGCGACAGGAGACGACCCGAATGTCACCCTTCAGGTTACTCTACGGTCGCGAAGTGGCGACTATGTTAGACGCTATGCTACCGCATGCCGACAGCGACGACCATGTCAGCACGGAAAAATTTACACGGCGACCTGAAGAGGCACGTGAACTTGCTCACGTGCGCACAAGCAATCAGCAACGCCATGACGCCAACCGCTGCAATATCCGCCACAGGCACGCGGACTTACAACATGGTGACCGTGTGTGGGTGTGGAGTCCTGTTCGTCGCCGTGGGGTCTCAGAAAAGCTGCTTAGACAATACTTTAGACCATAAAAACTTCTGCTTCGGCTGAGCGACGTTACGTATGAAGTTATCCCGGTCAGCACTGTACCCGCAGCACGTCGTAAGCTTTAGCCTGAAACCGCTCACGTGGTGCGCATGAAACCCTACTATTCAAGATGATCCGACGTCCCACGCCGTCACACTCAGGGACTATGCACACCCTCTACCATTTTCTATCTGTAGCTGCTACGCTGAACGTCGGGACGATGCCCTTTAGAGAAGGGGGCAAATGTCACAAGTGCGTCTGCTATGAGGCGGAGCCACGAAGACGACGATGACGAAAGGTTCCTCTGCGTGGCGCGTGTAGGAGAGTCCGTGGAACGGCTCGTGCTTTAGAACGCTGATTTGGCGCAAGAAATCACGTCTTTTTAGTGACTTTCTTTGTAGAGGCGCAAGTTCACACGCTGAGGCAAATCCAGACGAACACTTATCCTAACAAATCCCGGCTATCCAAAATGTTCCCTCAAACACACACAGAAGCATGCAATAAATGCGGAAACCCTTCCAACTTATTTCACGCAACATGGGCCTGCCCTATCATCTGGCCTTCAGGAAACAACCCCACAAATACGGTCGCGCTATGGGAGGCAGCTCTGGCCAGCTCCGACTTCGGGATTCAGAAGGACTTAATTCTTCGAGCCCGGAGAGGAGCAGAAGAGTCTGGAGCCCTGGAAGGAGGGCACCACCCCTAAAGACAATCGCGCCACCTGCTTTTTTCCTAATAATAAACGTTTCATCTCTCTCTCTCTCTCTCTCACCTGAATAAATCTTTGTTTGTCTTTGCACCCAACTTCACCTGTTGCACTTCTTTCAACGGAACAATATTCATTTTATAGCAGTAAGAACGGTGGGGTAAACAATGAAAGTTATAAAAGTGCACGTAAACATAGAAGCACCGTTGGGTATTGTTGTTGGTACTGCGTAAACAATGAAAGTTACTGAAGTGCACGGAAACAAAGATGTACCAGTGCCTACTGTTGTTGCTACTGCGAGCACTGTGGTTTTATACGCCTCGAGATTCGCGATCGCTGCGCCGCCTGCCGCCGCTTCTCCGCGGCGTTTGCGGGATTAGCGCTGCGTGACTGATAGGTGGTCATGCAGTGTTTTGGTTCTCTTTCGCTTCTCTTTGCCTTTCCGCGCACTAAACAACTTGTTAAGGTGACGTCTGTAAGCTAACTGCATGTTTAGGGCGCTTAAAAAAAACATCTGCGTCTTGGTAGAGCGCTCGAACGCCAACAAGAGCTACCCGGGGAGGCGGTTCTGCGGGCTTCTTGGGCGCTCTGCGGGCGTCGGCGACGGCAGCAGCATATCATCGCTGTCACCTTCGGACATGTCATCCCAAGTGAATTCTATTTATTGTCACCTCGTTTAGACCTGATATTGGCACTGTAAGAGGTTGGTTCGTTTTGCAGCGCAGACAACAAATGCGGCTTTGCTTCGAATATGTACGTCGTAGAAAAATATGTTTCGGGGATGTGATAACCCAATAGCGTACAAAAACTTGTGCCTTTTATGGGAATATAAGCCACGCGAAAATGTTAAGTACACTCAAAGGCTGTGCATTGTCAGATATGTGCCCACTCATGCCTTATGTATAGTAAGAACCAAGGTATATGTAAATGAAACCACGGGAAAATGAATGGTCTGCAAGTCAGGAATAAATAGAATAGTCGTACGGGAATGAAAAAAAAACCGAGTGCAGCTTCTGAAATGCTAAAGACGTTTGTTTGAGCAAGGTAGTATTCACCAGACCAACTAGATGCGAAATGCACTGATATTTCGCTAGACATGGGGGGGGGGGGGAGGGGGCGAGGAGGAGGACGCTCAACTATCGTTGTTTACTATTGCGGAGCGAAATCAACAAATGAACGTTTTAGTAATCGTGCACACACACAAGCTGCGTGTTCACTTTTCGTTTGTTTTTCGCCTTCAACGAACGGCTGATCATTCGGCGGACGCATGTTTTGAAGAATGCAGGGTAAGCAGTTCTCAAGAAATACGAGGTGTCGTTGAAAAAGTTGATTGATTGATTGCAGGGTTTAACGCGCCGACGCAAAGGAGACGATGAGGCACGCCGTAGTGGAGGGCTGCGGATTAATTTTGACTACCTGGAGATCCTTAACGTGCGCCGAAATCTCGTACATACGGGCTCGTAGGAAGAGTGTCGTATCTGATAAGGGTCTCTGATTTCGGTTTATGCTAGATTCTGCAGTCTCCCTGTGTCATACGAAGATGTTTCGAAGAAGAGTTTGGTCGCGGACGCGGATTACTCTATAAGCCCTTCTTCGCGCTTCTCGTGGAGGATAAATGTAACAGATGAATCTTAGCGAGCGCTCACCTCGGGACAAGACGACCCAGCATTAAATTTGTCGTCGTGTGCTGACTCCGGTGTGTAATTTTGCATTATCCATCATACTTCTTTGGTACAATGTTTGCGAAATTTATGCCGCATTGGCTTGTTCAGGGTACTGATCAATATCTGATATGTGATATTGGCAGGAGTAACTTGCGTGCTGTCAGGTATGAGTGCTCCGCTGGATTTTGTAGTGCACAAAGTCGATTTACATCATAGTGTGTATGGCCGCAACATGACCATCGGAGGAAACACAGCTTACGGAGACACTGCCACTAAATTTCAGGGCAGCGGAATTGCAATCAGCTGCATACAAATGCTGGCTTCGGGACGCCGGCCTGTGACACACGCCCGGCGCTCGTATAGATCTTTCTAAGATCGCGTCATTAACGTTTATACTCTCGTGAACACACCAGGCTTGCAAACAGAGTGCCTGCTCCACGTTATTCGGTATTAACGCGGACAAACGGTAAATCGCTGTTTTGAACGAGCCCCAAAAGCAACGGTGACAGGGGGGAACGGGCCGGGGACTCCCGCGCCTGCTTTCGAAACGGGCCGCTAGGGGGATTTCAGTGGCGCCCCTACAGGCCGCGCTCGAGGCGTATAGCTGCGAAGCAGTTGTCTCACACAAGACAGGCCAATCGACGTAAGCGACATTGTCTAACGTGACCATGTTTGTCGAACATACACAAAGTTACACGAAACGATTACTACCTACCGTAACGAAAGCAAGTCAGGTGCAAATACGGTCAGCGACCTGGAGCAGTATGGTGGTGCCATCTAGGAGGACCGACGGTAAAGAAAGGCGTTCCGCAGCACGCTGAAGAGCGAACAGCGCACTACTTTTCGCTTGAAAACACTGGCCTCGTTGCGTCATCACAGGCGTCATAAAACACACGATTTGGTGGGAGAACGCGAATTTTAACTTAAATACAGTAATTTGTCAGCGAATATATTATCGTTCGGGGCCGAATAAACGTTGGGGGCACCATAAAACATCAAGAATTTCGTATAAAACAAACTTGTATTACGTTTCCATTGCCCCTTTGCGGCGGATGCCATAATGACCTCATTGTGTTAAAAACCGTCATTGTAGAATAATGCTTGCCTCCCGCTGTAAGACGAAGACACAAAAGCGAAGAAAGAGACACAAACGTGGCTTGGAAGAAAATTAGTTCGAAGTAATTCACGGCAAAAGACAAAAAAAAAAAGAAAGAACGAAGGCAAAGATACATACCGGGGGGTAGCAAAAAAGAAGCTCGTCGAAGTAATTCAGGAAAAAAAGACAAAAACAGAAGGAAAGGGAACCGAAGCAAACGCGATGTAGTAGAAAACAAGCAAGTTGTTACTAAATATTACCAGGCTTCCGCCTTCGAAGCCCGTAAGCAGACTCATGTGTACCGAGCAGTTTAAAAGAATTATTGCCAGAGTCAAAAGGCAATTTGTAACTGCTTTATACAACAAGTTGTTCCCCGAGAAGAAGCCAAGCCACTAAAAGAAGCCAACCTACGCTGTGGGGTTCGTTTTATTCAAGCCCACTCGCTCCTCGAGCTGGTGTGAAGCAGCTGGCTAATAGGAAGTAGCTAGAGAATGATAGTTATGACGCCTCCTCCTTCATTCTACGGACGCCAGCCTGGCGCTCTCCCAAAACGTGGTCGGCGGTACTTCTAGTAACGGCATCCGTGTAATCGCCCTGCTTGGACGAAAGAAGCCTGACGCCGCCTTCGCACGCCAGAGCCTCGTTATAGCCCTAACAGCAGTCGCGGCGCATGGGCGCTGTGTCGTAGTCGATCGTCCCCACGAGACATTGGCGTATGCCTCCGGCCACGGTTTGGTCGACGTCCCGTCACTCGCTGAATACAGCCGCATCACATCGCAGCCCGCTTTCTCTCCTTCGGATGCCTTTCCTAGAAGGACGGCACCTTGCAGTCCCTACAGTGAGGTCTAAAAAGAGACCCAAGCCGTGTCGCCACATTCCTCCCCCGCTTACCCTTAATGCTTACACCCTGCTTACACACTTCCGCTTTCTCTCGGCTGGGTTGCGTTTAACCTTTAGCTTTCCGCCCGGCCACTGTATGATGCCAGAGCTCGTCCTGTCTATTTACCGCTCCGCGTCTTGTCTTTGTGCGTTGTTAAAGCAATTAATGCAATCCAAGGAGCCCGAGTCTCGCGTCTGTCCCAGTATGGCCCTTTCCCGAGCTCAATAAGCAACGTAGTTGTTTATGGCGGCTGCTGGTTGCTTCTTTCTGCGGCCATTTGTGCTCTGCAGCGGTGATTCTGCGTGCCGACCCGCCACGGCTCCCCATTCCCCTGTCTTCTGAGAGGAGGTGCCGCGATCGTCCTCCGTTGTTCCTGTTTTGGCCATCCGCTGTCTTCCTTTCCGCGCATTGCCGCGGGGTCGGGCTGCCTTTTCTTGCGGTGTGTGTCCATTACTGATCGCGTCCAGAGCCCTTTGTTGTCGGTGTGTACGGGAATCCCTGAATAGGTTGCCGGAAGCAAAGCAGGAGCAGGCCTAGGAAGATGAGCAGAGAATAACTGCAGAGCAAAACTAGCTGTACATTAAACAGACACATACGCATGATCTCTGCCTGAAAGGGCCCCGCGGGGGATTTTTTTTTCTTTTATGTTTAAAACTGGCATTTCTATCGAGATGGCGTTTTCATGCGTGCCGAAATGAAGAAAATAAATCCTGTTTGTGAGCGTTCATCATCATCATCATTATCCTAGTAAAAAATTCCAGGAGAGGACTCTCCCTTAGACTTTTACCGCTCGGTTTTGCCATCCTCGAATCATCAATTCTTTGCCAATTAATTATCTTATCTCATTCTTCCATCGAGTTATCGGTCTTGTCCTACTTCCAACCCCGTCTCTCAGTAGCCAGACAGGGAGCGAGACCGGGATGCGCGGCGGTCGGGCGACCGGACCCGTGTCGTGCCCCAAGAGGTCCTCCTCAACATTACCGGACTTTGACTGTTCACCGTATGCTTGAACTTATTACGGTGTTCTATACCGCTTTGTTGCCGTTCCCCAGTGTCTAGAAGGTCCCCACCGTTCTTTAGTTTCCCTACTTCGCTATGGATTTCATTTGGGGTTTTGGGTATAACATCATAAACTAGTCTCGTTTTCAAAGCTTCCTCTTCTATTTATTATTGTCCAACGAACCTGACAGCGGACGCCGTCGCTGTAGTCCAGCCGTGGGTCGGCAGAAAGAAAGCAGAGAGGAGCGTATTTCGAAGGGCGAGACAGCGGAACCTAGTCATCTTAATGTCTACCCTTGGGCTACACTACCGCGCGACACATGCGTAGACACCGAAACAAGGCGGCAGGTGAGCTTAATGATTCCCATTTATACCGATTTAAACTTGTTAGTTTAGCAAGTTGGAGAATTTCGAGGAAGCTGAGGAAACTCTTATAATCTCTATTTGTCAGAACCAGTTTCTCCTTTCGCCTTTTGCAATACATCTTAAAACAGAACCGAATTGGTAGCGTTTCTGTAGTGTTCGTGGTCGCTACATTTTGTTTTTTCGCCCTGCAAACCAATACTTAGTGTATCTGTGCTGTATGACCACTTACTTTCGTCGGGTCCGGGTTGCCCAGGAGGTGCTGTCGAACAAGTTAATACAGCCGTACAAAGGAAGCATGCGTTGGACGCGAAGCTGCGCCAAAAAACAGCCCCACAAGAAACGTCGCTATAGCAGACGACAAAGCCGACAGAATGGTTCCCGCCGTCGCACCCAGTGGCGCGCAGGGAACGCTGGGTAATAGCCCTAGGGTGCCTCGATGCGCGCCCGCTCTGCGGAGCGGGCGCGCATCGAGGCACCCTAAATAGCCCGTGTTCGCGGCGCCATCTACACTGTGCTCCATGGGTAAAAACCACCCTCCCCCTCTTGAGCTGTGCTACGAGTTTCTCGTCCCGCACTCTACGAAGGAACCATAGGCTGGTATATGTAGAAAGCTTAGCTTTAAAATGGCGTGAGGAGGAGCACCCTACTCGTTATTTGCGGTGGCTATGTGAGGCTTATTTGAGAATTTGGGCGGGTCCTTTGTTTGGGTTCAGCAGCGTACAAATTCCATCGTCTGTTCTTTTGCAGCGACGAGAACTGAGATTGTGCCTCCGCCTTCTCAGATACGTGGCAAATCATTATCTTTATTCAAAGGCCCGCTTGCCGTGTCTAGAGTCTGGATTTAATATTGAAACAGTGCAGACAATGATGAGAGCCTTCGAGTCTCATCTGAGCAAGTGTTTGTCATTGATGGTGGCTCAGTCTGAATCGTTCTTTAGCTCTTCATGACCTCGATATAACCGCTCTCATTGTGCTTTGCCAAAATCAGTCTTCCCCAATCTTTCCAATGTTCTTTGAAGTCCCACCTGCTCCTATCTCACTCAACAACGTTTTCTCTAACAACGCCACACTGCTATCCACACGGATATTAACGGGTTTGCTGGGTGAACATCTGGGAAGCTTGCGCTCTCGTGTTGTAGTGGAAACGGATGCATCGCATGTGCAGGGAGTGCGGGCGTGGCAATTTCTATGCCACAACTTACTGAGTCATTTTCTTATAATTTACTACCCTTTATTCGAGATATTCGAAGCCGAGTTTTTCACAATACTTTTGGTCGCTAAAAAATGTTACCTCCACAAAATTTAAATGTTGCTATTATTTCAGATTCGGTATCGGTTTGTATCCCTATAACATGTCCAAAAATGTAATTACTGATTCGTACCCTCAATTGCGTCGTGCCTCCACATTTACGCGGAATCCGCCTCATTTGGGCCCCAGGCCACAGGGGCCTATGGCTCAACCAAACCGCTCATTCTTTGGCTGGATCATCTTTAGAAGACCCTCCCGTGAACCCATGCCGCACCGCGTTTTTCTTTGCGCGAGCGCGGTTCCGAAAATACCAGCGGCTAGGGATAAGACAAGAAGGTGCTACCACATGCTTGGACGACTATGCCCATCTAGCTCACACCTTGGATGCGGGATTTTTTGAGTACCGCCAGTGCGAAGTTACCTTAACCAGCATAAGATGTAGAATAGCGAATTTTAATTTTTATTTGCAGAGCGCTGGTCTCACCCCCTCCGGCCTTTGTGCTGCTGGCGGTGAACAACAAAGAATTGATCACTTTTTCTGGTATTGCCGTGGCCTTTTCGTTCACTGGGAAATGGTATCTAGCCGCACGAATACAATGCTTGACCTTCCTCTCTCGATGCCTTCGCTCCTTTCGTTCGGGGCCATATATCTGGGGTTTTGTGAACGAGGTGTGGTAATGGCCATTTCTCGCGTACATTTCAGAGACCATACGCCTGTCCGGTTAACCTGTTCAAAAATGTTTTGGCTATTGTTTTTAAACTGACATAAATCTCTGATTATTCTCCAGTTCTATTATATACTTCATTAAGCGTTACCCATTTCAGTCCTACAGGCTGACTTTATAGTGCTATGTGGTGGGCACGTTAGCCCCAAAACTATCCTAGTTTCTTGGCCAAACCCCCACTAGAGTATGTGCCATCAGTAAAGGAGCAACAACAACAACAACCGGTAACCGCTTATGTGTACCTGCTTAAATGTGAAAACACCGGCAAATAGCAGTTGTGAAAAAAGGGGTCGGTGGCGGCGAAAAGGAACACTGGAGCGGCGCCGAGTATAGCCGCTTCACCGGAATGAGAACTCGGGGGTTAGACATATATTGAGTGTTTCGCAGTAAAAAACTTTCCCGCACTACGACAGCCTCTTGAGGCCCTAGCCTCCTCCCCCTCTACTGCCGGCGCGAATGACGCCTTCACTCTAATCACGTGGGGGAAACATACACCCCGTTCCTCCTTGCTTCAGTGGAAATGCTTTCGAAAGACGACAGTGTCTCGCCGCGACTGCCATGCAACCGCCTCTTCTCTCTTCCCTGCCATTTTAAGTAATGCACTTCTTAAGCGACCCTGAACCTGCGTCCACCGGCGATGTCCGCGCTCGTGCGAGCTGACATGGCACATACCCACGTGGGGGATTGGCCAGGAATCTCCTCGTCTTCCTTGGCAACGGGGGGAGATGGGCGCGCGCTGCCTGGCCGCTGACATGGCACATACCCACGTGGGGGATTGGCCAAGAATCGGGCGTGAGAAGGGCTAATGCACCCGCTTAAAGGAGTACTGACACGAAATTTCAAAGCTGAGATCCGCTCTAGCAATCAAGTACAACGACAACACAAATAGGTGTCTGTGAATAAATCCATCTTGATTGATTTGATTGATTGATTGTAGGGTTTAACGCGCCGACGCAACGCAGGCGATGAGGCGCGCCGTAGTGGAGGGCTCCGGATTAATTTTGACCACCTGGGGATCTTTATCGTGCGCCGAAATCTCGTACACACGGGCGTTTTTGCTTTTCGCCTCCATCAGAAAAGCGGCCGCCGCGGCCGGGAATCGAACCCGCGACCTCGTGCTCAGCAGCGCAACGCCTTAGCCACTGAGCCACCGCGGCGGGTATAAATCCATCTTTCTTTCTTTGTAGTTGTGTGTGTGTGTGTGTGTGATCTCTCTTTCGCGAACATTACCGAACCGCGCAAATTCAACTCGTGCATTCGCACTTTCACATTCTTCCCCTCGGGGAAATGCGGGGAATTTTTTTTTCGCGATCTTCCCGTGCATGGATGCAAGCCGACTTGTTAAATTCAACTTTCTGCGCATTTGTACTAATCTCGCGCCATCTGGCGGAACAGTAGGTTTTGTTTTCTTTATGTTGTGTATATTATTTCGCGTTAAGGCGTTTTTTCAGTTTCGCAAACCGGCTACATCGGTGACACAAAGGCAGGAAGACGAAAAAATGGCGGATCTCACCTACCGGAGGAAATCGACGTAAAGCGGAGTGTTTATCATGGTATACATGGGTTAAATTGAGCTTACATGTGCCATTTTTACAGTGTGATTTCACTGGACGTAGTAGCTGATTTTAAGAGCATAGAGACCTCTAGCCTACCTTTGCACTGGTGCAGCATCAGGCAATAAAATCTCACACCCAATTTTTACAAGAACTGTTTACGTGCTTGTGTGGCTGCCTTTTTTGTGCCCTAGTACGGGCTGCCTCCGTACTCTTTCCACAAAATGAAAATGGCTACCAGCCACTACACCCCCCCCCCCCCTCGCCGCCGACGCGACACGGTGATCGTGTGCAAGAAGGAATCATCATTAGTTCACTGACGCTAGTAGCTGAGCAGCCATTACTTGAGATGGGCTTGTCTGCGGACCTAAACACAAGTGCGGTCATAAACAACCACTCAAAAAAATTGGAGGACCTATTTGCTTACCGCTAATCGCCAGTGGCTGCCATTCTCAGTAGCCACGCCGTTGCCCTGGTAGTCCTGGTTCTTTCAACAGCAGAGCTGTTTAATCTTTTAGTTCTGCCGTGGGGCGTTACCAGAAACATCAGCCCAGTCGAGCGCGCGTGAGGTGCGGCTCCTGAGGAGCGCCTGGCGTAGTCCGGGCTTGCGCGTGTGCTTGCGCCACGTAAGGAGCTCGCAAAAAATACCAAGAAAAAAATTGGCCGCGTGTCTGCTCCTTTCTTTTCAAATGTCGTCAACAGACGATAGTCTTTCTAGACATTTGCCAAGGAAATGCCCCCCTTTTCTTTCCCGCTCACCTTTCATGCTGTTCCTGTACCGTCGGGCTCATCCCAAGGTAAATAAACTAAAGGTTTGCGCAAGGCGATTTGGATTTACCGCGTTCCACTGCTACAGGCCGGGTTCCTCGATGCTAGCGCTGCAGTATGGCGGAGACGCGCGTGAATCGAGGAGGCCGGCTTCAAGGTTTACAGAACCGCATGGTCGTGCTCCACGTGCGTTCCAAGTAGAACGTGGAACCTAGCTAGTGGAACCTTTCGTTGCTGTTGCCGCGTGATTCTTCGTATGCTGCCAGGGGGGGGGGGGGGGGGCAACAGCAGGCGGTGGTTTTCTGCAGTAGATGTAGAATATCATTTGCTATCGAAAAACCAAGCAACCGCGAATTTTCAAATAAAGGAACACTGTGAACATCCCTTATGTACTAATTTCCTGTCTCATATTTGCGTAATGTCTTGTTCTTGTTGAACAAAGTTGACAAGTATTAACATATAAACCTGGCTTAGACGTGTACATTTGGCTGTGAGTATATAAGACTATTGTGCAATGTCTACTTTACTTTGGCCGGGTGGCTGAATCGAATCACAGACAGACAGACAGGCATACCAAAATTACCCCACCTTCAAGCGAGGGGAACCCTGTGGAGATGCGACGCATCTTGGGGGTTAACTTGGTGTTTCCGTTGGGTTGATTCTCTAATTGCGTGAAACGTGTGAGGAACGCGTATGATGTATTCTTTATTTCTTTGGCCGGTGCTGGAACGACCGCGGCTGTGACGCAACGTGGCGCGACTATGACGCAACACAATCCAACACAATCCACTTTAATCCAATCCAAATCCAAATCCAATCCAAGCCAAGCCAAGACAAGCCAAGCCAAGCCAAGCCAAGCCAAGCCAACCCAATCGAATCCAATCCAATGCCCCTCGCGAGGGAGTGTTCGCTATCGGAGAGGAGAGAGTGTGAGCGGCGGAGAGCGCAGCTCGCGCGGCGAGGAGAATGGGGGAGGGGTGTGGACGGACAACAACAACGCCGTATGGAGGGACAAGACGAGTGAATGAGATGCAGTCGCATCTAAAATTTCTAGCTTTATGTAGCCCAAGAAAGACTATCGTCTTTAAAAATACCGAGTGCACGTGAGCGTGCCCCTCGTGAGCAGTGCCCGGCGTCATCCAGCTCGACCTTTGAGAACACTCTGCAGCTCAGCGTTTGTGGCCTGATCGCTGGCGTGCTGTTCTCCTCGCCAGTTCACGTCCGTTCATGCCTGAAGTGGGGAGAACAGACGCCCAGTTTGCGAAGCCGGTGTCCGTGTGTTCTAGCGCGTGCTAACGTGGTATACTTTGGGAAAGATGTGAAAGCCTGCGGACAAAACAATCCGTGCCTGCCAGTCGTGGAGAACTTTCAGCGGCAAGTTCGGAAATCAATGTGAGGTGCAACAGCCGGGTCTCCGACGAAGGGAGAGCTCGGGCCAATAGCTGTGTTGTTTCTCCAGCCTTGCACTACTAGTGCAAACTGCGCTAATTTTTCTGGTTAAAACCATCGCGCCACAAAGAAGGATACACCCACTTTTGGTAAAGCGGCTGGATAGTCTTGAAATGCGAATTTGGGACGTTACAGCCATACTTGGTGCGATTTTATTTCACTCTTTTTTATTCCGTGCCTCGATTTTCATCGGCCCCCCTCCGTCCTCACTGCCACCACTCTCTCGACTTTCCGCTGCAAGTATTGCCTGTTCTCCTCATCTTCTCCGCTGCGGCTGTGGCAGTGCGCATTTTTTGTCCCGGTCTGGCTGCCGAGACCTGAGTGAAGCTGAGCCTTATGGGTTCCTCCATCCATTATGCATGCGACCGGCTGCTCGCTTACCTGTGCGCGCTGTGGGAGAAGTAAGAAGCCGCCGCTCTTTTCCGGATGTACGAGTTCCCATTGTAATGCGGGCTCCCCTGGCAGTGCGCTCGAATGAGTGCTCGGGCCGTTTATTTGTATTGATTACTCTCTAAAGCAGCTGCAGCTTCTTTCTCTGGTCTTATCAAATTAAAAGGCACAGCGAGTTGAGGGCTCCATTATTCCGCCTTTGGTATTTCCACCTCCGAGAGGAGCCTGCCGTTTCCACAGCGAGGCCAATTTGTCTCCTACAATACAAGCGCATGTAGCTCGAGCGGTATGCGAAAAGGCTGGGAGCCAGATTTTCTTATTTTTTCTGCCTTGCATTAATTTTCGAAAGAGAATTTGTTAGCAGTACAGCTGCTCTCAGAAACGTTAACAGAAATTCTTTGTGTGTTCGGACACGTCACTGCAATTGTACAAGCGCATACAAAGAATGCAATGCACGATATACTGCCGCATAGCGTCAGAGAATGTTGCCCGAAGGACGGCCGCTTGGCAATCTTCCCGAAAGCTTGTGCGAGGCCGTTATCATGCGACGGCATGAGCGCCGAATCCCGTTTAACTTTTGAGGTGAATATCAGGGCGGCTGAAGAGGACCGAGGAGTGGCTGCACGGGGGCAGGAGTGCGCTTACAAAATTGTGCATAAGGCTGCGGTAAGTGAGGGTATCCGCGTGAAATGGCATGAAACCGGGACACACTAAACTTTGGGACTTATGTGTGTGGTTTTCGCTGAGAAAAGAAACTAAGATACAGCGTCTGCGACATTAAATGACATCGCGAGGCATTGAACCGCGAGATGTTCGCTCAGGAAGTACGCTATGCCCGTGAGTGATTGCCCCCATTGGTTAGCGCACGCAAGATCCTTATGCCGCCGCCAGCCACGCAGCGCGTCTCTATCGCCTAATTCACTTAATCGCTGCGGGAAGAGCGCCCAAAAGCGTCACCATTCCTTCCTAAAGAAGGATGAGGGAAGCGCGAAAGCTAAAACTGCATCAAAACCTTCACTGAAAGTGCGTCCATTCAATCGTCAAACCTTCAAATACCGAAATCGCAAATGAAGATTGAACGCTTGCGACAACTTTTTGCGCACTAAATAAACAGATGTATACGAACAATATAAATGTGTGCCGATACATGGTTTATATGATAAAGGTACACTATTGCACTCCTTCTTCATGATCGATGCGTGTATTGTCTTATCTAGATCAGTTGCCTTTTCGGGATTCTCCCGCAACCCTTTTGACGCAATGAATGCCCGGTTTCACGCACGCACTGTGTGCTCAGAGATATTATTGATTGATTGTAGGGTTTAACGTGCCAACGCAACGCATGCAATGAGGCACGCCGTATTGGAGGGCTCCGGATTAATTTTGACCACCTGGGGATCTTTAACGTGCGCCGAAATCTCGTACGCACGGGCGTTTTTGCTTTTCGCCTCCATCTCAAAAGCTGCCGCCGCGGCCGGGAATCGAACCCATGACCTCGTGCTCAGCAGCGCAACGCCTTAGCCACTAAGCCACCGCGGCGGATGCTCAGAGATATTATCAAAGCTTTTCGGCTGACCGACCAGTGTATGGGGAAATGCATTATTTTAAAGACGATAGTCTTTCTTGGGCTACTTAAACCCAGAAATTTTGGTCTGTCTGTATGTCTGTCTCTCTGTCTGTCTGTCCGTCTGTCTGTCTGTGACTCGATTCAGCCACCCGGCCAAAGTAAAACAATGCCTGCGCAATAGTCTTATATAGTCACAGCTAAATGTGGCCGTCTAATTCCGGTGTAATGTTCATACTTGTCAATATTGTTGAACAACAACAAGACATTACGCACATATAAGACAATAAATTAATACAGAAGTAATATTTGCAGTGTTCCTTTATAAAAAATCGTACATGTTTGATTTTGGCGAGATTAAATACTTAATCAACTGAAGAAAAAAATATCACCGCGCCATATAGCTTCAGGCGGCATTTGAAGAAATCAAGTGGCAACAGTTACGAAAGGTTCCACTAGATAGATTCCACGTTGTGCTTGGAACGCACGTGGACTAGGGAAACGCGGTTCTATAAACGTGGAAGTAGGGCGCCTCGATTCACGCGCATCTTCACCGTACGGCAGCCTTGGCATCGAGACACCCGGTTTGAAGCAGTGGAACGCGGGAAATTTAAAATGATTTAAGCAAACCTTTGGCGTCTTTACCTTGGGAGGAGCGCTACGCAAGAGGAACAACATGATAGGTGAGCGGGAAAGCGAAGGGAGGCATTTACTTGGCAAAACTCGATAAAGACTATTGTCTTTTGGCGACATTTGCAACAAAAGGAGCAGATACGCGGCCAATTTTTTTTGACAGAATGTCATCGGTTCCACTAAGAAAGCTGTCGTCGAGACCTATACATCGGCCTTTACTCGACAAATAAAAATATTTCTCTCTCTTTCTCTCCCCGGCGTGTGCATCCTTGTTGCGCCAACTACTTTTCGTTAGTGGCGATGGGCTGTCCACGATCGGAGTTTTTTTCAGCTGACTCTCAAGACGGACGTGCGCCTACTAACGACCAAGTACACACTAGATCACCATATGTCAGGCTCACCATATGCATCGGCTTCCGTGTCATAAAGGGCTCACCGGCCTGTTATTACACCAGCTTCCAGTCCCGCCTTGCGATCGCCAAAAGCGGAGGTCTAAGCATCGGTTGCCGCAATCACGTTTATCCTTATAAAATGGACTATTATGAAATCCGCACTATATCGAGAAAGGGTGTTACGACTTGCATTTGGACCCGTAACAGGTACCCCACAGAAAATAGTTTTATCAAGAACCATAAAATACGTGATATGGTGGTACGCCAACAGCTGTCACTGTAAGTCGCATCCCGTCGGGTTGAATGCCGACGATTTTTAAGTGACACTTTTATATACACCTAAATCATGCTAGTATGTGGTACGCCATATACTACTACGTCACATACTTCGGTGGAGGAAACAGAACAATCCTTTGGCAGTTGGCGGCCGCTGAAAGGCTTATTCTCCCGTTATTGACACTTCTTTAGGGCAAATGTCACGGTTCCCACTCACGCGTACAGAAAATGCGAAGGAACAAATCAGCAAATAAGCGTAGGCGTGATAGGCCTTTCACCCAATATTAAGCATCGTCCTTGGTTTCCAACAAGATCCGCCCACAACTCCGGCACAAACAGGAGAAAATGAGAAAATCGAAACCGCTCATGCAGCGCTGCGCATTCTAATAAATCTTTCTCCCTTCACCTCGCTGCTTCCATGGTTGCAACGAACATTCAAAAGGTTCCGAACATTCCAGCAGCACGCGGAAGTTTTCAAGCATCGGTAGCAGCAGCAACGACGCAGCAATCTGAAGCTGCGTGTGAGGAGGCGGAAGCGACGTCGTCGCTGGTGCCAACATTGCATTAAACAGCGGATGTGGCTCAAAAGAGATGCGAACGTGAAGAAATCAGCAGCGTGAATCTCTAAAGGGCGAAAGAGAAAAACGGAGTCGTTGTCGTTCTTTCGGCACTCCATTCTCTTCCTATTTATGGTTGTTATGGGAGCGTAAAGAGTTGGGAATGCGCGCGGTGCGGCGGTTGCTGCGCGTGCCACGCCTCCTTTTCGGTCTCTGTCCTCTCTTTTAAGTGCGAATGCACTTTATAAGCGACCCCAAACCTTCCACCGCCGGCGGCGGCGGCGTCCGCAGTCCTCCTCTCCCTAGCAACGGCGTGGAGCGGAGAGGAGCGTCGGTAGCAACGTCGCGGTGACGTCACTTCACCACGTGACCGCGCTCGCTCCGCCTCCTCGCCGTGGCTGCGCGCCGCTCCCCGCACCGCTCCTCGCGCCATGACGTCATGGTATGACGTCACAGCGCGCCTCCTCTCCCCAGCAGCTGCCGCGCGCCTCTCTCTCCACCGTGACGTCACACTCTCTCCTCTCCCCCTCGCTCGGCTGCAGCTGCCGTGCGCCGCTGTCCCTCTCCCCTTGCGCTCGCCTCCTCTCTCAGCCACCTGGCTCGGCGCGCTCGGCGCGGCGTACCCCCCTATATATGCAGCGATAAACTGCCAGACCTCCGTGGGTCGGCTCGCGTGCGCTCACGGGCGAATGCCAACGGATTTTAACTTTACTCCCCCTCATAGCATCACCCCGTGCATTCGCACTTAACCATCTTCACCCTCGGGGAAATGCTTGGGAGTTTTTTCTATTTCTTCCATCGTATTCTTCATCCATCCATGTAAAGAAGAGCGGGAGCACATTTGTTTCTCGGTATTGTCTCCCTTCGTCGACATGCGACAAGCGCTTCGCTGGCGAGAGCTTTTGTTGTGAGTTGTTTCATTCCCGTTTGCTTCCTCCTTTAATTTTTTGTTGTACTGTTCTGGACACTATGTCCCGGCAACCTTCGAAGTTATGTTTCGCCGTGTCGGGTGCCGACAGTTCGCGTGATAGGCGTTAGTTGCAGTTGCGAGGGTGATTTGCCGTTATCTCCGGCTCCTGCTCGCGACGTTGGTCGCACGTCGGCGAACTGTTTACCGCATTAAGGGAGTCCTCACCATGTGTGCTTCGCGCTATTTTCTTTTTGACACAGCCGGACTTGCCCCTTCCACGTTTCCACCCTTTACCCTCACTTCATCGAGGTAGTTGCCGGAGGCTGTGTCCCTGCGTCGTTTCTGAGTTTTCGCTTATCCGCAAGCACGCTGTCAGAAATGGTCTAGTTCGTGTTTTTCACGATGGGAAGAACATCGGCATAATTTGATTATAGAAGGCTTCGGTATTGTTATTTAGGCGAGTAAAGCTCAGGTGAAGGGCATGGTAACTACACAAAGCTGTACGTTCGTGCTAATAGAGTTACCTGGAAGTAACAAGAGCTGACGAGAACTTGAGTACACAGTGTTGCTGTTATGATGAAATGACTGTGCCGAGTCAATTGAAGTCGATCTACTTTCAATCGCTCCCTTGTGGAATTCCAGGTGGCGTCTTGTCAGACTATATTTTCAAGTATTTTCAAAACTGAAAAATACAGTAGCTCTGCTTGTCGTTGGCCTGTTACTAAATTCTGCGTCACACATACTTGGTATCAGATTTTGCATTCCTTTTTTTGTGCCTAAGTTATGTTTTACACTGCCGGGGCCTAACTTGTTTGATCACGTCAGCGTCGATCATAGTAATATTTACTCGGTTTTTCTCAGGTGTCCTGTAACAGCAGCTTTCTGAATTCCCCAAGAAACTTTCCGGTAAAGTGTGAACACTCCCATAACGGCACAACGTTTTGAGTTATGCCGGGAACTCATAAAACACAAGTAAATATATTACTCGCTCTGCGAAGCTATTCTGTTACATTAGCCATCCGCAGGTGCGGTTACAGATTGCTCAAACGTTCTGTCCCGATCCCAGCTCTCTAGTTGATGTTATCTGAAAAGGTTTTTTAGCTACTTGTTCCCTGGGTTTCGGAACAGGTGCCTATCATGCTTTAAAACTGTAAAACTGTGATACCATAGGAGTCGGTATCGTATCAACCACTGGTTAACCCGTGCCTGGGCCCTAAATAAGTAATCACGAGCTTTGCACCCCCCCCCCTCTTCGCATATTTTAGTGTTTTTCCGGCTTGTTTTTATATCATTCCCCCACATACTGTTTCTCCCCTACAACAACGACTAGTTTTGGAAACAATAATATTTTAATCCTCCCCATTTTCCGGTTAGCCAGGAAAATAGATTACATATATTAGACATACATATATTAGATAATTCCTAAAGCAGTTTTACCGACTAGCCGTTACTTACTCTTGGGCAGCAATGCTCCAGGTTAGTATTTAGGAATATTACAAGAAACCCAGCGCTGGAATGGTATGAGCTGCCGTGCATTCGACCTGCGCTCTCATAAAAAAATTCGGGGTAGCTTTCACTCACGCGCAATACTTGAGTGGCGAAGCTGTTGTAGGTCAGAATTGGCGGACACATAGCTAAGTTTCAGTATCATTGCTTATTTGCATAGTTGATGATGATGATGATGATGATGTCCGCAAATATTTTGGCGCGTACCCACAAGGGGGGATTGGCCAGGGCTAAACCGGTTAAAAACGCGGGGACTTCAAAATACTTATTTCAGGAAAGAGGCTGTAAAAGGAAACTTAGTTGTGAATGAAACCCGAATTACCCATTAATCAGCACCGTTTAGCAATTCAAACGACCTGAGGCAGAAAGAAAATTTTGAATGCAATTATATATATCCCTTTTGCAAACCCCAGCTTTGATGCGCCAATAGATAATATAAGTGTTATCGATAAAGTCAACCCCAACCGCTCAATCGGCTCCTTCAAAAACAGTTGTCTAGCTGTTGAGAAACGGCGACAGTCGAGAAAAAAATGTTCGATTGTTTGCGCTGCTAGTAATCGTCGTCATATGCATCGATGAGGTCGTCGTCTTCTCTGCGGTGAGTGGTGGGCGCAAAGTCATCCTCAGCATTATAGACTTCCACCAGCTCTTCGTCATCGACGCGAGGCGGTGGTGGCAGGATCTGCAAGTTGTCTCGGGAAGGAGTGGTACACTCGTAGCCATGTATACAAGTATCTATAATGGCTGCTAGAGGATGAGGCGGCATCGGTGACCTATCCAAACAAATTCTTCTCGGCCAATCTCCCTGGGTGGGTATGTGGTCGGGGAGCCTTTTGCATCGCGGGAATTACGGCCAGTATCAACAGCTTCGCTGTTCATAATAAATAGCAGGATCCCGATTCGAACTAAGAACCATGGTATAGTTCAACCGATGCGTATGGCTGGTGATGACCTATAAGGATAAACATAGCGCCTTACTAAAGACACGGGAAGAAAACTTATGTCACACCAACGAGTCATGAAACGATGATAGGAGTGACGCTTAAGGACATGAAACGAGCGTCTTGCATAAGGTAGCAAACTCGGGTGGGAGACATCATAGCCGAAATTAAGGAAGTGAAGCTCATTTCGAGTCGACATGCAATGCATGCGATGAGGTTAGAAACAGCTGGTGGATAACCAGGCTAATTGAGCGGCTACTGATAAGGACGGAAAGTATTGGAAGATCATTAACTCGGTCGAGGGACGAGATAAAAAAAATTCGGTGGCAAAGAGTGGACTTGGGCAGCGCAGGGCATGAGCCGTTGGAGGATTATGGGAGACTCCTCCGTCCTGCAGCTGCTGCAGCTGATGTTTATGATGGCAATTACGACTGAAGCTGCCGATTGGACGTTGATGTGTGTATTTGTACCTGGACATCTAAGTTGAAGCTTCAAGGCACGGCAGATTTTAATATGGTAAGTACGCCCAACCACGGTACACTCGAGGTTTCGAGCTAATGGCACAGAAATATAGCTATAAATGAACTGGAAACCTCAAGAGGCAGGATTTCTTGCTCTGGTGCGTTTTCAACGGAAGTCTTCTTTCTTTCAAACCAGCCTTTATATTCAGGGCGCAGCGTATGTGGAACAAAATGCCAGGTTTTTGAGAAGTGAGCTGCTTTTACTTCCTTGGCCACGAGTGCAGCGAGAAGGGGAAATTGCGGTGAAAAGCCCGTCAAAACTCCGCGGGAAGCCGAGCAAAATCAACGACGACCTTTATGCTGAACGCTTTAGAATGTGTTTTTGCCCATCCGTCGTGTTCACAGGACGCCACGAAGGACGTAAAAGAAATCTACAGGGAGAGCCACGTCTGACCGATATCGAGTGTTTATGGCCACCCGTATATCTCCAGCGGTGGGCCCTTGGTCACGGCATTGTTACCTATCTAGCGTTTGCCCCCTTTCAATTCTTCTGTTGCCTTCCTGTTTCTATTGCTTTTTTTTACAGCTGGACGTCGCCATCTACCGGTGAGGCCTTTTCAACGTGATAGCATTGTACCATGTACTTCCATGGGTTTCAAGATACGCCTGCCTTCGTAACAAAAAAAAAAAAAAAAAGAAGGAAGCATTATTAAAACCCGTTAAAGGGCCCTAAAATGTGCCTTCTAACCTGAAGATGCGGGATATGACCTGTATTGAATTCTTGGGGAACTGTACTCAGAAGTAGTTGCCCTAGGAGCAAAGGTAATCATGATTAAGACAAACCTAATGCCAAATCAACTTACAGAAAGCTGATATTTTTCGCGTCAGTCCAGCCTATAATTTATGCGAAATATGTATGTAGGCAAACTAATTTTTTTTTTTTTAATTTTCGACTCTGATCCTCCCAGTTCTCTGACGGAAGCCGCGGTTACCTCCATTCTCACTTAATTCTTGTAAGCGTATCACACAATGTTCTCTCCTTCGTAGTTAGTCTATCGAAACAGTACTAACAAAATGAAATAATAATGATATAGTATTGTATTTCGAAATACAGTTTTTTATGCGTTAGACGGCCCGTCAACTGTGCCTTTGCAACCGATTGATTTTTATTAAAATTACCCTTACTGCTCACATTTGCTTTTCATGCGGAACGTAAATTAGTCACATTCTTGAAGTCTACATTCACGTGCCTTCCTTGCAAAAATTTTGTTTGTAGAACTCCCCGTGTGTGGTTTTCCGTGCATCAATCCTAATTCTTGGGTCGTCGTACATAGGTCCCTTTCCTCAGTTTGTATTGTCGCGCCTTGTCTTCGGGTATGTTCGTTAACCGGTTGTCACTTTGTACTTGTATCTATATTTGTACCAGCACAAGGGCCTCGTGGCAGTTTCTGGGCACAATATATAAACGTAATTCGTTGATTGATTATATCTAGTACTGATATTACTGTATATTCCTATTGCTTATCGTTATATACTCATCATCAGCAACAGCACCGTCATCAATCAAAATAATTTGCCATCAACCCCTCCTCCGACCCCGTTTCCAGTGCAACCTGGGCTCGCCCGGAAACCACGAACGCATTTGCAGTTACCACACTTCTTTCCATTCACTGGCAAAAGACTCTCAATTTTAACACGAAAGTGTTTTATTCCAGGGTACACAAACATTTGAGTGACGTCATATCCGTCACGGAAGTGACGGCAGTGCAACGACGCAAGCGGCCTGTGAAGGGTGCACCCCAGCACATAGGGTCTTTTTGCGGGGAAGGAACCTTTAGAACCAAAGAGTACGTTATACTTTGGGTTGTTCGTTTTCGGTTTTTATATTTTAACACGAAAATGTTTTATCCTGGGATACACCAAGATTTCACTGACGTCATAACCGTCACGGAAATGACGGCAGTCACACCTTTGCCGAAGCGACCCGCCAGCAGGACGTCGCTCGCCCAGCACACCCACAAGACAGCCACCGACCCGAAAATCATGCTCAGATGCAGATTTCGCTGCGCATTTCACTTTCGTGTTTTACCGATTCCTATGCCAGAGAAATCAACCACAATTTTTTAGACTTATACTTTAAAAGCAAAAGGGTGACGAAACTTGAACGCGTAGCAGCGAACTGTTGCATGTGTAGGAGCGAAGTTCATCAGCCGCTATGTCAGCGTAGAAATCAAAGTTTGCTGTAAGCCGCGCTGATCAGCGAAGGATGCCGAAGGATGCAGAATCGCCGTGTTGCTGCTTAAGCAATTGTTCCAAACGCCAACAAACATCATGCATGTCGATATGCTTCGTCACATTTGCCGCTGCTCCCAACCCTTATCCAAGTTAAAGAACCTCTTGATATCAACTCCACATCCACACCTCTCGGATGCTCGCGCCTCTGACGTACGTGCTGCCTTGGATTTACTTGACGCTATTGAAGCTCGTGGAGGCTGTCCTGGCGTCTCTTCTCGGCGGGCGTACGAGGCATAATTTGTGCAGACGGGCACGTACCGCTGTGCGGGGCACAGCGCTGTGCAAGTACCAGGTGCGTGTCTCTCATGCGAGCTCGGCAGACGTGCTGTTCTCCTTTTGACCTGTCACGTTTCCCCGCATAACAGGCTTTCCTCGTTCGAACGAAAGAGCGAGCCGTGATCGCTACGCAGACTGTCTCGTTTCGGCAGATGTGGGCGCCGCAGGCCTCATTTGCTTACAGCTGTTAAACGGACGTCTAGCGTGTCGCCACTATTGCGTCGGCGCATATATAAGGACGCATTTATTATGTACTGCGAAACCGGGTTTCCAATAAGTTCCAGAATAAATAACTCCGATTAAGTATAAATGCCGGAGTCTCTCTAACAAAGTATGCGAATTCCGCATTGTCACCAGGCGTGTATTCTTTCGTGCGTTGAGTAGTGCGCCATGCGTTGCACGTCCTGCGCTTCATGACGTGTCTGCAGCATACATGATTAGTCTCCTCCGAGTACAAAAGGGGTACGTTCCCCCGGGGCATCGTCGGAGTCTCTTCGTGAATAAATAGTGAGGTTTTCGACCCTAACGGGAATACCCGAATATGAGACAATTGAGCTTCGTTAGAGCTTGGGGACGGCACATCGCTTATAGGCAAAGCGACAAGCCTTGCGTGCGGGCGTGCGGGCGTGCGTGCGTGGGTGCGCATGTGCTTATGGACGCGTCTGCGTGTGCGTGTGTAAAAAATATATACAACTTTAAGGCTAACTCATTTATCCGATATTGTCTCGTGGTGAAAACGAAGAGGTCAGTGAAACATACCGCTCTAGACGAAGAGGCATCTGGGTGTGTGGGCGTAGCCGGTGCGAGCTCCTTGATGGCCGATTAGTGTAATTATATCGGTCATCATCTACCATTTACCTGTAACTTCTGTCCTGCAGCCACGCTACAATATAAATGTTGCCTACATTCACTGCATGCAGAGCTGTTATGGAATCAAAAAGGGCGTCTGAGAGCAGCTCTTCCCCTCACCTTCGAAGAGGGGGCTGCTACACGGAAGAGACAAGCGAGGAAACACTCGGGCACTGAAAATAAGGGAAAAGAGAGGATAATAAGAAACTTTATATATTACGTCACAGTGGGGAAGAACGCGAGAGTGAAGGGGAAAATACCAAAATCACGTAAACCTAAAAACAAGTGAAACCGGCAAGGAACCACCTTGATCAGTTGTAGGCCAAGGATGCAGGGAAAGTCTTTCGGAAGAGGCGGAAGCTGAACTTGCCGCCTTTGTGCGCAATGCTCACCGAGAAGTCGTTCTTTCGTGGTCTTTCAAAAGTCTTGTATTTCGCCTCCTGACAGCGATCGCGCATGATCTGCACTGGCCAGTGTTACATACACCGTTTTCCAGACAAGAGCCTTTCACTCTTGCGTCAAAAGTTGGCAGAAGTTTTCAGCGACCAACGTAGGCTGCTTCGCAGCAAAATTACGCGCCGCTTCACGCGCTAGGCCCACATGGTAACTTTAGGATGCCTCACGGACTGACCAAGTACGGCGAAGAGGTTCTTCACCGCGCGGGGATGAATATCGCTTACACAAGTCATTTTCGATACATGCAGCAACAGGCTGCTTCTCCCTATGCATTCTTTGTGACGTGCGTGAGGACTTCAACCACGTAGTATGTAAATGTGCGCGGGGCAAGATGTGCGCGGTGCAAAATGTGCAAGCCGCTTTATGAAAGACTAACACCAAGTGACATGTTAGGCCCCTGGTCTAACTCTAAAGGAGCATCCCGAGCAACAAAAGCTATATTGACTTTCCTAGATAGTACAGGACTCGACCAGATTCTCTAAATATGGCTTCAGAAGCGAGTGCATCATCGTAATCATAGTCATCATTACTACTCCATCAAATTTATTATCTTATGCATCTGGTATAGCAAGCTAGGTGCCTTTGCCAGGCTAACGTCACCAGTAACATTAAAGGTCATTTTCTCTCTCTCTCTCTCTCTCTCTCTCTCTCTCTCTCTCTCTCTCTCTCTCTCTCTCTCTCTCTCTCTCTCTCTCTCTCTCTCTCTCTCTCTCTCTCGCTCTCTGTCTCTCTCTCTACCTGATTCCTACCGGTCTCACATTTCGATATATTTATATTTTTGGCTCGATTTACTGCCCTAAACTGTTTAGTGTACAAGTTCATAAACTACTTTATACCGAAGACTGCTTATGCACGTGCGAATATACATATACTTGAACAAATAATTATCCAGGAGAAAATTGTTCAGCTTGTTTGCTACACCACATGTACCCCGACGAATACCCAAATGCCCAATGCAGTGCATGTAAGGAAGGGCCGGTCACCCGGTGGCACGTAATGTGGCACTGTGCCTCCGACCCAGACGGCGCGAGTTTTGAAGAATACTCGACGGAACTCCAAAGAGCCATCGAGTGAAGCAACAAGACGTATTAAGCGTGCTTTTCCCCAACAGGTCTTTACTGCGCACAAAAGGCACGGGTTCCGCAAAGGGGCTAGTGCTCAGTGGGCCGCAAAGAAATTGCGACGGCGCGCCACGTCGCTGCGGGGGTCGTAAATAACTCCAGCCTACTGCAGGTTTTATTGGAGTAAAGTCATTTCCAGTACAGTCCAGTTTGCGGATTAGAGTCTATTCTCCTTTGTCTGCTGAAGTCTGAGTTCAATGGGATAGTCGTTGAAACAATTATGACGAGCACACGCTAAAAATATCTTTCTTTCTCAGCTACCTAAAATGAAACATCTAGTCGTGCGGTAATTTATCGTGCAGACTCACACAAATGCCGACTCATGGCGTGTCGTTTAACGCAGATGTCCTTTGCTTGTATATTTACGCGTTCTCAGCTTATAAACTGACGTAGAATTCCTTGCGGATAAAAATCATTCTCACTAAGCTTGTTTATCTCGACTGCCTTCGTAGTTTGTAAAGTTGAGCTCAAAGTGCCGGTTAAATCTCCTCTTCGTTCTTCTCACAAACAACCTGCCGTTATCTTCGGGTATTATCTTCATGCTTCCTTCCATTATATGCACCGAGAAGAATACCTGGATCGCTCATTTTTTCTGCATCTGACTTTCATTGGTAGTGTTTCGAGCTCGGTAGTGGCCCAAGCCTTACTGCTAGTGTGGCTCGACGGCGATTAAAGAGTTGTGAAAAATTAAGCGACAAAAGCCTGCAGTAAATACTTGAACAATGCACTTCACGCCTACATCGTGGTTCGCACGCACACAAATGCACAATAGCAGGAGATTGTGGATGCAAGGAGCGCCGTCACCGTGAACGGCTCGCGGCAAATACGGCAGGCAACGCTACGATAAGGCGCTTGTGACCGGACATTTCTCTGGTTATATGTCATATCCTCTTACCTGTGAGAAGGCTTTCATTTCTCTTCTTAGTAACTTTCACACTACTGCACAATTTCTTTGCTACCTAGAGGTGGTCTTGCGGGAGAACAATAACTGCAGGGCAACTTCTTTGTAACAGGCAATGCTGATTAAAAAAAACAGGCACACAAGAAAAAAACGAAAAAAAAAAAAACGAGCTTCTGCATGTCTGCGTGAATATATTGAACGGGTATCCTCCCCGGCCGCCTCCATGGCTAAGGCGTTGTGCTGCTGAGTTATCAAAGGTGAATTGTTTGAATTAAAACAAAGGCGTATGTTGCAGTCATCGTCAATTTAAGCTGGCGCGAGTAAAGACGCATAGCCATCGAATTCGTCCAACATTTTGCTTATCCTTTGAAGAGAACCATCATTACTTTTTTGTGGCTTTTTGTCTCGCGTTTAAGTTTCCCGCCCCTCAAACCACTGCGCATTTTATGATTTCAAGATGCCGTCGTGAGCCCAGTACGTTGTAAGAGGAAGAATAAATGAGGCACAGGCCAAAGCAGAACTTTTGGCAGAGGGATCGCTTAGAGTTCAGTTCCAGCAGCGCTTTTTACAGCCGGAATCAGCAGACATGGGTTTAATTCACTTCCGGCCCAATGTTTGTGTCCGTGCGGATAATACCTACCTGGTGGTTGTAAGGGATATTGCTTATTTCATCGATTTTGCCCTCAAGCACACAATCATTACGGAGACAAAAGAAAAGGCGAGAAACGAAAACCCCAAGCACGGTGAAAAAATATAAAGCAGTGGAATCTGTGATAGGTTGCGGCAAGAGGAAATAACACAGTATCAATGAATATTCCGCGTGTTTTCCGGCATGCTCATGTTTCCGAATGAAAGGAGCGGAAAGCCTGCTGACAGGAAGGGACTTCGTCCGTACTGCCTCTGATACCGCACTCAGCAGGACATAAAGTTTCGGCACCGATACGCGTGCGCTTCCCTCTACGAATGGCAGGGCAAGCAAGCAGGGCATGCAAAAATTCTGCAGAAATTCAGAGAATTATCGGCATGCCACCTGTCTTGAGTGTGAGATTTTCCTAGCCAAATTTTGGGTTTTTCTAAATCCTGTGCGACCAATTATCTTCAATTACGCTATTATAACGATTACGGGTGAAACTAGCAAAAAACTTCAATATTGAGGAAATGCCATGCGTTATACGGTTCGCCATTTTCCGTGATATTTTTATATTTTTGCTAGTTTTAGTTATTCAAAATTTTGTTCAACCAATTACATAAATTTACGTTATTCTACGGATTACACTTGAAACTTTCGCGAAATCTGCATTATTGCGGAAATGCAGGGTGTTACACGGGTCGCCATTTCCCGTAAATATTTTAAATTTTTGTTATTTTTCTAGTTTTTAAAAATTTAGTTCGACCAATTGTCTCCATTTACGCAATTCTAACGATAACAGGTGAAACTTTCACGAAGTCTACATTACTGTGGAAATGCCATGCGGTATACGTTTTGACATTTTCCGTAATTTTTTTATATTTTTTGTATTTTTAGTTTTTCAAACTTTCGTGCTACCAATTATCCCCATTTACGTTATTCTATTAAATTTGGAATTTTCGCGAAATCTGCATTTTTTTGTGGAAACGGAGGGCGTTACATGCTCCTTGCTGTGGGGGTACTCGGCAAAGAACGCTACACATTAAAAGAAAGCAACATGCAAAAGGTCTGCTGCTTTTCTTTTGAGTTATTTCGTATAGATGAATTCAAAAGATCAGGAAGGGCAAAAAAAGTATAAGATCTGAAAAATGGCCGCTGACCTTTTTGGCTAGTCCGGGAAAAAAAGTTTGAATTCACATACCTAAAAACGTAAATTTGACTTCACGGAGCTTTTTTTCCTTCTTACCGTAATAAATAAAAACAAACACACAAGCCGGGACAAGCAAATGCTGGAAGTGCTTTTCCGGCTCTTATTAATGGTCCGCTGACGCAGGACAATTATGAATGAGCCAAGTTACAGCGTAGCTCATTTATAATGATCAAGCGCAGATAATGGGTTTCGTAACTGCCGTGGAAGTACGCCACTATTTTAGCCCCAATAACCGATACTTTGTTACGGTTGGCAATTTCGGGTTTCGCAGTTTGTCTGCGATTTATTTCACCCTAATACAGGCATTAGGCTCTGTACTCACGTGCGCTGAACAAGGAAGTGATGGTGTTCTTGTGTGCTTGCCGCGTATAGCTATTGTTTAAAACAATGTTTCCCTTCCGGCCGAATAAAATGCGGGGTAATTGTCAGACCTGCTTCTTACGGACTTTATTCATAACCTGGGTTTGTGTATGGACCTTTAATGGGGGCCCCATCACACGTTAACAACGTCTTCTGCTCCTTATTGGTGAAAAAAAAAATTATGTATATTTATCAAGCGGCTCCGCGGCAGCGTCACCAATCTCCCCAGAGCTAAGCTGGTTCCACAGGCGCACGCCGGTGTTCTCCGACGCATGAGCCATCGGTTCCACACCCGGCCACCCCTCGCATGATCATCAAGTGGACCGGGTCGCCACGTGTGGAACGTAGGTCGGCGAAGACGCTGGGCAGCGAGCAACGTTCTGTGCACCGTGTGACGTCACTTCTCCTCGCGCATGCGCAGCACGGTTCTCCAGGAGCCACGCGAAACTGCTCAACCTCGGCCAGCGTAGCTTATGCTACAAAATCAGTCGTTGACCGTTACTCATTACATATTTAGTGCTTTTCAGCTCGTATACGATTTTGAAAATTACCAGGACGCCTAAGCATTTCTTACGAGTTGTGAATGGGAAAGAATGAATGCCCAGTTGAACGCCTGAGACGGCGTCCGTACTGCTGTCTCGCGTTGCTGAAGGGCTTTGTAACCTCGCCGCTCGAGACGCTTCAATTTGCCATCTGCCTTAAAGCTTTCGAATGGCTTCGATCTTACTCCTGCTCGTTGCACCGCTGCTCGGTCCTGTCGCCGTGTAATGGGAGAGTTGACGACGTTGACGATGATGGAGAATTTATCTACTTGTCTATTCCCTCTTGCAGCTGCGTTTGCGCTCTCTCCATCTTCCCAGTTTAGGATGGCAGTGTGGAACGCCTCGGTCTAATGAACGCTTCCGAAGGAGCCACATCTCGTTACTTTTAAGTTTAAGCTCGCGCCTTAGAATATCTCGTGGTATGGATTGCTGTGTGGTATGGACGGCTCCCCGAGAAGCTGTTTCTGGTACAGACTCTATGAGCTCTCACCTAAAACTTTGCGCCTGTGTTTGTGAGAATGAATTTTTACTTGATAAAACGTTTGCGTGGAGGCAACAGGGAAACGCTGGACCTTGCAAATAAAACACGGTGCGTGCCTCTAAAGGGTGCTTCGTTGCACGCTTGTCTATGCTGAGGTGAAGCCCAAAGGCAGCAAAACGGAGAACAATGAGCAGTGCAGAAAGTTTGGCCTATGCAGTCGCAGGAAACTTAAGTACCCCAGAAATAACTATCAGTACTAAAAGAAGGTAACAAAAAAATAAGAGAAAACTGTTTTTACACATGCTCCACGAGTTGGATCTCGCCAGATCAAATTCAGACGTGAATGAAACCTTGCCAGAGCTGGACGAGGTTTACAAATATGCGGGAACATTTGAAGCTTTCCTCAGTCACTCATTGCTTTGAATCACCGTCGGAAATTACAAGCTAAAGACGCTATTGCCTACCGCACAAAGGAGAGCTTTCTGAGCACAACTGTTTGAATACACGCCTGGCATATGCATTCATCCGAATGGTGTACCAGCTCAGTCCTCGTGCTTTGACTCCTTGAAAAGCTGCTCCGTACTTTGTCGTCGTCAGTGGTTACCATGGGAAAGTCGCTTCCGCTTAGCCTAGGCTGCTGCGTTATTTCTAAGCCAGTAGTATGCAATCGGTGAGCAGGGGTTTTAATTCATTGCCCCTGCGTTTTAATTGATTGCCTGCTCCGGAGCAACGTGAACAGAAATCAAGCAAGAAATAAAAAAAATAATGCACCACTTCGGGCGGCGCCGACGATGGTTGAACGCAAAGCTTTCGTAAAACGAAATTCGTGCTATGGTGAATGGTCCATGCCAAAGCCACTGCGATCATAAGTCTAAACTGTCTTCAACTTAAAGTCCAAACTCAGACGACAACCAAGGAATCCCTTACAATAAATCTTCACGTTCAACCATCGTCGTCATTGGACGGAGGGGTGCATGATTTTGGACTGAGCAATTTAGTTCGTAATGCCCGCCTGAGCATGTAAAAAGGTGAAAAAAATTCGGCCACTGTCGTGATTGAGACGCGAGGATTGAGGAAACGGCGGAGCTGGTGGCCTTCACTATATTTAACTTGATTTTCCTTAGATCTGCCCATCTTATCGGTAGGTCGGACGCCGTCGAGCGTACACCATCTCTTGCAACTAGGTAAGCAAATGCCCTTCAGAGCTTACCTCATTACTAGGCGCAGCCAATCCCCGAGTTGTGGGAGTGCGCCGCGAGGTGCACTCTCCACAACTGCTCGTCTGCTCCTTCCCTCCTCGTCACTTCCCCTCAAACTTCTTGGCCTAGCATTTTCCTCCTCTCCACTTAGCTGCGCCAATTTTTGAGCGGTACCCGGTGCGGCTGGAACTCTAGCTTAAACCGCTCCGTTGGTAAAAACGTTGGCCAATCCTGCATTGCGAGTATGTCTATTCGGGAGATATGAAACACTTTTTAGATGAACCTACCGCGTATTCACTCCGTAAGCGTAACGCGTGGGTGTGGGGTCTACGACATGAATCGGTACCTGCTGCTTCTTGTACAGTGAACACTTTTTCGAGCCGGTGCCGGTGAAGGTGTCAAACCTCAAAATGTGACGTTAGATCTAACGTCCTCCTACACCTGAAAATGCGACTTGAGGCCTAATGTTCTGCGGCCAACAGCCTTACCGCATGGAGAGCAACGTCATTCTCATCGCACGTCGAGCTGTGGGTAACGGCTGTCAACGCTCACCTCAGGACATGACGTCAGGCCTACTTACGTCGCGCTGAAGCACACCTGTGTCACCTGCTCCTCTGCTGCACATCAACCTTTAGCGGAAGGGGCCTAACGGAGCTGTCGCGAAGCGTCGCAGGAAAGCGTTTTAATCTTTTTTTTTTTCACTTAACCCGATACCACGCCGATACCAAATATTCGTCGGTGAGTGGCTCCTTATAGAGCACTGCACGGGCCTGATTTTAAGGCCCGAGCCCGGCCCGAGCCCGCTTTGCGAAGCCCGAGCCCGACCCGGGCCCGTAACACCTAGCCCGAGCCCGGTCCGGGCCCGGGCATTCATAAGTGAGCCTGGCCCGAGCCCGGCCCGGGCCCGCCATCTCAAGCCCGGGCCCGGCCCGGCCCGGTAATTTATTTTTTGGCCTAGGGAGGGCCCGCGCATGTGTGACCAGGCCCGGTCTTTCACGCTAACGAAAGTTTGTTTATTATATTCCGGGCGACCAGACGAAGCATCTAGAGTGTACAAGCACGTCATGAACTGAAACGCAAAAAATAAGGGCTTAAAAGTGCACGTAGTTTAGCTTGTACCGTCTGCAGTTCACGCCACATCGGTGTAATAATAGCTCGCATTCTTACACGAGAGACACCATCACCTTTGATGACCAGACTCTTGGCAACTTCACGTGGTTGTCTCGGCCACAAGTTGGTATTGCTGACATTTTTCGATCCGCATTTGAACCAACGAGTATGTACGCGCGTTGAAATATTTTCCCTGGGGTGGATGTTAAAGGGACAGACAACCGATTTTTGTCGAGTATATATTCTCTATCCCAAATGAAAGGGCATCACTTAAAGCACCTTGACCAGAAACGGTTTTGCTGATAACGCCCTAGAACTTTTTAAACCGAATTTTTTTTATCTACGAGCCGTATGTGTCCCTCCCAAAACTAATGCTGGCAACCATGACATAGAGTAGCTCGGCAACATACTTTTATTTGTATGCGAAATAAAAAACGATATTTAAAAACTTGTTCCCAGCTAAAAAAGTTTGAATCGCAGGCTTTCCTGCTCCTTTATGTGTTTTTTTAATGCAACGGTCTATTTTGCACGAACGGGGGCCATCTGTTGGGATAGACGATAGGTAGAATCTGGCCGCACGTTGTGGAGGCGGGAAGTTCGATTCTCCCCGGGCGCGACGTTTCTTTTTTTTTTTATGCTGCCGTTGGCGTATTTGGAAACTGAAATCAAATATTTTGGCAGAACAAACGCCCCTGACTCAGGCAGAATCGTCAAAGCTCCTTAGCTGGGTCTGTTTACTGAACGCTGTCGTTGATTCTGGGCATGGAGGCTCAGTTGGCCACACTGAGAGGCATGCTGAGAGGCACCCAGCGACGGCGGGTGGCGTGTCTTTAAAAATTTCAGAATAATGTTTAGAAATACATATGCAATTTAACCTTGTACAAATACTTGTTTTAAAAGGTTTTCAATACGCAAATAAACGTTTCAGCAGTTACAGTAGCTGCTTGGTTTGCAGGTCACGTGACAGGGACACATATTGTAGTGTCAAGTTTCGACACTACGAACCGCCACCCTTCCGATTTCAGGAAGTTTGCTGCCAAATTAAAATTATTTCCGCCAGTTTGTTTAGAAATTGCTTGTGGTTATCGGGCTATATAAAACGCTGGCTTTCATATGAGCTAGAGAACATATACGCGACAAAAATCGGTTGTCCGTCCCTTTAATTTAAGAGGAGGTGTTTCTCGATTGATTGATTGATTGATTGATTGATTGATTGATTGATTGATTGATTGATTGATTGATTGTAGGGTTTAACGCGCCGACGCAGCGCAGGCGATGAGGCGCGCCGTAGTGGAAGGCAGGAGGTGTTTCTCTGTAACGCAAGTTTGATTCCCTGCCATGGCAGCCGCATTTTGATTGGTGCGGCATCTAAAACACACGTGTACATACATAGACATAGGTGCACAGCTCCAGAATGTCTGAATTAAGTCCCTCCCCTCTTGGGCATTCCTTGTAATCGTATCTTTGGTATGTTATACAACAAAATAGAAAATCTTGATGCTGTACAAGAAATGTAATTAAAATTGCAGTATAGTGACCATCAGACCTAGCAAAACACGTTTTTAAAACAATGCGTACAACTAACAGCAAGAAGCACGCAAAAATAAACTAAGAATATTCATTTGATGCTCTTTTCTACACTTCACGTCGAACCTATTAACGGCAGTGCCTATGAATTCAAGCCCGAGCCCGGCCCGGGCCCACGGCGTCGAGCCCGAGCCCGACCCGGGCCCGCGGCATTGAGCCCGGGCCCGGCCCGGGCCCGCCAATAATCGACTTCGGGCGGCCCGGCCCGGCCCGCGGGCCGGGTCGGGCCCGGGCTTTCGGGCCGGCCCGGGCCCGTGCAGTGCTCTAGCTCCTTAGTTGATTTTTCAAGACTTCTCGACCGGACCATGACGCTGGGCCGCTAGGCCTACTTCTACGGCTAGGCCTACTTCTACGTCGAAGGCACGGTGGGTGAGCGTCTCCCCGCGCTAGTGTGTCTGTTATTCTCAAGATGCCCATGCAAGTGACCATGGAGGGGGAGGATATCACCCCCGAAGAGTGCCTGGTGTCCGGGTGGAATACGGCGTTTTCATAGCGCAAGATGCAAGGGTCGCCCGCGCCGGGTGGGAAGACAAGTTCAGCACAACTTGGCGGCGGCACCGGCGGGGCCCGCACCCCCGCCGAAGTCAAGAATCGTATCGTCGCAGCGTCGAGGCTCCCCCGCCTGTCGAGGGAAGACTACAGAATCATCGTTAGGCCCAGGGGAGACTTAAACGTCAAGAACGTGAGTCAAATCAAGGTGGCCCAATCTCTCGCGTTAGCGGTGCAGCTCGCTCCTACCGAGATCGCTGACGATATCGTCTGTTCCAACGCCATGCAAAACATTTTTGTCGTGAGTACGCCGACGCAGAAGAACGCACGGGCATACTCAAGAGTGGAGTCAATCACGGTTGGAGTGGCAAACTACGAGGTCAGCTCCTACTTGGCAGCGCCGACAACACGTGCAAGGGGGTCGTCAGGGGCACCGACCTCGACTTCGACGCAGGACAGCTCAAAGATATGATTGTGCAGCCTAAGAATCCCAGGGCCCTGGAGGTAAAGCGTATAAAAAACAGCACTACGGTCGTCGTCCTTTTTGATGGCCCAAAGGTACCAAATTACGTCATGTGTGGACAAAGCATGCTTCGCTGCACGCTCTACCGCAGACAAACGGACATTTGCTACGCCTGCGGCAGGTTGGGGCACCGGGCCGACGTTTGTCCGACGCCCAAAAAGACGACCTCCAGGGGGTGTGGCATCGCATCCCCGCCCGAGGACCACGTTTGTACGCCAACATGCGCTCTATGTGGGGGCCGTCATCACACGGCGGACAAGCAGTGTAAGCAGCGGTTTCAACTGCCGTACGTCGTTCGCAGAAGAAGAAGGGAGCGCCAGCGAGCCAAGTCACCTGAGTCGCCAGACAGAACACGTGACCGGAGCAGGTCACCCTCTAGGGGACGCTTCGAGGCGCCACGTTCTTGCTCCGAAACCGGACACTCCCGTTCCGCGGAACGTTCGGGATCCAGAAGACGTTCCCGATTCAAGGGGCCACCAACCGAACGCATCCAGGAGCCACCCGAGGCTGAACAAACCACGTGGGTCGATCGAGTCAAGGGACTTACACCAATGGTAATGGGGGGTTCGTCAACACCGCCAGAACATAGCGCGGCTAGGATTGTACAGCTAGAACGCGAGAACGCTTTGTTGAGGAACGCTTTCGAGCAACTGAAGGCTGAAATAGCCGAGATGAAAAGGAGAGGAAAGGCCCTACCGGCTCAACGGCCTTTACCACCCGAAACCGAGGAGGTGGCAACGCCAATAGAACCCGAGGCGCCCGTTATCGGGAAACCCTCCAAAAAGAGGTATAAACCCATACGAGACGAGGGTTTAGACGAGCTTAGAGCCGAGTTAAGAGAATTCCAGTCCGAATTGAGGACCACGCTCGAAGCCCTCAGCGACGCGGTCTCTGCCCTGAACGCGAGAGTCGAATCGGTCGAATCTAATGTGAGGATAGCAGCTAACCTGCCTCGTTCCTTCGTGCAAGACGCATCTCCATCGACAGGTAGCTCTACCGTCATGGCGGCACTGCATGGCGGCCGGTCGCGATCACGATCACGGCGGCCTGCGCGTAGGATTTCGCACGACAGGGTAATCGGGGATTCCAACCATGGCGGGACACTATAGCGAGATAGTCATTTGGCAGCGGAACTGTTGCGGCTCCCAACGTAAAAAGGCAGTCCTATAGCAGTTCGTCAGATCCCATCCTAATAAGCCGCACGTCATTTTACTCCAAGAGAGATTGGCTCAGTCGGTCTCACTTTCTGGATTTGAATCTTGTACGGTATACGGAGAAGGCAAGAGAGGCATTTGTACTCTCGTCTCGAAAAAGTTCACTTTCACCATTCGCAATCTCTTCATGGATCACAGTAAAACGGAGCACTCTCTAATCGAGATCATTCCGAGTGGCCAGCTCAGGGATAGCCTTTTCATACTTACCATTTACAGCTCTCCACGAGACATGAGGCAGCGTTTTAGTTCTCTCATTTCCAAGGCGGTTAGAAAGGCGGCAGGATCCCCGCTTGTAGTTGCTGGAGACTTCAACGCTCCGCATCAAGCGTGGGGATATCACCGCGTCACGGCCAAGGGGGCGGACCTCTGGCGGGCACCGTACGACTACGGTCTCACCCTGATTACGGACCCGTCCTTTCCAACTAGGACGGGAAACTCGTGCCCCAGGGACACCACGCCGGACCTTACGTTCGTGGCAAACGTTGGGCCCGCTGTGTGGTGCAATCTCAATGAGGACTTGGGCAGCGTTCACTGTGTTCTGGCCACGTCGTTAGTGGTACGCAAAAGGCCACCGAAGGAGTTTAGGATGACGGATTGGGATCTTTTTCGTAAAATCAGGCAAGAGAGGGAAACCGAAACCCCTACGCCCCTAGATAGTTGGGTAGCGCAGTTTAAGGAGGATGTAGCGTCCGCCACCAAGTCCGTTGTCACCGACCTAAATGTGGATAGGATGGACAGCCGATTGGCAAACCTTTTGGTGGCGAAAAGAGCCCTCGCCGATAGATGGAAGGGCCAGCGGCTGAACCGCAAACTCTGAAAATGGATTGCGGAACTAAATCGCACAATACAGCTACACTGTCAGACGCTCTCCAAGCAGCAATTGGACGAGGTGTGTAATTCGGTTGACGGGCAGATGAGATCAGGTGAAAAATGGAACCTGCTCAAGCAGTTGCTAAGTGAATCCAATTCCCGGTCTAATCAGAGGCGCGCTATTGATAACATACTACACGCAGCCCGCCAGGCCAATTCAGATTCGGAAATACTAGAGTCACTAGCCAAGAGATATCTACCTATAGACACTTCGGATGATGCGGACTACCCACCTTACAAAGGTCCTCGAATGGCCGCTCTGGATGAGCCCTTTACCGTCCCCGAGGTAAGGGAGGCCCTCGCGGCCCTCAACGGACGTTCTGCTCCGGGTCCGGAAGGAATTTTAAACAGACTTCTTCGCAACGTGATGACGAGTTGATTACATTCCTTACGGAGGAGATAAATCGCGTCTGGGAACGGGCCGTGGTTCCGGAGTAGTGGAAGCTGGCGTCGGTCGTCCTGATCCCGAAGCCGGTGCGCGCTCCAGACATGACTAATCTCAGACCGATCTCGCTCACACCGTGCATAGGCAAAGTGGCGGAACATGTTATTAACAACCGCATCTCCAAGCACATCGAAGACCTTGGTCTCTTTCCGTATAACATGATCGGCTTTCGACCGTCCCTTTTGACTCAGGACGCCATGAAGCTGATCAAGTATCAGATCATTGATAGGGACACGAGGGACGTTAGAGCCATCCTAGGCTTAGATATAGAGAAAGCATTCGATACCGTCTCGCACACCCACATACTCGTTTACATCTCGTAGCTGGGCCTTGGCCAGACCTTTCACGCGATTATCAGCTCGTTTCTTAGACATAGAAAGGCCACGCTAAAGATTGGGGATCTCAGGTCAGAGCTCATCGAGCTGGGCACGAGGGGGACGCCGCAGGGTTCGGTGCTATCCCCGCTCCTGTTTAACATTGGCATGTGTAAATTGTCTCCGAGACTCTTGGAGGTCAAGGGCATCAACCACACACTCTACGCTGACGACATTACCGTATGGTGCGTCGGAGGCTGCGAGGGTAGGGTAGAGGAAGCACTTCAGGAAGCGCTAGATCGCACAGAGGCTTTCCTTGCAGGGACGGGGCTTCGCCTCTCCTCGAGCAAGTCGGAGCTCCTATTGTACAGACATAGTAGGAAAGGATTAAGCCCAAGGGCTGGGTCCCACTGTCAGAAGTGAACCTTGCGCTCCGCACGAGCGAGGGACACCCCATTCCCAGAGTTGAGGTTATCCGGGTTCTCGGTATGCTCATCGAGTCGAACGGTTGTAACAGGCACACCATCGCCAAAATCACCGCTAAGACTGATAGCATGATAAGGTTAATTACTCGTGTTTACAACAGTCAAGGAGGTATCAAGGAGGGCAATCTCTTGAGGCTCTTTCATGCATTCTTGATGAGCCACATCACGTACGTGGCGGCCATGCACTGCTGACAGAATCACGAAAAGGCTAAGCTCAATTTACTAATTCGTAAAAGCATCAAGCGCGTGCTGGGTATCCCGATTAATGCCAGCACAGAGAGGCTCATGCAGCTCGGAGTGCACAATACTTTAGAGGAAATCATCGAAGCGCAGCACACGGCTCAGACTGCCAGGTTGTCGTCTTCACCCGCTGGCAGGGAGATTCTGGCGGTTCTGGGCTGTAATCCATCCCTGGAGGAGGAGCGCAAGGTTGGCCTTACTAAGGAGCGGAGAGCTGCTATAACTATCTCCCCGTTTCCACACAACGTGCACCCGCAGCACAATGCAGGCAGGCGAAGGGCCAGAGGCGAGGCCCTACTAAAACAAGTTCGCGACGACCCGCACTCCGTGTGCTTTATGGACGCCGCGCGGTACGGCCGATCGGCAAACTTCTCGGCAGTTATGGTAGATCACAGTGGCACAGTTCTCAATTCTCCGTCTTTCAGGAACACCACCCCGGCTAGAGCCGAGCAAGCCGCGGTGGCTCTTGCTTTACTTGACGACAGCCGGCATCGAATTTACACCGATTCCCGCGCAGCCGTTAGGGCCTTTGCATCAGGTACCGTTTCGGCCGAAGTAGCTCGCATCCTAGGAAATAAGGTCATTTCCTCACACACTATCACCTGGTTTCCCGGTCACCTAGGGTCGCACTTGTCCTGTTTAACTAACCTCAATGAGGTAGCCCACACCCGCGCGCGCAAGATAACCCACCGCGCCGGGTCGGACGGAGGCGATTCCTCGGGGATTGGTTGGGAGGTCTTCAGAGACACTTTATTCACGTTGAACGAGATTATTCAGCACTATAAGATGGGCAGGCGAAGGTTTCCTCTTCCGCACGAGAAACTCTCCAGGCCGCAGGCAGCCACGCTCAGAATGTTGCAGACCAGGTCTTATCCTAGTCTATCCACTCTCAGCTTCTACACGGACACTTTTGAACCGGACTGCCCGGATTGTGGCGAACGTAGCAATTTTGATCATATGCTCTGGCGGTGTCCCTCACTTCGGGGCCGTCAACGCATAACCGAGGAAGAGTGGCGTTCCGACTTGGAGAGCCCCGATCTACTACACCAGCTAAGGGCTGTCCAGAGGGCCCACGACGCGACGGTGAGGCTCGGCCTCCCCGTCCCCACGTGGGAGCGGCCCGCAGCGCTGCCCCCCTGAACGGCGGCAGTGTTCCTCAGGACCTTCAATAAAGTTCATTGTCTGTCTGTCTGTAACCCAAAATAGTCGTCATCGTCATGAAATGCATAAAATGTTGGCTTTTATGCTGTGCGTTTTGGGTGGACTACAGACGACATCAGTGAGAGGCTGAAAGCGCCGATCTAATTTTAAAAAACGGACTGCACACCTTTGTGCATGTTGCGCTACAGAAGCTACGTCTTTGATTTTCCGTTCTTGTACTCAGTGAACGGACATTACCGGCCCTTTTTGCCTGTGTGTCCTTGCGAAGTTCGCAATTACTCGTCCTGTTGTGTTGTTAGCCCTATTAGTTTAAACCCTGTGTTTTTCGCTAAGACCTGCACGTGGTCGTCAACGTCGCTTCGCCGTTGAAGTTCGCCCGTTTCTTCCTGTTCTGTGCAGGTCCAAACTTAGTAAAGGATGAAGGCTTGATAGCGGAGCGTCCCGCAAGCTTCGTTTTCTCGATGCGTCGGTCATGTACGGCTTTTGATTAAGTCCACGTTGTAGAACACTGTGGTTTTGTTGCACGTGGATGAGAGGGTCGACTAATATTGTCACAAAGTAAAACTATGAGCCAAGATGAAACTATCAAAAGCATTTGTTGCTGTTGCTGCAAATATATGCTTCTAGGCTAAAATCAACTAACCCTCTGTAGAAACGACAACTACAGCGGGACGCGAAGCTTTCCAAAATTAAGTCCAACACCAAACTAGCCAACCCAGAAGCGAGCGGACCATATTTATTTATGATGATTATTATGGTCGTAACGCAATCCCCACCTCATTTGTATGCTAACGTGGTGAGATGTGGGTCCGCTCACTACTAATACAGGCATTCTATGGCTTTCCTAGCGTTTAACCGTCGTTCTCGTTAGACCGAGGGGTGCAAGATTTTAGGTGCGGAGCACCTTAGGACCGCACAATGTCCGTCCGCGTCCGTGCGCATAGCATTTACAATCGCATAAAATCACACAGGCGCCGGCAGGATTCGAGCCTATCTGGTAGACCAGACAGAGTTAGTGTTGGTCGTCTTACCCATTGGGCTACGATCGTGAGCTAGTAGCGGAGAGTTCAACGGCTTACTCCCTCGCCTGCAACGGTGCGGAGTACATTAGGACCTCCCAATGTCCGACCGCGTTCATCCGTGCGCACACCACCATCAAGAAAAAATCAAGCCAAATTCGATTTGAGCCATGAGTTGCAGTTTTATGGAATAATCAAGGTGCAACTCAGCTCAAATCGAATGACGGTCGGGGCGCAACTTAGATGTCATTTCGAGTCCCCGTACTCCACACCCTCGCTATCATTCACGGAGGGGCGATGATGCCATTCATTTTTTTTTCTGTACACTTTTCACATCAATGCACCCCTTTCCAAATCCAAACTGCTTCGACCGTGCCGGAGTGGCGCAATCGAATAGACATCGGCTTTATAACGCGAGAGACCCAGGTTCGGTTCCAACCACTAGAAGCTCTTGTATTTTAACATGAAAGGGTTTTATGCCAGGGTCCACTAAGATCTAACTGACGTCATATCCGTCACGGAAATGACATCGCCAGAAAAACTTCAATTGACGCGGCGCACGCGGCGGCGCCGGGATTCGAGCCATGAACTCTTTCGCCGCAACGGGAGGTACGAAACGAGCTCCCGACAGCGCTATGAACCGACGCGTGAATAGGACGACAAACGCCCCTTATAGCCTTCCTTTCAGGTGGTGCCGCCATCTAAAAGAGGGGAAGCCAGTAGTGCATCATGACGCTAATGAGCGCCGGCAGTTGGCGCCTCGATGCCAGCGCCTATGTGTACGGGGGACGCGCAGCGTAAGCCGCGGAGAAGCCGACTTGCGGATTTCGCGCTCGTGACACGGTCCGCTGCTCCTTTCGCTGCAGCGGACCGTGTGTTCACCGAACGATTCGCTGACAACCCGTTTAGTTTCGTTCGCACGGACGGTTTGCGAGCGCCTGTGGTTTGAGACGGATTAACGCAATGCTCGGACTCGTGCAATGCAGTGGCTAAGGTTGATGCGTCTAACGGTGCCATACCTAGGAAATATAAATAGCCACGTGGAAGTTCATATCGATGCACAATAAACATTCGACTGCTCATGTGAAGGCACATTTCACTTTCGTGTTTTACCGGTTCCTATGGCAGAGGGATCAACTACATTTTTTTCTTCACTTCACCCGCCATCACCACCACCGTCAAATAAAGTTCGCTTTTCTTGCAGTGCTCTTTGAGTGGGCTACAGACGGCATGAGTAAGAGGATAAAACCTTCGTTTTAAAACAAGGTAGTAAGGGTGTAAGGTATGCATGATCAAGTAAATGCACTCTAAAGTTAAGCATACCGCAATTTCTAATTTATTAGATAGCACCATGCGGTGACAACCCCGTCAAAGAACGTCCGTTGCTCGTTGTAGTGTTACAACTGGGACTACTGGGGCTAACTACTGTAGTGTTACTACTTTGAAGGTGCAGCAATTCGTATTCGAGGTATTTGTGTCGAAGTGAAGGTGATCCACGCATAGGTTGGCGGATACTGATCTTATGACAGTCGCTGCTTATCGAGTTTTTCATCAAAATGCAGAGCAGGCAGTGCGTTTGTGGAGGCGTGTGGCTGTTATTTAGGCGGTTTTGCCACTGCCGTGCACGTACACACTACAGACGGGATGCATGCCGGATTTCGCCATCGCACTGGTCCGTCGACCCGATAGGTACGCCGTTAACTTAGGTGAACCCGGTATTATGGCCTGGTTAGACCAAGTCCAACGTGATTGGTTGTTTGTCCGCTTCTCTCGCCCGCCTTCCCCTTCTCCCTAACACAACCTGGTCAGGCCCAGAATGTGATTTTGCTCCTCGTTAGCCGTCGCTGCTCATTTAGGCCCGAGGGTCGAGGTCTGGGTCGAGCGTACAGATTGAGCGCAAATTGGATCGATGTTGGGCCCTTTTCTACTACTCTGACTTTTGCTGTTTCGATTACGTAGTGAAAGGGAGGGATCGGTGGCGGTTACCGAATGGCCTGGCGTTATAGGAGCGTTGCGCTATGTCGTTGCACCCATTTCAGTGTGCTTGTTCGCGCATTTTGTATCCCACTTTTGTCGATATGTTACTCGTACGCATAGCTAATACCTGGTGCGACTGCTTGCGGGTTACGAGGCGCCTTCCTACCTGATACGACGCGCGCACGAATTACCGCCCGGCAAGTTTGCCCAATTAGGTGGACATTGACCCTAGAAATGATTTTCCGGTAGTTTTACGGAAGTAGGCCCAGAAACCTTATCTTGGCAATGCTTGGGTTTTTACGTGTTTGCAGCCTCGAAAAAGGCAGTGCGGCAACTGCCGGGGAGGCGCTTCTCATCGGAACTTGGGAGCAAGGATCGCAATGCAGAGCTTACACGTGCAGTATATGGTACGAAACCGTCCCTTAAGTATATAGTTGCCAGTTTAGAATATTTTGTGCTCGGCGAATGCTAAAAGCTGATAATCATTATGCAGGGCACTTATCGTCCCTAAAGAATTTCATATTCATCCTAGAAGCCCTCTCTGGTTCAAGTTAATTGACACCAAAACTGAAGGTAACAGTAATCAGTACTTAAAGAAAGAGACGAAGTATTCTCGGAATTCTTAAACTGATGCGCTTGAGCAGCAGAGCCGGGCATAAAATCCTGCTGCTTTTAAAGCTCTAACTTGCGACTTTCGCTGCTCACGTCTAGATATCGACAACCGAGCACGAGGAAGGTGTCCACACTTTCTTTTTGAAGATTGTAGCCAGTGATTAGCTACCGCTGACTTGGTGACTTGAACTCGACGACGTTAACGTCTAATAGCATCAAAGTCTCCAAGGTAAAAGGAGCGATAAAGATGCCCGAGACGCCAGGAGGAACCTCACAGGCTACTTGAAACCGATGAAGTTAGCTTCTAATAATATGCAGTACTCTGACGGAAACGAGCATGGAAAAGGCGTAACCTCGCAATAATAATCTTGCCTAAAGGAGAATATACGAAGCAAACTTAGGGTTCAGAACATTCGAGGGTCGTGTCTAATTCAATACTTGAGTATGAAGCGAAGATGTACTAATATACCTATGTTATTTTTCCCAACTGCTCGGCACACTTAATTTACATATGGTGCATTACTTGGTGGTGGCGTGGTAATTCCCACTCGGAAGACCGCACCGCGAGAAGCAACAGGAGCCTCCGCGGCTGCTGTGGTCCCCATCGAGCGCCCACGGCTCCGAGGTTTGCGTGCAGGGTTGCCATAAATAAGGTTGCGCGGGGAAACTTAAGGTGGACGCTCCGATACCATCAATTTATGGTTCTTTTTTGTCTCTCTGGGGATTTTCGCCTTCGCTTTTTCGTCTTTACCACCAGCATTTACCGGAAGAACTCCCCTTTGGAACGACAGCGTGCAATGCTTTATTTCGTACTACATATTTTATCTTTAACCTGTTACTTCTTTTTGGCGTTTCACAACTTCTGAGTTTAAATCCAGGCGAACCTTCAAAGGACCCCTGCCGCTAACCTTCCTAGTTTCTGTTAGGGCATGTTTTTAAATGCCCTGTTCAATGATCATTTTGGATTAATCATAACAGAGTGGGGAGCATGCGTTCGCAGTTTATATAAAATACTTGCCCTCACAGCAGATGCTGGAGATATGGGGTTGAATTCGAAGCTCATGAATCACTGTCTACAGCATGAAGTATATACTAAAATGTTTACGAAGACAAAATACAAGTTTAGGCAATTCAAAAGGTTGCCTCAATTAGAATAACACTGACACCACTGTTAGCGTAAACGTAACTCAAATAGCGATATAACGAGAAAACATGAAATAGGCATGCGACTCATCAGCTAGTCGGCCGGAGGAAACTTATGACGTATTCTGGGCCGCTTGTTATGGTTGCCTGAGGGCGACAAATTCCAATGCAAATAAACTGGGAATATAAGCTTGCAGAACGAACTATTTGGGCTTGAATGTACAGTACCCGACCAATTTTTCGGACCTGGAGGGGAACAAAATATAGCTCGAATAAAACAGCAGTTCGAAAAAAATCCGCGACTCGCAAAAATGAAATTTATTTCATTTAAATAGCACTTAACAGCTCTCAAATGGTTCCTTGCCCCTAAATTCCTCCTTCGCCTGAGAACACCTGTTTGCATCTCTGCAAGCATCACGTTTTCTTCGTAAACATTGGACCAAAGCGTTGGAAATGCCTTGCGTTGACGGTTGCGGGCGGTCTCGAGTGTATTCAGAAGTCAAAATCACTTTGCGGCAGCGCGGTCGCCTTGCGCACGATATCGTCGTCCGTTAGCTCCGCGCAGAACACTATGCTGCTGTCCACTGCAGCAAACTCTCGAAATGTCGCGAAATATCAAGGTTGGTTGCCTTGGCGGGAGTCAAGCCAATCCCCATCCAATCCGAAGCTAGCCAGGTGGTAGGATTCAAAATGGCGTCGTCCTGGTGTCGCACCGTGGCTCTATAGTGTACACTATAGTGGCTCTGTCGCGAAAACGTTTGTCCGAAAAATTGAACTTTTGGCTTTCTTTATTTTGTCCGAAGTATCCGTTGTTCATATAGTACATTAATCCTATGGGACAACTGGCGGTTCCCCAGGAAAGTCCGGAATATAGAGAAAGTCTGAATTCTCGGAGTCCCAAAGACATAGATGGCAAAATTACTTCTAAAAAGTAATTAAATTACATTATAAATCACTCCCCTAAAATTTTCTAAAATGTAATTAAATTACACTACAAATTGCAGTGATCGAAAGTAATGACATTACATTACTATTACTTTTCGAAAGTAATGAAATTACTTTGAAATTACTTTAATAAAAAATTCATCACTCATACACTACCAACTCATATACACTTTATTTACACTCATACATATACACTGCAATCCCAAAAATTTTGTTTATACACCAACTTAGGTACAGTTTATTTGCAGCGCTATACATTGATATGTTGGATACCTTTATTACATCTCAGAAGGAGCTGCGATTCAAAGTGGGCATCGGAAGGGTGTCCCCGTTTGTACGGTGGGTTGTCTTTTGCCATGCTAAAAAGACGCTCCGCTGGAGCGGAGGAGGGCAGGGTTGTGTCGAACATAATGAAGAACTTTTTCATGTTCACGTACCCTACGAAAACAGTAAGATCAGCGATGCCGGTGCTCCTCCAACGCTGGAGTTCATCGCTTGGCGACTGAATTGGCCCGGTCCTCCTGATCATGAAGAAGCCATCGCCGGCGTCTGTGAACTCTGCCGTGTTGCTTCCGGTACTTTCCTCGCTAGGAAAGAGTTCGTCGAAGTGGCTCCGAAGCAGCTGCCAGTTTTTCCCCTCAAGGCGCTCGTCGCCTAGCCCCGCCAAATTGAAGCGGGGACGGGTTGCGGCTGCAACCATGTTGTCTGCGTCCTCGAGGGTTTTCGACAATCTGAAACAATATCATCAATGAGTGAAGTGAATGGCTGCATAGAGAAGAATTTTTTTTATTGTAATATTGTTGGGCTTTTGATCCACCAAACATGCCATACGTTGAGATAAAAAAGAAGCCAAATATTGTTTACATGTCAACTGCGCAGGGAGCAATTAGCATACTGTCTTATAATATCATTGAGTATGCAACGATAATTGTGTAACTATTAGTTGGGTTTGATGATTTCAAGAATGCGTCCCGTAAATCATTATATTTGGACGTCTACGCTGTGCACCAACAACGAAGTACCACAGATTGTAGCAGCGCCGAACAGTTTAATATTCTTCATAACGTCATAAGACTGTCAGCAACGTACCTTGTCGCGACGCCGCTTTTGATGGCATCATGCAACGGCGTACAGTATTTCAGTTCCCAAGGACTGTGAATCGATCGTTGAAGGGACCACAATGTTGGCAGCAGGGCGCCCATGTACATATATCTCTCTCCTTGAAGGAGAGATATATTGAGCGTTGTTTCCTTCGTGTTCGTAAAGTCCCAATGCCCAGGGACTCTCTGGGCATTGAAACTCTACTTGGTCCGGAGTCTCTGGCCATTGGAACTCTACCTGGTCAACTTTTCTTGGTCAACTTTTTATGCTGTAAGAGAAGCGGACAGGCTATATCGTAGTCAAAAGTAATTGGAAAAGTAATAAGTAATTTCCATGAAATTACTGGCTGGAAGTAATTTATTACATTACTAAATTACCAACACTCAAAAGTAATTCATTACATTACTCATTACAGCGAAAAGTAATTGAATTACTGTAATTTGATTACTGTAATTTCATTACTGCCAAGTCTGCCCAAAAACGCTGCTGTAGTGCATCTTCCTTTTATAGAAGCAAGAATGGTAGGGCAAACAATGTAAACTACGAACGAACACGTAAGTGGAAGCACTGCGTATACGGCGCGCACTATGCCGGCCGACACTGCACAGGCGTCGGGCCCGTCGGGCTTGTCTCACACGACACTTGCCAAACTAGTGTAAGCGACACTGCCCTTTATGTGACTCCGTTTGTCAAGTCATAACCAATGTTTGAAGAAACAATTACTATCAACCGTACAAAACTACTTCAGCTACAAATCCGGTCAGAAGCAAACTTTGCGCGGACAGCGGTTCTTCAGTGGTATCGCTGCGCCGCCTATGTGGACGGACAGTAACCAAGGTAACAAAAGACGCATTTTACCGAAAACGGCAGACTCAGTCAGCATACTATCTTTTTATTTACGTACCCGCAAAACGCCAACGCTGAAGTCATGAAATATGCAGCAGGGGAATGAAACTTTCGGCTTAATTTTTCTTTAATTTCTCCGTGAATATAGCATTGTTTTCCCTAAGGCAAGCGCTGAGGGCACTGTAAAACACCAAATCTTTTTAATAAAACAGGCTTGTTCTTTTTGTTTATGGCCACTTTCAAGCCTATATGTTTAACAGCAAACTTCTTGCTTCCAGTTGCCAGGCCGGATAGTACGGTCGCCCAGTAAGGCTATCCTGTGTCATAAGTCTGTTCTCATGGCCTATAAAGATCTTCGCACTGTGGTCAGTCTTTCGTTCCTACTGAGATTGCACCCAGCCGCTTACGGCAAATGCGTGTCAAGATTTACATAGACATCACTAGACGATGATGCACTCTCCGAAAAAGGCGAATACTGCGAAAGAATAAAGCTGAGGGGCATCTGATCGCTACGTTTTACTCCGCACTCAAAATGAAGCTTCACAAAATTTTACATAGTTGTTGAAGACTCGTGAACATGGTTTCATGTTTAGTTTAGTATAGCTGTTCTCAGGTAGACCAAAGTGAAAGGATAATCGCTGCCCACGAATGTACTAAATAATCCAAGTTCACACAATCATCCTTTTTATTCCTGTGATTATAATATAAGCCTGTACTGGAAGCTTCGAGGAAGTCGCATTTTATAGGTGTGTCATGTAAAGTGCCGTAATTGTGGTTCCCAAAACACTGTTCTTCCTATAATATGGAACCTACCCATCTCTCATCCGTGAAGCGTGTGGTTGATGGCTCCCAAGATCACTGAGCTTTCCATGGCCACCCGGTCTTATCAGCATCTGCTTGGTCCATAACGCGGCACTTCATCAAGGGCTGCAAGTCAACAAACAGAGACTGTACACAAGGCCCAGCGCGCGTTAATACACGAGAAGTACTCACGTCTATCAAATTAGAGGCTCATCACGCCTGCATCCACTTCGAATCCTTCGTTCCCTGTTGCTACTTTTTGCCCCAAGTACATAAATGAGTGAGCAACGTAGCTTACGCGTGCTCTCTACCTACAGGCGCCTTTACAAGCTGTGCAGCTTGTTCTCGTCGATGGTGATAGACCCCTTTTTACATTAAGAGGACGCACCATTGTATCGCGTATCCTCGCGTGTACACTAAGCGGTTTTAATCGACGCTTTATTCGATTTTAATTAAGCCCCCTACGCTTCCTCGCGTTTCGTTATTTCCCTAATTCCCCTTTCACGACGTCCGCTTTTCCTTCCGTCCCCACACCAGGTCACCGACAAGCCAAAGGAAGCTAGAGGGGTTGTGTTTCGCTCCTTGCCTGCCATCAACCACTCGCCGCGCTAATGCGCCGTCATCAGGCCCCAATCGGGTTAATGATAACGCACTCATTTAAATTCACTGGATCAATAGTAAACTTTGGCGTTGTACGGGGGTACACCAACTACACTTGCTGGCGTAATGTTTCTGGCGAAGAAGCACATACTTTGGGCTGTTGAGCGGAAATGTTTGGAAAACGGTGATAGGTATACTTTCGAGTTGCAGAGGAGCCTCCAGCAGCCCCTTCGTCGAGGGATACTACATTAGGAGGAATGTCGCTGCAGTATTTGCCGCGTGTTGGCTGTCGCAATATAAAATTTGCAAGACTGAACAAAGCGTTTATTTGCGAGAAGCCGTTACTCACCGTCGCAATGGCTGCATTGGAAACATGACTTTTATCAGGGCTATGTATAAATCATGTTTCTAAATCTACTAAAATGTTACAACTTAATCTTACATACCCCCTTACACTGTGATAAACATTTCTGACAAATTAAAAAAAAATGTTCCTCCGGGATGGATGTTCTGGTAAAATATCTGGGTACATGTCTTCAATTCTGCGTGCAAGTGAACAGATTTCAGCGCTTCTACGTTCAAAACACACCACGTTAATTCTGTAGGCCCATCTTTGCAAAAGAGGCCATCAGATAATGTTTAAAGAGGGCATAAAGACCAAATATAAGTTAATTTGATTTGAAATCAAAAGCTTTTGGTAATTCAATCAGCTGCATTTCAGCCACGGTAGACGCTTTTTTAACCGAAAAAAAAACACACAAGAGATTCGGGAAAACTTTAATTTCGCGCTGCAGTGACGTAATACGGCTAGGAGTGACATAATACGGTGCCGCACTAAAGACATTGCTATCAAAATATTAACTGCGGGCTAGCATCCAAGTGACATGATCAGAAAGAACTGAAGGCCCCAGTAAAATCGCCCGCCATTCATAGTTCGTGGTGGTGGCTTAGGTCGGCAGACGCTTATCAACCAAACGGAATTTTTGTGACGTCATCGAGAAGTTGCCTGAAAGTGACTGATGAGTCGCCACTGCTGCGTATGTTATCTTTTGATGTCAAGAATATTTGTGTGATGTTTTCGATCAAATTGGCATCATATTTATCGAACAAATAAGATTTAATGAACCAGACATGAATTTTGCCTTCATGGCCATTTTAAGAATCTTCCTCAATCAGTACTCTCCCCCACCAAATCATTACCCCTACTGACCTCCTATAACGAGACTGTAAAGCTATTTGCATTCGAGGATGCCTACTTGGTGAATCGGGCTGCACACGCTGAAGCACAGGAGAGCTTGAACTCCGCCGCTCCTCTGGTTACCAACCCCCGCCCCGCGTATCATGCGATACCAAAAGTCAATACGCAACGCTACCAAGACATCTCCCCTTCATGATATGCAGTGTGCTTTAATCAAGTAGGTCGCCAATGCAGGCTGCACTCCTGGCACTCTGCGCTGGAGTCCACCGCTCACCTTTCAAAATGCACATACCCTGCCCTTCGCACGAAAGCCAACCACCGAAATCTTGCTTTGAATGGCTCACGTTTCACCCGCTATCGAACCTCCGGCATAGCCAACGCGCAGCCGCCAGCCCAACAACACTAAAATACGAACACTTCATTCGACAAACTTCTTACGTTCCATGGGTATTTATTATATCAAGAGAAGTCCTAGTAGTGCAATCGAGATGTACAACGACCGCACATTTCATATAAAAACCGAACATTCAAAAATTTGTAATCCGCTGACGCCATGCTCCTCTCTTCTAACACATCAGTTTTTGGGAATCCGTCCCCCAATGAAGGAGATACAACAAAAACGACCATGTGTAAAGCCTACGCTTAGTGGTGTACTAGTGAGGTCGAGTTGGGAAACCCCTCAACCCATCATGAGCCGCGGCAGGGCATGATGGCACATACTTGCTTCACGGGGATTTATAAAGGGAAAGAAGCATACTGACTGAGAGTTTCACAAAGCACCTGGCTGAGCACTTTGCTTAAACACAGATGCGACAAGCGGGGGGTGATAAAAAACCAATGTACTCCACAGTCGCCCTTCTACTCACCAGAACCATCGCGACCTGTGAATAGGGAGGATGCAATGCGCCAAGCGATCGTTTCTGGAAAGCGCACCGAAGGCCGAGGGAGCATTCCGTGAAGATAATCCAGGCGTTTCCTCAACAGCTTTGTCGTCAAGTCTAAGTGAATCCTTGCTGGTAGACTCGACGCAACACCGATAAACTCAGCAAGAAGAGCCGCGTTGCACGACCGGGTGCACGCTGTACGCTGGGATGAGGGAGGAGACCTGTGCGGTCAGCCTGTAGCGGGAAGGTGAGTAACCAAACAAAGAAAGCACGGCGGCTTGTGGCAGGGATGATTTCCTGCTTCCTTTCAGAAGGCAAGCAGGGCATGAATGAGATGGTGGGAGCTACAGCAATGAACACAGAATTCTTCGGGGGATTGCGTAAAGAAGGAGGCAAGCAGAAATACTAACCAAGCTAGAACCGAGTTTGATATTATGCGTATTTGGAAAGGGGAAGATAATAGAAAAAAACTAACGCCTCTTTGTCTAACGACTACGACGGTGGAAACACTCAGCTTGGTCGTGGGGGATTCGTTGGCTGTCGTTGGGGTTGTAGGTGTTCACAGTGTTTTGGGGATAAGACGGTCGCCATCAGCGAAACCAAGAAAGCTTCGCTTTAAATCCAAACTGCTCAGACCGTGTCGGAATGGCGCAACCGAGGAGATGTCGGCTTCACAGCGCGAGGGACACGGGTTCGACTCCGACCACGGGAAGCGCTTTTTCTTGGGGTGCTTGATGTGCCTTCGCTTATCATCATCATCGTTTTATAAAACACATTGTTGAACCGCACGCTTGGCTGTTTCAGTACCTCCATGCAACCAGGGACGCAGCTGGAAACCAGTTCGCTAACGACTTCAGACTTTGTCCCCCCCAAACGTTAACGTCTTGGTCATGGTGAAAGAATATTTAGCTGTTGACATTCGCCGGCCGCCGCGGCGGAGAACGCGGCCAGATCGTGTTCGCCCTTAGTACATACGCAGACCGCAGCGGCGCGGGGGCGCTGCGAATGAGAGGCCGGCTATCGCTTGTGGAGTAGCGGGCGCAGCTGCGGTGGATGCGCGGCGTGCTTGACTTGTGTCATTCACGCTGCGTTTCGGTGTTTTCTGCTGCCAGAGCGAGGAGTAGACATTATGATTCAGCTTCCACGTTGTGTTCGTCACCGATCACTGCGGCACCCGCCGAAGTGAGCGTTGTGGAACTCACGCGGTACAGCAAGGCGACGCAGTGCGCGGATATCACGGCCCATGTGCTTTTTCGATGGCAAATCTCTGCGAACGGCACTTGTAATGCAGTGTGTTTTCTCCAGAAAGAAAGGCGACTTGTAGTTAAAAATGTGTGTTACACAAAACGACTATTTTGGATTTCGTGGAAGAAAATAATTTTTTTATCCTTATGCTGAATGTATACATGGGTAATCAGGGGCCTAGACAGAGCAATGCTATTAACACACCGAATCGTTATATGAAAATGTAAAAACAAGGATAACAAGAATGTTGGTTTGTTCAGAAGTATGGTTCTTCAGAGCCCTGTACGTACCCATATTTTTGTGCAGATATTACGTCGACGAAACAAATAACATTGACATCACTAAAGCAAAAAAAAAAAAAAAACGAAAATTGTTTCGCCGCAGGATCTAATTCTTTTTATGTTTTTACCTTTGGCGTATAGCAACCCCCGAAAATAATTTCTGGATACGCCACTGTGGGAAATAATAGACACCGCAATGCATGGCTCCAGATTAGGACCAACTGAGATTATTAAGATCGTACAGAACACGGGTATCAGTTGCATTCTTTCGCTGATGCCGCAGTCAGTGTTACACTTATGTTGTTTGATTCAGCTCCCTGATCAGTAAAATCTCACAATATCAAAAGTCTGTGGGCCACAAGGTTCCCGGACGAAATAATTGAAGCTTCCGCAAATTTTGACAAAAATAAACCGTGCATAGATAAGGAAAAAGAAAGGGAACACAAACACGAACTCTTGTATTTTTCTTTATTTGCCCTTGCCTACGGGCAGTTTTTTTTTTTCAAAATGTGTGAAAGAACCAGTTAGGCCAAGTTCCAAATTTATTAGAAATCATTGAGGCTACCGATGCCGGTATCTTCCATGTGTTTTCAAAGAAGTATTTACCCAGGCACACCACATGCCGTATGCCATGGCAGCAATGCGGTTAAGTTTATACAGCCATCGGGGGCCCAGTTTTTACCCGCTGCACATTTTGGTTTAACCTAATACGTTTATAAAGCTGTATAATTTGCCCTGACCCCACTAAGTTCGGTGGAGAATTTTGTGGTCCACGAAGTCACCTTACTAAGCCGACTGCAACTATTCCAAACTGACATCCGCCAATCCCAGTTTAGAGTCGCGTCAGTATTTTGTATCTGGGCGTGCACGCCTGTGTTTCCGTGAGATAGACAACCGCTCAGCACCGTCGGTATCGTCGTGAAAGCCGAGCTTGATAGAGAAACGCCTGGGAAATCTTCACTGACCATTTTCGTGTCGAGCAGGCAGCACTGCAGTGTTTTAGCCATTAAAATGTCGCATATGAATTGTCCTGGGTTAGCTTCGTTCCGGGCCCTCGCGCATACAACGGCAAAGGCGTCCCGCTACACAGGAAAATAGCGCGGGTTGTGTGCCTAGCTATGGAGGTAGCATTTCTGATACAGGCGAAATACGAAAGCGTCACTGACGTCTCTGGACACTTTAAAGAACCACAGTTGGACGAATTTTACCATATTCTCTACACGGCGGGCATTACCACCTCCCACCTTGGGCGATTGACACTACTCAAGCAAAATTTTTTGCTACGCGTAGGCTCTTCGGCCCAAAAGGGCGAACGAGGGCGTTTAGGACAACGTTTTATTTTAAAAAGCGGCAAAGTAACTACGCTCTCGGGAGTCGTGCGGATGAGTGAAAAAAAAAAAAAAAATCACGCCATATCCACGGAATGAACGATGATAAGTGGGGCGAAGCTCGAGAGGGGGAGATCATCGATAACCGTAACTCTCCCGTGAAAGTTCGCCCATTACATCATTAAGAAAGACGTAAGACTGTGTGCGTACATTGTACAAATCAACTTTTATTTTGTTCTTTTACTTTGTTCTTGTTCGTTTGTTGTTGTTGTTGTAGGGTTCGTGAGGCTGCAAGCAAGCGCTCGTATCGGCAGGCAAACCCCGATGCAGTGAGAGCTCGCGAGGCGGCTGCAAAACGCATCAAGCGAGCTCAGCCCGAAGCTGCCGACGCGCGGTTTAAGCGCGACTTTCTAACGAGATGCTTCGGCCTCTCTTTCGCGCACGGCGGGATCCTGTCGGCGAGCGCGCGCTGCCGCCGCCCTGCGCGCCCTCCACTCCGCAGCCTTGTCAACAACCACCTCCTCCATCCGGTGACTCGTTGCGAAAGAGGAAGCGCGTCAACAGCGATTGCCTTTTATAGTGTCAGTCACGTGCGAGTGACGTCATCATGACGTCACTCACACCAGCGCCACCTGCGAGTGAGTCATCGAACTAGGCGGTCACGTAGCGCCACCTGCGAGTGAGTCATCGAACTAGGCGGTCACGTAGCGCCACCTGCGAGTGAGTCATCGAACTAGGCGGTCACGTACCACGAGACACAAGGGGTGGACAGACCCACGGCTTTAGGAGCTTCGCCCCTAAAAATTATTCGCAATAGAAGCGTTTCGACAACGAGCTCGGAAGGGTCGCACGACCGCGTTCTCGCTGCTTTTCCGCGCACTGCTGCAGTTTCTGTGAGTAAAAATGAAAGTAACCCAAAATTATCTGGTGTCGACAGCATTTTCAATCTGTCTGTGCCTATCTGCAATTAAAAAAACTTCACGTACACGCCGCTCCACCGAACGATCCCACAGCACCTGCATTACGGCTGCCGTAGCTCGGCGAGTAGACAGGCCCTCGTGGCGGGGCGCACTCTGGCGGCGTTCCGTAGAAGCGCATGGAGCAGCGAACAAGATCTGACCGGGCCGCCGCGCACGGTGTCAACACCTAAATATTATTACACCGTGGTCTGGGTGTATCTATTCCTTCCGCATTTTTAATTGTTTTCATGTCTCCAGTTTTGAAGCATTTTCTGCAAGTTTGTTCAGATGTGGGAGCACTCTTTTCCGTAGGGGGTGGTGTTGTGAACCTGCCGTCGTTTTATTAGATGCAGAGCATCTGATTCACTCGCCTTGTCCCTCCGGCGTCGTCGTCGTCGTCGTCGGCGTTGTCCGCCCCTCCCCCCCTCTCCTCTCCGATAGCGAACACTCTCTCGCGAGGGGCATTGGATTTTATTCGATTGGCTTGGATTGGATTGGATTGGATTGGCCTGGCTTAGCTTGGATTTGATTTGGATTGGATTAAAGTCGATTGTGTTGGATTGTGTTGCGTCATAGCCGCGGCAGACGCGCTGGGGCCGGCGCATGTGCAGTACTCTCTCTTCCTCAGTTTCCTCTCCTTCGGGCGCGCTGCGCATATAACCGGTGTGCCGTTCTCCGGCAAGCAGCATCCACGCTTGGCTCAAACACCTAGAATCCAGGTCGCTTTACAAGTACGCCAACGTCGTCATCGACTGGGACCGGCTACGCAGTCCCCTCAACGTTATGCGCGCTATAAGACGCGGTCCCTTCGCCGCTCCGCCTATGCGTCGCATCTACATAGGGGTTCCCGCGAGGGGAAGTGGGAGTTTTTTCTTCTGTTCACCTCCCAGCGCCTCAAAATGATCTATTGCCACAGCTACAAAAATAGGGCGTTCTGCCGCACGGGCAGCGAACTGATAGAACGGGCTTTCTCTATACTTTGTTGCCGTTGACACTTTTGCTGCCCTAATAAAAAGACATGAATGAAGCTCACACTTCTTGAAGGTAGCGAAGCTGTACGCAACCTTCACTACCATCACGACGGTTTAAGTCCACGATTGCAGCCGATTTGTTTTAGATGCGACTGCATCTCATTCACTCGCCTTGTCCTTCCATACGGCGTTGTTGTTGTCCGTCCACACCCCTCCCCCATTCTCCTCGCCGCGCGAGCTGCGCTCTCCGCCGCTCACCCCCTCTCCTCTCCGATAGCGAACGCTTTATCGCGAGGGGCATTGGATTGGATTCGAATGAATTGGCTTGGCTTGGCTTGGCTTGGATTGGATTTGGATTGGATTGGATTAAAGTAGATTGTGTTGGATTGTGTTGCGTCATAGCCGCGGCAGACGCACTGGCGCAGGCGCGTCCCGTCACAAGCATATATGTTTATATTTGTTCTACCTTTGCACATTTTTTAATTGCTATTTCTTCTTATGTAGACAAGACAGAAAATTACACGCAGTGTTTGCACTTCTGTCACAATTGTCGGAACATACAGGCATTGTCGGAACATACAATGACCGCATTCGCCATTGCAGTTATTAACGACCTTGATAATCCCCCTCTCGACTCCATAACCTTAAATACTTCCCATCCCGCCACGGCAGAAGAGGCGGCAATTGTTTTAGCCCTCTCCCAAAGGCCGACCCCCACGATAATAATTTCAGATTCCAAAGCGGCCATTCAAAATTTTGCCAACGGCCATGTTTCGCCACAGGCCTCCAAAATTCTCCGACGCCACCCACCCGACTCCCCGGTAGAAATTGTCTGGACTCCGGCGCACGCTAGCCTCGCTGGTAATGAGGCTGCCCACAATACGGCTCGAGGGCTCACAATCCTAGCTGGGGCCAGCCTGGAACCCTATCACGGGGCCAGATCAGCCAGAGATAGACTCCTTACGTACAAACAAATAACCGCTCATTACCGCCTCGACCGCCGTAGGTACCCCCCGGCTCACGCCAACCTTACAAATTCGGAAGAACACTCGTGGCGTCTCCTTCAGACGAACACGTTCCCTAATCCTGCTATACTTCACCGAATCCACCCTTCATTGTACCCTTCCCCAGAATGCCTTTCATGTGGCGCCCTCGCTACCCTTCCCCACATCTTCTGGGGGTGCCCGAAAGATCCCTTTCCCCTAATTTCCCGCGATGAGCAGTGGGAGGAGGCGCCAGGGAGCTCAGATCTAGAGGTACAAACCTCCTTGGTGACCAGAGCTGCCGATGTCGCCGCCCGGCACAAGCCAGCGGCCACAACCGCCTCCTGAGCCACATAAAGATAAATAAAAATATTTTCTCTCTCTCTCTCTCTCTCGTGCCAGTTATTAGTTATGAATTTATTATACATATTCTTTCTCCACTTAAAAATTACGTGGAGGAGGATGAGGTGCAATCTCAGGCCTTCTCCTACCCCCTCTCCCATGTCTTCCGCTCCGAGCAAAATTTCTGACTACGCCCCTGATTGAAATTATGCTGCGAGTTCGCTTTTAAGCGAGAGTTGCACACAGCAAGGTGTAAATTTTTATTGTACAATTTCGCCTTACGTTGTTTACCTGGATAGATGCAATTATGCAAGCATACAGGAAGTACAAACCTCTGACTGTGGTTGCCATTTTTTAGACCTCCACATCCACTGCCGACAACACAGAAACAAATGCTCCCCTCCCAAGCCTTTCATTCTGTGTTGTCGCATGTAAAATACAGCAAGTTAATGTCTTTAAACCACGAAGGGCAGGCAGCGAAATCGCGTAGCTCGGCGGCATAGCGACAAAACCAATAGTTCTTAACAACTCCCTGCCCATGTACAACCAAACGTCGCGAGCGAAGCAAGCAGAAAACTACAAGGGAAGGACGTGTAGAGGACACGTCCCCCGAGGGCCAGAAAATTAGGATTCAGTGAAAGAACGTCGGATTCGGTGCTTGTACAGAAGTTGCGCGATCCGTTCAGTTACTTCGCTTCGCTTTGAGCCCGCGACTAATTAAAAGCCGTGAGCCCGACTTCATTGATTAAGATCGATTATTCACCGGTTGCCTGCAGCCAAGCAGAAAATAAAAATAAAGGTACTCTCCCATTTCGACCTCTGCAAACTCCACACGCTGAGCACCTGACTGCGTTGGTATAGGGAGCCAATCGCAGAAACACGACACTTTAAAAAGGTGATGGCATTGCGGTGCTTTCTGGTGCATCGGTTTCAAAAGCGCTGCTACATTACGTGACGCGCTTGAGGGCGCGAAAGTGGCTTCAGTTCGGAGTCTACGAAAAAAGCAATAAGAGATCGGCTTCCGGGGTTCTCTCTAATGCATCCATGGAATTTTGTGGACAACATATGTTGAGAATAGTGAAGCTTGAAGCTCACGTCCACGACATGCAGAGAGCAATGAAAAATGAAGCAAGCTCACACTAACGCGTAAGACTTGAAGGGTGCGAAGCTGTACGCAACCTTCACGACCGTCGCGAATGTTTAAGTCCCCGATTGCAACCGATTTGCTTCTTATTCGCTGCCGCAATGGCCTTTTATCCACCATTGTTGCTATAAGTGTGAGCTTCCCTGATTTTGTGGAAGTCATAATCATCTGAAATAACCTTGGAGGGGCGTACGTATACTATGGCGCGTCTTTCTCGTTCGAGCCAGTGTTGCCACGATTGCGGCGAACGCTGGAGCTTTTTTTATTGGCCAATCTTGGCCAATCTCCGTGAGTCGGTATGCTTGGCTTGAAAAAGGTGCGTCTAGAATGGTTTTTTTTTTTGGCTTTGTTAACAGCCGGGTGGTCGCCGTGAGGCTCGTGCTCACGTGCGCGCGCTCGGCACTTTCTTGCTATTTTTAACTTCGGGCACGAAACATTGCGATTTGCTAAACAGCTTCGCTGTTAAAAGTAAACAATAAAAGGGACGGCCGCTTAAGGATTACGGTTACATGTTCTGGAGATGCGATAAATGTGGCGCACCGGAACAAGAGCCCGCTGTATTGTAGAATTATTGCAACCACGAGAACAGCGGGCTAAATTGGTGTCGCCAAGAGACGCCATCACACTTAAGCATATAGGCTGAAAAGGCTTTCGCGATTATCTGGATGGCTTAACAGACCTTAACTAAACCTTACTCACGTGTGATACAGTATAACAGCGCGTATAAAAATTAGTGAAATGAAATATTTTCCTGAACAATTGTAAGATAGCACTGCAATAACCATGCCATCACGTACATCTGAAGTAAAAGTAATTGCGGGTAGGATTACAACGAAGAGTAAGCCCCGAAATGCCGCGAGTCTGTTGAACATCTATATCTGCACTTTTTTCCATTTCTTTTTTTGTTTGTTTGTTTGTTCAGGTAATAGCCATGCATTCATTTCGCATCATAAATTGGAAACACACGATTGACACAAACGTTTTTTCACTAGCAGACTTTTATGTGAGCACGCACGAACCCGAATAAAACAAAACGAAAAAGACTAAACACAGAAAAAAGATTACACCATCTTCCCCTGGGGAACCCTGATGAGGATGCGAAGCATCGTGGCGGTTCCGTGTGGTTCCATTGTGTTGCCGTTATGTTGAGTGATCTGGTTTTTACTAGCGCCATGGGGGAATTCCGCGTCCGGGTCCAGACCGGTGGCAAAGGCACGCAAGTGCTGTTGTGTTACGGTGAGTAGGCGGTGGTTCTCGAGGCGCCGAAAGTCGTCCATCATGTTCTTGTAGAAGTAGTCTCTGTGGTAGAATCGGTAGTCTCCGTCAGCGTTGTTAAGGTAAAGGTTGTTGACATTGGTGCACCGGCTGAGAGCAATGCACACGCCCTCCTCTTCGCAGCTTTGTCTTCTCGTTCTTCTTCTTCTTCGGCGGTTCCCCTACGGGAAGATGACGACGGTGGTTGAACGCGAACCTATCTCGTGATGGATTCTTCGGTTGTCCAATCCCTAGGGGCATCCTGCCACAATCAGCATCAGAGGCGCTGCGGATGGGGCTGGTTGAGCTGCAAGGCGCGTGGCGCTTCGCACCACAGCTTTCCCACGGGAAATTCAGCATCCCCCTCTAAAGTTTGCAGTTCGTCGTTTCCGTTGACGTTCAGCTTCGCGTGCCTTCGTTGTATCAGTAGCTTCTTGACGTAGTTTGAATTTGTCAAGGACATAAGGCGCGTTCGTAGCACTTGCTCCTGTCCCGGATTTGTAGCGTAGTGGGAAGAGCACCGCGTACCTCCCGTTGCGGCCAGATAGTCGTGGGATCGAAACCGGTCGCCGCTAACTATTTCTTTTTTTATAGTGTAGTATCGCGGAGCTGTGGGTGTAAGGAGGAGAGTTGTGCATGCGCAGTGAGCGTGTGGACGGCGCTGCCATCAACGACGCAGGACCAGGCGAGCCTAAGAAATGCTCCGCATTTGATAAAACAAGGAACAGTTGCTCTAGCCTGTAAGAAAATTTTTTGGATGACCCTAGTGTGGCTAAAACACAATAAATCACAAGAAATCTGCTGCCCTTTCTCAGGACCACCAGGAATATGGACCCCGATGTGGCTGGCTCCTCCAACTCGGTGGACGAAATACTGCAGGTCCACATAATAGAGAAGGATGAAGACCGTGTCACGGTGGACGGGCTGCTGCTGCCGATGGTACAGGAACACAGCGACAGCAGTTGCCCATCTCCGCCCCCTAGCAGCTTCCCGTCTACAACATTTCGCGTCCTTCAGCTGCCCACTTTCCCGCTTCTGCCCCCGCTTCCTTCCCCTCTTCTTCCAACGCTTCTCCCTGCAACTCCCTGCCTTCGCCTAACGAGATTTCTTCCGCTCTTTCCAAGAACGCTAACTCTCCCACGACACCTTTCCTCAGAGCACGCAGGACAAACAGAAGGAGGGCGGAGTCTGAAGAAGACTTTGTACTTCAGCAAATCAATGAGCAGCTAGGGGAAAGGCTCACGTCGAGACAGCACTTCTTGCTGTCTCTGGATGGTCCGATGAATTAAGTGCCTGAGCACCTTCAGGGATGCTGCCAGATGCACCTGCGCGATGTCGTTCGCCTCTACGCAAAAGGGCGGGTGCCAACCATGCTCACCGCCATCACAGACTATGATGACGTGGAACGTTAAATAATGTTCCATGCCATTGTTATCAACAGATGGGTGAACGTACTATCTTAATCGCAGTTAAAGGGAGCATGGGAGCACATGGCTTCGGGAAGCCACTGCTACCAGCATCAAACCCATGACCTTGGGTTCAGCAGCACAACACCCTAGTCACTGTGGCAGGTTCTTTTTTAATGCCCAAAGGAAACCTTTTATTACACAATCGTTAGTGCTTGCTCACATACTAATTTCTTCTTTGTGCAATGCTTACTAATATAAATTTCGCACCAAGCAAAGAATTGCCACTGCTTGCTTTTATGTTGAAGAGGTCGGGAAGGGATGTTCAGAAAAATTATGCTGTGGGGGTATTCAGAGCTGTGGGCCATTGATGTACAAACTGCGCATACCCGTATTGTTGTGATATCGGGTAAAACAGGTAAAAAAGTGCAATAACGCTTTCGCTGCTGTTTGCGAAGGGTCAGATAGAGGTAAAAAAAGAAAAGAAACCATTTGTGTTTTTTTCTGTTGTTTCAGTGGAGTTTAAAATACTTGGTTATGTACATATAAGCCAGTATTTTACATTCACTGCACATCATTTTCTGCATTCCACTTATAATTTTGTATGCAGAAAGAGCATATCACTTTTTATGTATGTATGGGTTGCAAATATGGCCAATTTTCATCTTTAAATGTGAAGATGCATGTTTTGAGAGTGACGTTTGAATTTTATGCAATAAAGACAAAAAATGTGCTTCTGTGGTCGAGTGGCTAAGGTAACTGCCTCCCAAGCAAGACAGCTTGGCAGCGGCAAGTTCAAATCGCATGCAGGGTCTTTTGTTCTTCCTTCCTTTCTTTCTTTTGTTTGTGAGGCTTAGCGTCATTGGTACAAAAGTAAGATTCTGAAGAGAATTTGCAAACGATCGTGAACTTCAGCATGAAAACTCTGTACAAACAGCCAGCAGGTCTGAGTTTTACTACAATGGTTTTCAGACTACTGAAGTGGTTGCACCACTAATCTGAGGAGAGAGAACTATGGCAACCAATAAAGGATGCTGTGACTATTCGTGGCTAGTCATCGCAACTCATGTTGCAGAAATGAGACAGGCGCTTGAGAAGTACTGCAAAGACAAGAGATGAACATTTATTGAAACGGGCGAGTTAACAAGATTGTCGATACAGTGACAAGCAGAATGCAATACTGAACTCTACTGTAAAGACAAGTTCTGTGAAGGTGAAAAAAATAACAGTTCACAGTTCAGCCTGGAAACCTGCTCGTGATAGATTAAACGGCTCACGCACTCGATGCTGAGGCGCTGAAACAGTCCTGGTTGTCAGCGGGCGCTGGTATATTGGCACGGGAAACACCACGTCACACAGCTGAAGCTGGCAATTCAATGTGCGGTCAACAATTAGGTAGTATTAATGGCTGGCACTGCAGCCTGGCTGGGTCTCCGGGTGTCCTGCTGACGGCTACCGCATCTTTGCACGCAGCCTTCTGAACCATGGCTCCCCCGACTCCACTATGCTGCGTCAGCTGCCATGATCCAATCTTCTTTTTCTGTCACTTTTATAAGTCCAGATATTCTGCCGGTTCACTTGTGGCGACATGTTGCCGGCACATAACCACAAAGGCTGATTGTACGCTGTTTCGGACAAGTCTAAACTGTCATTCTGCTTGTTGGTATTCTTGAACAAACTTGCCTACATCTGTCTCACGTAGCGTGTAATGAGAATTGCGCGAATGGGAAACTTCTGACCTGACAAGATGAATGACCGAAAGCTTAAAATGAAATTTAACTACATGAACACATTTATCGAAGGAACTTGGAGTAGTCTGAACTCACAAAAACGAACCCATCATTCACTCATCAAGCACAAAAATCACTAGTGAGAAGCAGTGATACAACAACGGGTTGCCGAGTCCAAATTTTAGCTCCACCATCACGCAGTTCAATTGCTTTCCTGTTTCCTCCAGTAAACAATGTTGTTAAAGTTGTTTCATTGATTGGATATGCTCTCCTTTGGCTTACTGCAGAATCGTTCAACAGTGAGTAGGCGGTTAAAGCTGTGCGCCCATTAAAATTTATGATAACACACCAGAGTGCTGGGTTACAAATAGTGTAGCGTAGTGGGCAAAGTGTCCGACTTCAATGCAGGCTGGCCATAACAGTGGGCTGGGCCGGTGGCCCGAACTGCGAATCGCCCACGGGGCACATTCTTTTTTTTGTTTTGTTTTAGCTTGAGCGCATTTATGCCCTTTCTTACAAAAATGGTAAAATTCAGAAGAGAATTCGGCAAAATAATGTGAACTTCAGCAGGGAAAGTAGCTACAAACCATACAAACAGGAGGTCTGAGTTCTGCTACAATGGTTGCCAGGCAACTGAAAGTGGTCGCGACACCGGGCACGTTGATAGAAAGCTGTTTATGGCAAAGAATAAAGGATTTATTATTTTTCATATTGAGTTTGCAGCTGTACAGAACAATATACACAAAAAGCGCTTAACTCTCGAAGGTTCTCAACGTGACATCATTGCTAGTTGTGCTGGCAACCAATGATACGCGCATGGTCGCTTGCGATGCGCCTAAAAATGAGAATTTCAAAGGCCTCTTCTAAATTCCACAGGCAAGGAATTGTGAAAATATTTGGGATTTACTTTACTAAAAGATCGTTCAAGCAGACAAAATTAAGCAAAGACAAATGCATTTTCTGTTCATGAGCCCTTAACTGTAATGTTATTAATGTGACGTCACTGCTAGTTGCAGTGCCGACTGAGGGTATCACATGGTTACTTGATGGGCGCCCAAAAATGAGAATTTCAAAGACCTACCCTAAATTCCTGAAGTAGTGAATTGTGAATACAGTTCGAATTCAAGTTATTCAAAGATTGTTCAACCAGACAAAATTAAGCAAGTACATTTCCTCTTCATGACCCCTTTAACATTCTCATCTTGCAAAGCTTGCTAACACAAATTGCTTAGCATGCATGCTATTGCTAAGAAAAGTAATAAATTAAAAAAATCATCTTGCAAAACTCGCCAACACAAATTGCTGAGCATTATATACAATTGTCGAGAAAAGAAATACAAAGCACAAACATCAGCATCTTCCAAAGCTTACTAACACAAATGCTCAGCATACATACCATTGCTGAGAAAAGTAATGCATACCAAATGAAAAAAAAAAAGAAAACACTCCTAGTAGTAGCAGATTTTCTCTCAGGCCTGCAGGACATTTCACTGCCAAGCCACACTGCCTGCGGCACTCCAGAAATACTGTGTGAACAAGTCCCGCACATACCGTGCCATTTGTGCAAAGTTCCTGGCTTGTGCACGTGCCAGCTGCAGAGGCGGCTGGACAAGGTTTTGCCGCCACAAGCCGCTCCGCCTTTCACTGATCCTCCGCATAGCCAGCACTGCACTAGCCGTCCTCATCATCAGCATGCTGCCTGATCATCAAAAAGTTGTGCAGCACGCAGAGCGCTTTCACCATCGCCTCAGAATTTTCTGGTAGTTCCCCAATTTTCCGCTCGAGGATTCGCCAGCGGGTGACAAGAATGCCAAAGGCATTTTCTGCGCACCTCCTGTTGGAAGCATTGAGGAGGGGGGGACAGGGTTAATTCACTCTGAATAAATTGCATCGAATACCCACAACCACCTGATATATTTTTCGTGCACATACTGAACTGAAAAAGCGGTGTGGCTGAAATTTGAAGCCAAACAGCCAAGTTTCAGAAGTGCACTGATAGAGGGGGAGAAGGAAAAATGCCACATATTCACCTGGCTCATTTCTGACTTGCATTTTCTTCTGAGTAGAGGTTTCCCATTCACTGATGCACTGATGGCCAAAGCCCTTTTTTTTCTTTTCTTTTGTGCACACTTACAAGTGTTGCAACTACAAAACAACACATGCAGCAAGTAACAGGCTACAAAAGCAGGACAGGACGTGTTTCTTCTATTGCTACAAACAAAAATTCAGTCACCTTTGCAATCGAGATGTGAAGACTGAGGAAACAGTAGAGCTAGTTAAAAAGCGAAACTGTTCACATGCAAACTGCGTGAAATCGAAGTCACCAATCCACCCTTTTCAACTCCAAAATCCAGACTGCCAACTTTAGAAGCCAAAGTCCACTTCAAGTCAACCGTAATCGGAAGCCAATGCCCGCACTATGAATCCGAAGAAAATATTGCGCACCCCGAATGTGATGATAGTGAAATTGGATAGACGCCATTTTCATAACGCAAGGGACCCAGGTTCGATTCCGACCACAGGAACCTTTTTTTTTCCAATTGGATGCACATGCTATTGTTTCTCGCCGCTGCTAACCTCTTACCCGTCAGGCCTTTGGTTGTGGCCCACTGGTTAGGTTGGCAGTTTCATGGCTTAAACGTCCCGGGTTCAATTGCAGGGACCTCCCTAACCACGTTTTTTTCTTGAGGCGCGCACTTCCCACACCTGTTGGTGGGCTCCTTGCCCCCTCGCCACTTTCCCTCACACTTCTTGGCCTAGCATTTCCTCCCCTCTCGAGACAATTAGCCCATAATAGTTTTCTGTCAACGATCCTCCGGGCAGAACAAAGCTTGAACAGCTTGAATGCGATCATACAGCAGGATCAGACCGAAGGGCTGCCCAATAGATTGGCTTGAACACAAGTGGTATCCATAGATGTTGATTTGAAAATTTAAAAAACCCTCAATAGTCCTTTCTTTTTTCGCATTCATCTCTGAACCACTTTCACGCAGAATTTGATCCAAATTGTGGAGTTGTTTTACCATTTGAAGTGTTCAAAGCTTTCGAATATTCAAAATTCACGTACAACAGAGCTCTAAAAATTGGCTGCTACAAGACATGCAAATTTTCAAGCTCCACTGCGCGCTGTTCTTCATGGGGTTGGCTTTTTTTTACGACACTGAAGCAGCGCAAAGAAGCCCAACACATGCAAACCTTGCGCGAAACAATTGTGTGTAATACCCCTGCTACACTAGCGTCCGAATATCATTTGACTCAAATGCCAAGTTGTGCTGCTACACCAGGTTTTGAAACGCCATTCGGCTCAAATGACATTTGAGCCAAATGAGCACCGAGGGAGACATTTGGGGTTTCAAATGTCATTTCTAGCTCTCTTGCACGCGCACGCAGCTTCTTTGATCGGCAATAAAAATATAATACTTCCGTACGTAAAACAAACAAAATATTTTGGTTTGTGGTACTTTGTTCACTGTTCATTTACTTAAAACATGAAAATCAACATATTTAATTTTTTTAACATATTTGACATATTTAATATTCATATTTAATTTAAAATTTAACATATTTAATATTCAAATCCAGTGGGTCAGTTGCAAAAAAAAAACACTACGCAAACAGCCACCACGTTAGAGTCAACACTGGTGTCTTTTCTAATTTGATATCAGTTTACTGTTTTTCACTGCTCCTAAATTTGATTGTTGTATTATTGTACGAAAACGGAACGGGGCTACAACAGCGCCACTACAGCACGCGTCGAGCAATTGTGAAAGCTTTCAAATGCCGTCGAAACTGTAGTGTAGCACGGTGGATTCTGAATGGCATTCGAAGCACCCCATTTTAGTCAAATGACATTTGGTTCCAATGACATTCAGACCCTAGTGTAGACGGTGTATAACTCTGATGCACGTTAGTTGAAGTTCAATGCTATTTGCGTTAAATTTATAACCATACCTCTCAATCATTATAATGATATGAGTGATGAATCAAGAGTTTTTACTTGGAGCAGAAAACCAACGTTTTCTGCAATGCATGTGTAGCCAACCTATGTCTGGAGGAACTGCTTTGCACAGTGGCATAAAACCCACTAGTGCTAACGTTTTTATTGTAAGTTGAAAATCTTCACAGTTCATTTGATGTTTACAGGACTTTGCGCTGATAGCATGTGTATATCTTAAATTTTCTGTGCGCTTTTTCTGTGTGGAGCAACACCATTTTCCTTTTTTTGTGTGTGTCTGTTCCAAAACTTTCCTGTACAGCTTTTTTTTTCGTTTTTAGAATGAAAATTCCTGTTTGAAACAATTATCACTGCAAAGAAAATTTACTTTTCTACAATACGATACCATACACTGATATAATGCAGAATTTTTGCGACCGGAAAAAAAAGTGTATGCTAGAGTACCCAAAACCATTCATTTTTCAGTGGGCAGGAAAGTGTTTTAAGCAGTGAACCTTCACGTGTAGAGTCCCAAAAGACTAAGCTTTTTTTTTCTTTTTTTGCAATGTTTTAGAAGCTCAATACACACTAAAGCAAATATGTTCATATTTGAAACTATTCGATTCGATTCACAAACAGTTCAAGTTAATCTTATTCTGAAATATTTGATTCCCATAATTGGATATGCAGACGCAAATATCGTATTTTTACAGGTTTATTTTTGAAATAAATAAGGTAACGAATAATGCAGTTCAAAGAAAAGATGATAGATGAGTTCACCTCGCCTGCTGAGATATGGTATTTCAAGATCCTCTTGCAGTCGTCCAGCAGCCTTCCCAGGTATGGCCGCAAGAAGTCCGTTCTTAACTGGAACGCCTCATCGCCCAGGAACACGCACGGGGCCGGGAGACTGGTGCCTGGCAGCGGCAGGTCTCGTGAAAGCTGAAGGCGGCCCTCGTCGAGGCGTTTCCCGAAACGGCAGTTTTGGAGCACCCCTCCATCGCTCTGCTTGCCGTATGCCCCGACATCTACAACGACAAACTTGTAGTCGCTGTCGATGACGGCAAGGAGCACAATGTAGTAGGTGCTCTGAAAACAAGGAAAAGGGGGGCTATAGTAGAGCAGCCTAAACAACGGGAATTCTGCTACACAGTCACGCTGAAAGACAAACACCACGAGTCACAAGTTACAAGTAACTGAAGTAACCGGTTGTGACACCAATAAAGGAAAGACTACATGCAACCCTCGCTTAGGTACTGGTCTAGAGCAGTTTTTTATATGGTCTCTTTTGCTAGTTTTTTTACCCCAAAAGGCATGTGTGGTGGGTTGAGGGGAGCCATGCCTCTTTCCAAATAACAAGCTGATGACTAAAGTTATGAGGAAGCAGCAAGTGGTACAGTGGTCTTTCTAAAAAATATTTTGCTAATTTCTGTAATGTGGAAATTGGAATACTGCTTTCATGCTATGCCTGACGTTGCAATGAAAACCATGTACAGTAGAACCCCGCCCTTACGTTCCTCAGTGCTGCGTTTTCCCGGCTGCTACATTGTCTTCGTTTAGTCCCGCTGCACTTCATCTAGAGTCCCATGTATTAAAATCCTCACTGTTAGTTCGTGGCCCAGAATATGTTCCCAGATTATTCGCTGCAATCTGACATTCCGAACCCGCGCGGAAAATATGAGCGGACCACCATTTTGACGTTTGATGAGAATTGGCCAGGCCTGGCTACGGAACTGACTGCATGAAGCCACACACGGGTGCAATTTGTCACCCCTAGATGGCCCTATGTTACTCTATGCTATCACCGTCATCACTGCGCTTACAACGGAAGTTTCACTTCGGAATGCCGGAAGTGAGTGTTCGCCATAAAAGCATCATCGCAAGAATAGCACATGCTTTTGTCGTCATCGTGTGCTTCAAGCACTGAGAACAGCGCTGAACTTGCAACCGCGAACTTTGTCGTGTCTTGTAGGCGTCGCGAAAACGGGAAGCGCCTTCCCTTCAGGAAAAGCTTGACGTACTACATGCAGCAAACAAGCAGCGAGCACAGAAGATAGTCAAAATCGGTAAGAACCGGACCTTGCATTGCCACGCGTGGTGTTTTTGAGAGATCCCAAAAAGTGGTAATCCTACATTCTCGAGTTTTTTCAGGTTCGAAAGCCAAAGTTGCAGAAATACATGGTTCCAAGTCAGAGCTACACTGTTTTCATTCATTTTTGAAGGTTTCCTCAGTGCTCAGTTTTCCTGCTTGTTACGTTGTGGTTTCCCAGTCCAGTGAAAAACGTATGAACAGGGTTCCATTCCACTGTGGTATTCACCGCAAGATTTGGCGGGGGACGGCTGCCATACCCAGGTCTGTCATTTGTTGGGCTTGTAAGCCACCGCGGCGGAGCTCCTTCAAATGTGACACATGAGTTATCGTAAAAACGCCGCAGTCGCTGAAAAGGTTGCCGTTGATTAGTGCTCCCTTTGATGTAACAACATTGTTTTACCACAAGAATGACGGCGCTTCCACACACACAATGTCCCTGATGGGGTGCTTACACAACTTCGAGCCTTCTCTGTGAATTCAGAAATAAAGCTCCTCAACGCAAAGCGAAAGTCGGCAAAGTTTTCGGATGTCTAAATAAAAGAAAAGGTTAAAAACAAAGAATGCCAGTCAGCAGGCACTCATAGTAGCAGAGTGGTTTGATAATGTTTGCATAGCTACGAAACGGTTCTAGACTTAACCGTGAATTCTCTTTTCTGGTCGGTATTATAGGTAGCGATCGGTACAACTGGAATTTATTAGTTCGACGATCGCTGCAGTTCATGCGAAGTCGCTAGGCCCACTGCAAGCGAAATGAAGCTGGCAAGTTTGGGAATTAAACTTGGCTCAATCTGACGGAGCGCGCCGTCTCTGCACGGCAAAGTTTTGGCACGCTGCCTCCCATTGTTGCTGGCCGCAAAGGGCAGGTGGCTATCTATAAAGCCGGTCGTGCACTGTATAGGTGTCATACCTATCCACAGTGGATCTTCAAGAATGTGTGACAGCAGCACCTCACCCTCACGAACATGAGACTTGGCCAGCCCGATGCGTATGCATTGTTCCAGCTTTTGAAGCCTACAATGGTGTTCATTATGACCCCCCTCACACACAATGCTATCGATTGTAACCCTCTCAGTGGTCACATTTGCTCGCTGTAGCAGCGGCACAGGCTGCCTATTGCTCAGTATCCAACACGTTGTTCCTGTACCCGCCGCGGTGGCTCAGTGGCTAAGACGTTGTGCTGCTGAGCACGAGGTCGCGGGCTCGATTCCCGTTCGCGACAGCCGCTTTTCTGATGGAGGCGAAAAGCAAGAATGCCCGTGTGTACGTGATTTCGGCGCACCAGGTTAAAGACCCCCAGGTGTTCAAAATTAATCTGGTGCCCTCCACTATGGCGTGCCTGATCGCCTGCGTTGCGTCGGTGCCTTAAACCCTACAAGCAATCAATCAATGTCGTTCCCGTGATAGCTATTCCTGCCTTGTTTGACCCCTTACACTAGCTGCACATGCAGTTTACAACACACACAAGCGGCAACGGGCATTGTGGCATTCGTCGATAGTGTGCGGCAGGTGTGTCAGCAGAGGGATACACACCTATACAACATACATTTTTGATGACATGGCTCATATACTGCTGAAGCGACAATACCGAAAAATCAGTTGACTTTGAAAACATTAGCTATGTAAAACTGAAACAAACCTTATAGTTGAAGTACATGCTGCCAGACTTCGCAGGGCGCCGGATCTCCACGCGCTTTCCATCAATGGCCCCAAGGCAGTTCGGGAACTTCCAAGCACGGCTGAAGCCCTCAGCCACCCGAAGCCAGGGAACAGTATCTTTGGACTGAACAAGAGCATGAAATACACAAACCTACACACTGAGGACTTTCATCACCAGACTGTTGTGTTACAAATTTAGCACTCACATACCACATTTTGTGTCATTGCCACCTTTCCACTTTATCATTGCAAACTCCTGTGCACATTTAACAAAGTGTGCCTCGGCCAACATGCATGTCTTTCAACACAATAACATATGCCATATTATGATGAAACCAGAAATTTTTAAAAGGTCGGCTTTCTTCAGCCACCCCATTCCACAGGGGTGATTTCTTTTACAAGCCCCTTCAACTACACTTGTACAAACACTGCGGTGAAATCGTTCATTTGGAGAAAAAAGTGGAAATGACATTACAAAATCAAGTTTAAAATTTATTGATTTCATTCATATATTCATGTAAAAGAATTCCAGTGAACAATGCCTCTCCAGTACTGCTGGCTGCTGCGTTTTAAGGTAGGCATCCTCAAATTTGGCGAACAATATGCTTGTATGAACATGACTAAATTATCAATTTGACCAAAAAAAAATTATCACCACAGGTTCTCACGTTCAATGGAGCCAGTGAAAGCCTCAGAATTTGCGCAATATTTTTGAGGTTAAATTACGGCACAGGTTCGATCATAATCAATCTTCCAACATAGTATTTTAGAAGAAAATAGAACGCATTTGCTCTTTCAGAAAATAAAAAATCTCTGCCTGTAAGCACACAGGCAGAACAAAAGCTTTAGAATTAATATATTTCCACACTGGTTGAAGAAATGATGGGAATTACTTTTAAAAGATCATGGTTTCTAATTGCAGCTAACATAATTGCCTGCTGGAGTCATGTTTTTACAGTAAATGTTTTTTTCTTATGTCAAGGATTTGGCATGCGGTTACAAAGACCATGCCTGCATCATTGGTAGCAGATTCACTTAACATTTCGTGTGTTGTGCAATGCAGCAAAAACGCAATTCGTTCGCGTTAATGTGCAGCTGCTCATTATTAAAGTGTATGCAGTCTTATGGTACCCACTGGCATGTAAAGAGGCTGCAGTCGGGCCCAAAGAGCCCTGCGCGTCACCCGAACTGCCAATCGGGCGGTGGAAATTCCTACACGGAATGCCAGGGCGATGTCCTGAATAAGGTCCCCTGATGACAAGTACCTGCGCAAGGAAGATATAGATACACCTGAGAATTTTCCAAATGCATTAAAACATTGTGCCAGAGGCAAGAAAGAGCACGGGGATAAATAGTCTTAAAGATCACACTAAACATTGGAAAGCTGCTCTACAAGGTATTAAAATTGGCATTGATCCGTGAAAGGTGGCACATGTTGCCGTCCACCCGTAAACGGGCATTCAGCAGACTCTGGGTGTAATGTGCATGGCAGTGCTGTGGAGTTACCGCTCTGGAATCGGACCTCGTATTCATGCCACCTTTCGCGATACTGGAATGAATTGATGGGAATATAATGGCGACAAGGCTTAAAGGATTTGAAATGGAATGGAATTAGGTGCGTTTGGTCCAGAATGCAATGCGCCAGATTTTTATACGAGCTGCGTCGATCTTTCGCTGGGGTCTACACCAGGCTGGCTGTTTAACCATCAGAGTGCTCAGCGCTCTACAAAGGTGAGGATTACGAGTGCACGCAGATGTGAGCCAGGTACAGACGAGGTGCCTGTGATTTAGCTACAGCAGTGCGATGGCACTAGTGTGATGATGTGCGAAGCACATAGCCAGGTACTACGTGACAGACTACTAAAACAAAGAAAGCCGACAGTCACATATTTTTCCTCTAGTACTGCACAAGAGCAAGCCATTACAACACGCTGATCATGCAAATAGTATAATAGGCATCAGAAATACTACCCCTTTGTGAATTTCACGGGTGGTTATTCTGCTCGAGAAGTGACCAAGCTGCTACCATCCCGCGACTTTGGCAACGTGCACACATATTTCTGCAGATCTCAGTGTGTCTGATAACCTCACCTCCATGTTGCATTTATGGTAGCTTGATAAACCACTAAGCAGTAATTTACACGCTGAGGAACTAAAGAAATGGATTTGGACTTCCCGGACATTCCAGGACTTGGAATGGACAAAATTGTGGCATTCTGTGGAGTTGATGAATCGTATCACGGAAAGTTGCGATTCCTCAGAATAGAATCTGGCCACCCATTCCGCAGTGTTGGGGCATGGATTCTAGTTAGTTTACTGCTGGAAAATGAGGAGACGGCAATAGTAATTACATCCTCAGTAAATAAAGCTATGAGGGAAACAAACTGAAGCGTGAGCTGACACAGGAACAGGAAAGGGAAATGGATGAAATATTATTGCAATTTGTGATCATCTATGCAACAATGCTGTTTTCTGTTACTAATTGCCTGAAATTACGTAGTACAAGAAATACATTCAAGTTAACACAGTAAAATCATTGAACTCAGTTTTTGGTGTAGCTTCTACCCCAAGCACTTAACAATGGGAGTTCGACCTTTACCTTAATTCGGTAAGCGGGGCTCACAGAAAGAGTTGTAAGTGTGGAGTGGCCACAGGCAAATCATGCCGTGCCTGCATAAAAGGACAATGTTAGCATAGGCGTGCGCAGAGGGGGGTCAGGGGTGGCGGCCGCCCCCATAATCACCTGAAGGGGGGCGCCAAATTTGCCCCATACCTTGCCGATGTAACACATGAAAGTACAAATTTTTGCTCAGAAATATTTTGTGTATGTTGCAGTTCCATCGCATTGAAATAAAATTTTTATAACTATCCCTCTGCACTGCGTTCGGACCACTAGGCCTTCAGTGGGGAGAAGTCGGGAGTTGGTGTAAGAATGGGGGGGTGGGGGGGGCGCAGTGGTAAGACTTTGCCCCCCCCTAATCTAGAACTCTGCGCAAGCCTATGAATGTTAGTGTTACACTTCAGTTCGCAGGCCAAAAACAGATAATGTACCACACAATGTTCCCCGAGACAACTGCCACTGCAATGTGCAGGTAGCCTCCAAAGCATTGCTAAAAAGAGCAAGTCCTTGAATCAGAGCAACACACTGACTACATTCCTAAATTGTGCAATCTGGTTAGTTATCACGAGGCTGCGTGGCAGTTAACCATTCCTTATGGTCATGGCCAGCCGTTCCGCTGGACAAATCGGCTCTCACCACGTACTGCCTCTCCAGGTCTTTCCTCACAAGACCCAGCAGAAAATCAAAATGGCGTGGTAACGTCCTGTAAAACTTCTTAAATTATTCGATGATCCCTTCCTGGGAACGAAGTGGCTCACGCCACGGCCCGCGATCTTCTTACCCGGGCCCTCCCAGACGAGGCCTGCCGCCCCAACCTAGACCATGGTCCCCCTGCTCTGACCCCTCTCCAACAAACCTACACCGACATCCTGTACCACTACAGGGCCTCCCGGCGCACTTATCCCCCTCCTCACCCTTCGCTCTCCGTTCCCGACGCCCGCATCTGGCGAAGACTTCAAACTCACACATACCACAACCACGTCGCCCTCCACCGAATCTCCCCCACCTGCTATGCACCCAACTGCTCACGCTGCGACACTCCCAACACGACCCTGCACCTTGTCTGGATGTGCCCACTGAACCCCCAACCACCCGATCCCCCTTCTGTAGAGCGATGGGAGAGCGCGTTGCGCAGTTGCCAGCTCGAGGACCAGGAAGCCCTGATCTCTCGGGCGAAGGCGGCGGCGACCCTGCGCGGCCTACCGGAATAGGATGGCTACCCACCCCGCCTAACTCTTTCTCTCCCCCTCCCCTCTCCATTTTTCTGAATAAACGTTTTCCTCCTCCTTCTCCTCCCCCAGCCCGCATTTTCTGCATCTGAAAAAGAGAAGATATATAAGCTTACTACGCACAAGAGGTTACCAATACAAAAGGTTACCAAAACAAGCAATGTAACAAAACAAAGTTGTTCTTGCAAACAGTCAGGAGATGTGCATGTAGTCTAACATAGAAGTCAGATTGCAACACAGAGCCTTTCACATTTTCAACACACCCGCATAAACATTCAGATTAGTTTTGGGAGAACAAGCATGCAACTGCTGTGGAGCCTTGTTTATGCAATAGGGTGAATTGAGCTTGTACACCCTTCCCCTCATTTGTGACATTCAATTTTGTTGCGAGCGTCTGTCTTGTGTGTGTGTGAATTCATCCTTTTACAAGTAAGCAGTCTTTGAAAGTTTATTAGTACCTTTTCTTGTTTGGTTGTTTTGGCTGCAGATTGATGCGTTGCACAGTTTTGGGCTTCTAGCAAATAATGAACTTTGACCCTGTTGATCAGCCCTCCCCTCCTTTTTCCAACCTTAAATTCTATTTATTGTACGTTATGTATGATCTGTTTCCTTTTTATGAGCATTTGTGCATGCAAATATAACTAATTCCCCCCCCCCCCCTTCTTTTGGGTCGTTTATCTACTTTTAAATTACTGCACTGAGTTTCCGCTGTTGTGTTGGTGTCGTCAGGTGCATCAACTTGTTTTTTGTAATTCTGAGGTCTTTCTTGTCTGTAATTGCGTATGCGTACTAGTACCCTCCCACTCTATCAACTTGTTTTCTGACTACATGTCTAACCTTTTCACCATCTGGCTGTTCGTTGCACGCCCTATGCCGGGGCAAAATTTACGACCCTAGCTGCTGGGGAACTTTTCTTTTCACAGCAGCGGAGTCGGTGAACGTACGCTCGTGCTGTCAAGATCATAGCACCTCCACTCCACTTCATGATGCAAAATTTGCCTAATATATGCCGGCAGACCCAGCTATTTTGTTTTCTCGCGTGAGCGAAAAAAAATAACTCCGTGTTTTTGCTTTTCTGCGAATGTGACGAAACAGTCATTTAAAATGAGGTACCCGCGCTCGAAATGAACCAGGGTGAAAAGCCGTTTATACATAAATCGCGGAATGAGCTGTTTTGATAACACAACTTCCATTTACATGGCAGTTGCGGTTTTGTCCCCGCCAAGAAAAATTCACTCGGTGCAATTCCGCGCCTTCGAACTCCGACAACGAGAACGCACGTACTTACCGCAATGAAAAACTCGCTCTCGATATGGCGACTCCTCCACGCTGGCCGAACCCAGTACTTCCTTTTCGCTGCTTTTTTCTCCTTCTTGAGAAGGAGAAGCTTTTTTTGAGAAGGAGAAGCTTTGCTTGGTGCGTCAGGTGAATCATTCCTGCAGCGAAGAAAGCGCGAGCGTCGGAGCAGCAGCAGACGAGAAAAACGCGGGAATGCGGAGGGCACTCGTTGCCAGAGACGTCAGCGGCTCGGCCTGGATCAGCGGCACGAGCAAACTGTGGCGTTCCTAAGTACGCTTGTATCACTTAGCTGACCACATAAAACGAATTACTGTATGACTTTATAACAATTTTCTATTACATAAAATTCAACTCGAATTTCTTGTTTACTTTTTCGAGTTTCTCTAGCATGCGTCAAAATCGGTCGAAGCACACCGCAGTAAGGAGGCAAAAATGGAGCAAATAGAGTGGGCGGAGCTTCACTATGCGACGTCGTCGGCGCATAGTACGCGCATTCGAAGCATATGTCTCAAAACCACGCGTTCGACTAGTCGTGGCAACAGCTCGTAACGATCAATCGCATGCGAATCGCGTGTACGAATCGTACTTGTGTCCAGCGCTTTAAAAGCACGTTCTTGTGTTTTAAAGTAGCGTTTTAAAAGGTTTCTTGTTTTTTAAAAGGTTTCTGGCGTTTTTCGCCTGCGAATTCGGTAGAACGAACATTCGCACTTGCGAAGTTCGCAATGCCTGGAAATGTCGTCTACATGGCCCGCGATCGTCGCGATTTTCGCTCTTCAGAAACACATTGATTGCAGACCGAACTATAGGTCTTTCACGAGCAAACCATCTTGTGATTAAAAAAAAATGGTTTTGATTTACTTTCTGGGCAACTTGATTCACACTGTTTTGCAGTAAATATGAGTTTATTAGCGGTTTCATTTAACAATTGCCAATTATTTTTCAATGTACGCACGCATAGCAGAGAAGACAAACACCGCAAGCAACCCTGGGTTTGCTTGTTGTGCGTGCCTAGCACATTTTGGTGTACCTCGGACGGGACTACTTCGATTATTATGTACTTCTTCCGAACTGCCATGATGTCCGCAACATTCGCGGACACCGATTAAGCATTCGCTGAAAACGGCGCGCGAAACCGTGTTGTGAACACGAGTACGTTTCTGTTGGTGCGCCCGCGCTTACGCCGATGATGATCCTTAGTGGCTTCCCCTTTGTAACGGGGTGGCGCTGCACAGCGGCTTTAGTCGCAACGCCGCTGTACAATCTCCTCGCCAAAAATTTCAAACCAAATAAATAAAAAAATAATATCAAATTAAAAAGAAAATACGTTTACGAAATTTTTGTGCCAGTCTGACTTCTTTGTTCACATGCCTTCCAATATTGTTCTCTGCTCCTTTCCCACCAACATTCTAACCTTCTTTTACTAACCTCTACTGCTGTCCAATTCACTTTTACGCTAACCTTAAAGCCAAGGACTTCCGGAAGCTGGATGGCTCCATCACTGAGGACTGGACGGATATTTTTGCACTCTGTTACAATATGTCGCAAGGTTTCTGGCTCATTTCCGCAGCCTGCGCATAGTTCTTCCTGTACCGGCTCGCGGATAAGCGTTTTTGTCCGCAGCAACCCACCCGGGCTTCAAAAAGCAATGCACTCCCTTTGGTATTACATATCGAATAATTTTTCAGTTGTGATCTCCTGCTTCCCAATCCTGTAGATATCTAAGGACTTCTTCGCATCCATTCTCTTTTTCAGGTCGTTGTCTCTGTTTCTTTCACTTCATTTTTTATTGCCTTGGTCGTTTCCCCCGCACTTCCATGTTTCATATACTTTGTCCTGAGCCTTCTGGTTCTTTTCCTCCACTGTGTGTCCACGCTTTCCATGTAAAGATACCGTAACACTTTGGCCGCCCATCTCTGATCATCCATATTTCTAAGTCGTTCTCCAAAACATATTTTGCTCTGTGCTGCTCTCACCTTGAAGGATGCCCATCCCATGTCTCCCTGCACTGCCTGATTTGTTGTTTTACTGTGTGCTCCTAATGCCAATCCACCTACGGCCCTCTGATTTACTTCTAGCCCTGATTGAATCTATGATTTTACACACACTACTGCGTTTGAAAAGGTGAGTGCTGGCACCGTTACTCCCTTTCAGATTCCTCTCACTACTTCATATCGGTTATATCCCCACAGTGCTCTGTGCTTCATGATAGAGGCGTTTCTTCTACCTTTCATTCTTAAATGCTCCTCATGAGTTTCTAGATAAGGCTGACCTTCGTTTAACGATATGCCCAGATATTTGTGTTCCGTTACCCACGGTATTGCTGCTTTTTGGACGAATACCCATTCGTTACGGGCGTTGTAATTAAAAACTAGAACTCCCGACTTTGCTGTGGTAAACTCTAAGCCCAGTAGAGTGGCTTCTTCTCCGAAGATATCTGTGAGCTGTTGCAGACACTGTTTGCTATCTGGTAGTAGTACTATGCAAGCGCGTATGCAAGCAACGCCATCTGGTTGCTAAGCATGCAGATGGTGATGCCGTGACGTGGCCGTACGAACGGCGCCGCATTTGCGAATTCGCAGGGAAAATCGCACCATGTAGAATGGGCTTTACGTGACGCGCCGGCTACCCAAAATGGCGGCTACCAGCTCGCCCAAAACGTGCGCGGTCAAGGCATACGGGACACTAGGATCCCCACAACAATCCTCCTCAAGACTGAGCCCGCCGACGGGCAACCCCCCAAAAATAACGGCGTACGCGGCCGCTCCCCCTGACCTAATTTATTCGAATTTTAACAGGTTTTCCCTGTCCGTGCTGTCACCTCCCGAAGTAGATGTAGCGTCCTCCGCCAGGGTCGCGCAGAGGGGCGGAGGCAAAGGCACTTCCTCCTCAAACAGCACCGCGTCGGCCACCCTGGACGTCGTACGCCGGACCTCCGCCGGGATGGCCGCGGGGAAGGACGGGTCGGTCGCCAGGGCTTCCACCACCGAGTTGATCAGGCTCGGCAGGGCGGCCCTCACGACCTGTTCGGCCAACGCCGGGGCCAAGGCAGCAGGTAGGACAGGGGGGAAGGGGGTGGGGGGGGCTGCTGGCAGGTGAGCGTCCACCACGGGAGCCGGGAACGGGGCTGGAGGCACCGCTGGGCCCGAAGTTGCCGCAGCCGGAGCCGCAGGGCTAGGTTTGAGGGGCCCCGGGGGAGCAGCCAGTGGAATCATGCTGGAAGTGCAGCCTGAAGGCGGCGGCGGGGCGTGGTCCAGGTGGAATTTGGACTTATCGTGGCTCTCGGTGATGCGGAGCCTGCCGCAGCCCCCGCAGTACTGCACCCCCGGAGACGGGGCCAGAGATGCGCCCCCGCGGACACCGTTCGCCCCTCGAACATGCCGAGGGAGCGGGACTGCCGTATCCGCGGCCGCCGCTTCCATGAGCGGGTGGAGCAGAAACTCACAGGTGGCTCTTTTCCCTCCTGGTATGTCCACGTGGTCACCGTCCTGGTGTCCGGCTTCGGCGCAGGCAGCACGTACACCGCCGGAGAACCAGCCTGTGTAGAGGGCCCGGGAAGGGCGAACCAGGGGGGTTATTGACCGAGTAATACAGCGCATAATAAACGCCAAGGCAGGGTTAAGAACTACACTGTATCAACGCGCGCCTCAAGGCCTGGCCACAAGCGAGCCGCGATGGCTGAGGCAACACGGGGGCTGCCGGCGAGGTTGGACTAGCCTACCTCGCGTGTCCGATTGGGGTCTGGGGCCCCGGTCCGGACGGGTGGCAGCGAGGGTGTGGGCGAGCCGCATTCCCCCCGTTCCCTACACTCTATCCTCCACCTCCTTTCCGAGCGCCCGAGCCAAGAGCAAGATAGACCGGCGAAATGTGCGTGTCGCGGTTTTAAGGCGCGGAGGAGAGGAGGCAGTTTCCCGGATGAGGAGGAGCGACTGCGGCGGCGGGGCAGCTGGTGCCCGCCGGCGCGTCGGCCAGCGAGGTGACGTCACATATGGCGCGGAAAAGCGCGCTCGTTCGAAGGTCGCACTCGCGGGAGGAGGAAAACAGGATACAAGGGATCCCCACACCCCCACTCCTCAAGTCCGAGACCGGTCTAACCTATCCGGCCCGGGTTTTCACCCAAAAATACACACAGACAGAAAAGGTGGGGGGTGCTTACACACTTATTGGTCGCTGGGTCCTGCAGGTGCTAGGACGACCTCGTCGAGCTCGGCCGCGGCTGAACTGGGAGTGGAGAACACCCGCGCCGCATGGCCGCAGCGAAAGCCTGGCTCGATGCCAGGGCCTCCACAATGACCGCGATTTGGGCCGGAGGAAGACCAGGGGCAGGCTGTCCGGGCGGAGGCAACGGGGTGCCGGGTGGGCCCAGGGCGGCCAGTGGAACCTGGCCCTCAGGAGCACTCACGTCCATCAGCGCGGCGCCAATCTGTGCCGGGGCCGCGGGTAGGGTGCGCCCCCGGAACACCACCGGCCGCTCGTCTTCCGCCATGCCGACCTCACCCTTTCTCTGAAATTTCCACTTCTGCGTCGAGAAGTAGCATGCCGCTCGCGTCCGTAGGCCCCGCCTGGTGGACCCACGTGGACACCGTGCGGCGCAGCTTGCGTGGCTGCGGCGGCGGCTGCACGGCCGGGGGTGCTGGTGGCGGCGGGGGCAGCTGCGGGGCACCGACGTAAGCCACGCCGTGGCAGCACCGATGATTTGTATTTGTATATGTATTTATTGTTTCATTTTGGCAGTGCAATACAGAAATGACGGCGAGGCAAAGCAAAAGGAGGTATACCCCCTGACTAGGCTTCACCCCGCTTGAGCAGCAACACAAGCAGCTGTAGTGCACAAACACCATACAATATACAAATAGTCTTCAGACATATGAAAAAAAGAAAAAAAAACTCATTTCACATCAATACCCGTAGGATAACGTAATGTATAGCAATCACGTTATAATAATTTTTTAGTAAGAGTACACATCAGCTCGGGCAACATAAACCAATACAAGGAATCACGAGGACAAAGATGGCGCTTTAAAGTACTGGAACATACAAATTTGCATCATTGTAATGATAGCTCATTCGTGGAACGAAACAGGATTCGAGCAGCACTTTGAATTTTCGAACATTCCTGGAACTCTTGGCAATTGAAATAACATCAGGGTAGTCATTACAAAGCTTTATGATCAAATAATCCATCATCTGCATGCTGTAATTTGTACGTGGCCTGTCTAAAACAACATATGTGTGGCGTAGCGAATACCCAGTAGTTCTTTTTAAGAATTTAATAAAGAATATATCGTAGTTTAAGGAGGCTTGCTTGTAAACAAACACAGAAAGTTTGAGCGAAAAGGTTTCTTTTATATCTGGTATATTGTTCTGCATCATAAGATTCCCCGAAGTAATAAATTTGACTTGTTTAGTACGCGAATGGCTCGGCGCTGCAACACAGAAAGATTTGTTACCAATACCCCATAACAGCACACAATGTGTAAAATGTGAGTGTATAATAGAGTAATATAACTGCACCCTAACCAACCAGGTAAAAACCTAGAAAGACTGCGTAGCATGCCGACCGATCGTGCTACCTTTACACGAATACTGTTCATGTGATGTGTCCAGGAGAGGTGTTTGTCGAATGTTACGCCTAAGAATGAGTGGCTATTGACGTGCTGTAGTGCCGTACCGCAATACCGAAGCCGTACTTCATAGCTTACCATTTTGTTTTTTGGGTAAAACATCATGAATTTGGTTTTGCTTGTATTCAGTGCGAGTTTGTTGATATGAAGCCATTTACTGAGCTCATGAAGATAATTGTTAGAGATAATTTCAAGCTGTTGAAGGTTGATTGATTGATTGTGGGGTTTAACGCGCCGACGCAACGCAGGCGATGAGGCGCGCCGTAGTGGAGGGCTCCGGATTAATTTTGACCACCTGGGGATCTTTATCGTGCGCCGAAATCTCGTACACACGGGCGTTTTTGCTTTTCGCCTCCATCAGAAAAGCGGCCGCCGCGGCCGGGAATCGAACCCGAGACCTCGTGCTCAGCAGCGCAACGCCTTAGCCACTGAGCCACCGCGGCGGGTCAAGCTGTTGAAGGTTCCCCCCCAGAAAAGAATATATTGGCATCATCAGCATACAGAACGATGTCCCCTGTTAAAGGGATATTAATTAAGTCGTTGATATACATATTAAATAACAAAGGGCCTAAAATTGATCCTTGCGGCACTCCATACTTAATAAGACGGATGTCGGAGCTGTGTCCGTGTAAACACGTGAATTGAAATTTGCTGTCGAGGTAGCTGCGGATAAGATCTAATGCATTGGCCCCTGATGCCATACTTTTCAAGTTTATGTAACAAAATATCGTGCTTGATAGAATCCAAGGCTTTCATAAAATCGAGAAATATGCCAACAGTGTACAGGCGATTTTCGATATTACTAAAAATTTGGTCTTTAACTGTTATTAACGCCGTTTCAGTAGATTTGTTCTTCTGACAACGCTTACGACGGGGACGGACAGCGACTGCTGAAAGATCTGGAGAAGACTTACCTCAAGGCAGAAAAGGACCAATACCCGATACCCGAAGAGTACGACGGTCCTGAGAACCCAATTCTGGACGAGCCATTCACAATCTCTATCTCGGAGCTCCTCTCAGTCATTGATGATAGCAATAAGAGCGTGCCGGCAACGGACGGTATTACGTATAGGGTGCTCGGGAACATGAGCAACACGGCGGCGCACGGGCTCATGGGTCACATCAACAAGGCCTGGGAGCGCTCACGATTTCCTGCCGAATGGAAAGAGGCCGAGGTACGTTTCATACCGCAGCGCGGAAAGCCACTGACGATAGAGAACATGCGCCCGATCTCGCTCACGTCCTGCGTGGGCAAGGTCGTGGAGCGCATGGTTCCCAGGAGACTTCAAGCGTTGTTGGACGACACGGACCAGATGCCGGCGACCATGTACGGGTTCCGGCAACACCTGAGCACTCAGGACGTCCTCGTCCAGTTGAATGAACTAGTATTCAAGCGAGCCACGAAGAACGCACCGCGAGGGATACTGGCACTGGACCTCAAGGGAGCCTTTGACAACGTGTCTCACGCGAGCGTCCTGGAGAACCTAAAGAAGACGGGATGCGGCCGCAAGACCTTCGGCTACATCAAGGACTTCCTCACAAAGAGGACGGCTACGATACGGATAGGCGAGGAACGGTCGGAACCCGTGGAGCTCGGAGACGGGGGCACCCCTCAGGGGTCGGTACTGCCGCCTCTGCTGTTCAATCTGGCCATCCCTCACCCCCCTACCCGAACTGCTCAAGCAGATTGAACGCGCGGACGACGCGTTCTACGCCAACGACATCACGGTGTGGGTGAGTCGCGCGGGTTCAGACGCTTGGGCGAAGGAGGTGCTGCAGAGAGCGGCAACGAGCGCCCACGAGTACGCTAAGTCCTGCGGCCTCAGCTGCGCTCCACAGAAATAGGAGCTGCTCATGGTGCAACCGGGCAGACCGAAGAAGGAGGCGCCGCCGAACATGACCCTCTTCATCGACGGCACGCACATCAAGCCGACCGAGCAGGCCCGCATTCAGGGCCTGTTGCTGCGAAGCGACGGCAGGGCGACGGCGGCTTTGACAAAAATCAAGAACACGCCAGAACAGACTACGAGCATGATCAGGAGAGTTGCCAACTGCAACAGAGGACTCAAAGAAGAAGACGCCTTGCGCCTGGTGCAGGCTTTCGTCGTGTCGCGAGTCACCTACTCTGCCCCCGTACCTCCGGCTGACGAAGGCGGACAGAGAAGCGCTCAATGCGACCATAAGAAAAGCAGCAAAGACCGCCATGGGCATGCCGATGTACTCGTCGACACAACTCTGATGGGCATGGGCACGCTCAACACCGCGGAAGAGCTGATCGAGGCTCACCTCTCAAACGAACGCCTACGGCTGAGCAAGACCGAGTACGGCTGGGCCGTCCAGAGAAAGATCGGATGGCAGATCGAACCACAGCCAGAGACGGTAGCGCTACCCAAGGAGTGGCAAAAATCGATCGAAACTAAACACCTCCCCCGTAACATGCAAGCGGAAAGGCACGACGAGAGGCGATTGGCGCGGGCCAATGTTCTGGCCCGGCAGCTGGAAGAGGACCCTCGGGTACTCTACGTGACGCTTCGCTCCCGAAAGACAGCACGAAGGCAACAGCGGTCGTCACCACCATCGACAAGCTGGTCACCAGTGCGTCGGTGCGCACAAAGGACCCGGCCGAAGCAGAAGAGGTGGCCGTGGCCCTCGCCCTGGCTACGCCGGAGGCGAAGACCGTGACAACCGACTCCAAGACAGCATACGCGCGCTACCGGAGGGGGAGAGTCTCTCCCGCGGCACTAGCCATTCTGAACAAACGAAGACCAGCGGGACGAGCCATCAAGCTCGTGTGGGTCCCGGCTCACTCGCAGGTGGAAGGCAACCTCCTTGCTGACCACCACGCCCGAGAAATGTCAATCCGGGCCGAGGACGAGCTACCGCACCCCGCCACGAGCTACAAAGACATTGTCCAAATGTACCGCCGAAACGAGCGATGTAGGCTTCCCGGTCCGCATCCGCAGCTGGACAAACGACAGCAGACGATCGTTCGTCGCATGCAAGCGGGGTCGCTAGCGCATCCTGTGCTCCTGAACAGGATGTACCCGGCCGAGCACGACAGCTCGTGCTCGTTCTGCAAGGAGAAGAGAGGCACCCTCGTGCACATCATAGGGGAGTGCACGAAACTCAAGACCCCCCCCCCCCACCTTCCCTTCCACCCACCTCTATCCCCAACCCCCTCGAGCGATTGGACACCTTGCTGTCCAGCCCCGACCTTGCTACTCAGTACGGACTGGTGGCCAGGGCCCAGGAGCTGCTGGACACATATGGGTCCCGTGACTAGGGAACCACCCCCTCTGGTGCCTGCGCGCACACACCTTATTTAAAGGGCTCAGTAAAAGTTGATTCTCTCTCTCTGAAATCAATACTGTGTCAGAAATCACGCGTTTTGCTGATAGAAAACTTTGTAGGCGGCTGTGTATGACCCTTTCCAATAATGGGCCTCTTCAATTTACAGTCTCGGGCTCACCGCGGACTCCCCGAGAAGCAGTCCAACATTCGATTTTCCCGTGTATCCCTATGGCTTCGGGGAATCCTCGGACTACCCGCGGGCAGCCCGCGGGGAGCCAGAAGTGAAAAATCGAAGAGGCCCAATGATTATTTTAGAAAAAAATGGTAGCACAGAAATAGGTCTGAAGTTATGTAGGTTGCTGCTTTTACCCCCCCTGTGAATTACTGTTACACGCGCAATTTTCATCCTATCTGGAAAAGTGCCGGATGTTAGAATATTATTGCATATGTGTGTCAATGGGCCAGCGATAACTAAAGAAACAGCTTTAATGGGCTCAGGTTTGATGCCATCTTCACCAGCCGCCGACTTACTGTCAAAGGACATGATAACAGAAGCTATCTCGGCTTCCGACGTTGGTGCCATAAATACCGAGTCAGTGACGTAATGGCTGATGTATTTTTCACAGTAAAGTTCAACCGAAGTGGGCAGTGTCGAATTCCGAGCTCACGAAATGTTCATTTAAGGCGTTGGCGAGGGGCATACAAGATAAGCGCCCTCCATTGACTGTCAGTTCAGGAGGCAATGCTGGAAGATTTGTTCCAACCAATTCATGAAAAATGCTCCATACTTTGCGCGTATACTGCGCGGAAATTCCCAGCCTGCGCATATAATGCTCTGCTTAGGCTTTTTTTAAATAGGAAGAAAGCTTGTTCCTAGCCTTTTTAAATAGGCGTAGGATTTTCAGGGTCACGAGTGTGCAAAAAACGATATAACTTATCCTTTTCATTTATGCGTTTATAAAGGCTATGTGTAACCCATTCTTTCCTTTCTTTTTTATGTTTTACTAACGGTGTTAAAGGAAACGACAGATCGTAGGCAGTCTTTACTTTGTTGATAAAACTTTTGTATGATTTTGATGGGTTAGGCTGTCTGTAAACAATCCCAATTTTCACAGGCAATCAACTCTTGAAATTTAAGAATGTTTTGAGCGTTTATGACTCGTACAGTAGCTGTGGTAATTTGTACGCGGGTATGCATAGGTAGAACAGCGAATATTGGAAGGTGATCATTTAGACCTGATGCAAGAACGCCGGAGCAGGTCAGGTGCTTCGCAAAGTTTGTAAAACATAAGTCTATAACTGTCTCTGAAGTCAGAGTAACCCTAGTAGGCTGTTCAATGAGATTTTCACAGCCTTTTAGAAACATGCTTTGAACTAGGTTAACTGTTGTATTATTGTCGGAAAAAACGTCAATGTTGAAGTCACCGATAATGACAACGTGTCACTTTTTTAAGTTTGCAAATTCCAGAAAAGAATCCAAGTAGTCTAAAAAGTCTGACTGTGAACCATGTGGCGGCCGGTAGATAGCAAGGATTGCAATATTGCGATGCACGATAGTGACGCATTCGCAACTGTCACAAGAACATGTGAAATCGGAAAGCGATTCGAAACGGTGATGCTCCCGAACGTAGAGCACTGCACCACCGCCCCGTCTATTCGCACGATGTACAGAAACATGACTGTAATTTGAAAAGTAAGGCACGTCTGACTTGTTCACGAACCAAGTTTCAGTAAAGGCTAGAAAGTCAAACGTACACTGTAGCTGGGACAAGTATGTTCCTACATCAACATGTTTATTTTTTAGGTTTCTGGCATTCATGTGGAACAGCGACACACCCCCTCGGCGAAACCAGGTTTCAGTCTTCACCAGTTGATTAAAGGAAACAACATCATGATAAGTTAGCATAGTAAGAGTTGGTCGCATGATTTTAACCACACGTTTTGGTCTACACGATCTTGTTAAGGTCGTCCTCACAACATACACTGTGCACATTTCAGTGCCTTCTTAGTTGCTGCGTTCATCGATTTAAACGAGCGCTCGCTAACGCCGCAACATTGCCAACGTGAAAATCGCACCCGCATTCAGCACATGTCACAATTTCCTGGTCACTTTCAAAAACCAATCAGCAACTGACACACGCGTTTGAAGTCATTCGGAATTATAGGAGTAGACACCAAAAAGTTGCATTATCAAAGTTGGACAGGTCAACCGTCAATACATCAGCCGGAAAATTGAGGCAGCAGCAGTGGCCGTAGGTGATTCATTCTAACACTGAGCAAGTTGTTAGAAAACACCAGCTTGCACTAACCTGCAAAGATAATGCACGTTGATTCAGGCGCAGTCCCGAAGAGCACACCAACCGCCACTGCCGCTGCCCGAAGAAAGACGGCAGCCGTGTGTTGTTGCTTTTGCAGTGGGTCCCGTCCAGCTGTCAGGTCACGTGGTTTTTCCAATATCTAAGCCAGCTTTCGAGGGCCGCGACCGCATCAACGTAGCGATGGCTTGAATGTGTTGTGCGTAGAAGGCTGCAAAGATAATGCCCGTTGATTCAGGCGCAGTTCCGAAGAGCACGCCGCTTCCCTGGCCAGGCAGGTGGGCCGGCGCGGGCTTCTAGGTTTGCGGCGCCAGGCCTAGCTTGGAGGGGAATCCGCCCGCGGTGCCATGAGACAAGAGTCGGCAGGCGGCGGGCACCAGGTAGGCCGGTAGGCCCGACGGAGAGCGGCAGGCGGCGAGCAGGTCGGCAGGTACGGCAGGCAGGACGGAGAGCAGCACGGGACTTCAACGACCGCAAACTGTGACCGTCGATCACAACTGCTATCAAGATCTACAGAGGACACCCACCAATACCTGTCCGCGGAGTACCTGTCGTTGCCGCTAGGGTTGGCGGGGACCACGTGGTGTCTAGCGGCCAATGGGAAGCTCGCTGTGCCCCGTCACCCGCCCTCCCCCTCGTTGTTCGCGCTCCCGTCGCGAGAGAGAGAGAGAGAGACCCTATACATCACGTGGATCAGTGGGTCAGAAGGTGAGCCCATCCTTTCCCGTGACGTACCCTCCCCCGTGGGGTCCCTACGCCCCACTATGAGAGAGGGCGTTATGCCTTAGCACGTGGGACTAGTGGGCCAAACATTGGGCCCGTCGCCTCGCGTGACGTGTTTCCGCTTGCCGTTGAGGAGCGCGGGGATGTTCGCTGCCGGGCTGGGCGTCGCGGAGACAGCGTCGCTAAGCCTAACTTCTCCGTGGCTGGTACAATGCCGCTCGCCAGCATTAGGTGTAGCGATCCGGCGTTCGGTCGGGTCGGCCGTGAGGCGTAAAGGTCGCCCCTCGCCAACGGACCGCTCGGTCGTGAGGACGCGTGATCAGGCCCGCAGAGAAAGCCAAACCGGTGAATATCGTAGTCCTTTGTCCTCGTCGCGCGTGCCTAGAGTTTCCGCAGGGTGGAAATGTCGCCCATCAGCGATGAAAACAGCGACAGCTCGATAGGAACCGACGAGTGTACGCCCACCGGGATGGGGTCCCAAAGTGTACGCCGTAGTTTTGGCGTGGTTTGCGACTCTCGCTGGTGGCATGAAGTCGGATAGCTTCCGGCTCAGCGCTTCACGCTGTGGCGCGCGCGACATGAGCGCGAAGAGAAAAGGCTCCTCGCAGTGCGCTCGGCTCGATTTTAAGCAGAGTGACACAACTTAATGAAAGTCTTACGGTCGCTCGCTTGTCCGGTCCTTCGCGAATCGAGGAAGCTGAATGCGGCCTCCCTAGACTGCGGTAAATCGCCACCCTAGCTGAGCCTCGTGGGGCCTTGCCAGGTGGGATTATATCGGCAGAACTCCCATCCGCTCCTAGCAGACACGGGTCCGAGGCAAAAAAAAAAAAAAAAACGCGCTTGGGGAGCTTGAAGGCGGCCTGGACTGAGGCCACCACCCACTCTCCCTTTTCCCTCACCTTTCCCTTAAAAAATAAATGTTATTCCTCCTCCTCCTTGCAGCAGCGTGGCTGCATAGCGCACGAGACCTACCGCAGTACCAGCGGTTGTCAGCCTCCAGCGACAGCGTCGCCCGCTCCATCTCGGAGCGCGACTCACAAAATGACGTACTATTTACATATTCACAAAACGGACCTTTCTGCTGCGTTCGGAGGAGGTTTGTTCTTCTGCCAAAGGCAATGCCAGCGGACATGTGGTCCCCGGGTGCGCCTCTCGTCTGGGGATTGCCATATTCGTGGCAGTGTTCCTTTCAACGATCACACCGAGCACGTGGCCATAGGTCCCGTCAGGTGCGGCGCGCGTCAGGAACTCCCGGTTAGCGACGGGGGATATTTGCCGCCACGTTCGCGTTTCCCTTCCTTCGGCGCAACGGCAAGAGCGAGGATAGTGAAGATGAGCTCGCTACATGCCTGGCCAACTAGCGGAGCGGCCCAACTTCGCAAAGTCTTGCGGCCACTCACCTAGCCGCCCGCGAGTCGTAAAAGTATCGTGTACCTTCCTCAAACTGCGGGTAGTCATCGCCATGAAACTTTTAGGGGGAACTTCTTTGGGTGGTATAAATTCCGGCGAGAGACATTGAGCGTGTAGCAGATACGAATCCGAGAGATAAAAAATACGCGGCTGCAGCAGTACGAGCTGTAAAGCGCTCGAGGCTGACCACAATACAAGCGTTTACCAGCCTCCGGCGACCGCGTCGCCCGCTCCATCTCAGAGCACGGTTCACACAGAGCCAGATAAAAACATATGTACAACACGGATCGTTCTGATCACCGGGCACATGCTCGTCTCTGCTGGATGCAATACCGGCAGACAATGGGTCTGCTCGGTATGCGATATCGCCCGGGCATTGCAACGTTTGCACGCTAAATGCATTCCCTTCGGGGCTCGCACCAACTGGCCAACGTTCAGCGCGTGGCTACGGGGCCAGTCGGGTGGTAGGCGCGTTAGGAACATTCAAGCGGCCACGGGGACTCACGACATGTGTCCGCCACCACGTGGTGCTACCGCTCCCATTGCGCACGGTGACGTTTTCACGGGCGCAGCTGACATGGCCAGCACGCGTGGTTCACGCGTTCTGATTGCCACGTGCTCCGTCTCCACTACGAACCAATTTTGGTCGACGGAACGGTCGAACTCGTTCAGAACGTGTTGCCCGATCTCTAAGTAATCCGTAGCACTTACCGGCGAGCGGGCCGCCGTGCTTGGGAAACACGAGATCGTAAGGTGGGCTACGCCTGGGAAACAAGCATGTGTTCCCCATTGGGCCTAGCTGCGGGCTGAGCGTATTGCATCTCACGCGCGCAGGGCAAGATCGACAACAAAGGGTCGTACAATGCCTGCGCGGGGATGTGCTACGCTGTCCTGGCCGTGTCGTGGGAGCGAAAGGTGCTCTTTTGCGACAGGGCTTTGGCGTCCACGCGTGCGATGCGCGCTAGGGGCCTGCACGTGGTAGGACGAATGCGCGTTATCATCATCGGAGGAGGAGGCTCCTTCTCGACGAGGCGGAAGGGGGCTCCTTAGTGCGACGAAAGCTCGGCCACAAAGGCCGTTTGGCGTCTGCACGTGGAGATACATTGGCTGCGGGCTAACGTCGTCCGAGAAAAAATGTTCTCGTTTCCGACGTAGCGGGCGCATGGCTCTGCTCCAGGTTCAAATCGTTCAAGGTTGCAGGCTCGGTATAGCCGCTACGTTGATCTGTACAGAACAAAGGAGGTGCTGGCGCGGGTCGGGCGATATTTGCCTCGATTCGCGGGCAGCGGTGAGCGGCGGGAGCACGTTACGATGAAAAGCGTCGTGCTCCCAAAAGCCAAATGCTGGCGCGGGTTGGGCGATAATTGCCTCGGTTCGCGAGGAGCGGCGGATGCTCAGAGCACGTTGCGACGAAAAGCGTAGTGCTCGAAAGCCAAACCGCTCACCTAACACGAAATCGCTGTTCCGTCGCAGTGTCGATACCGTGTTGGGCGCCAATGTGGGCTAACGTACGGGATAGCAGAGAACCCCTGCTAGCTTCGCTAGAGAACGCTACGCGCCGTACACTAGCCCTGCGGAATTCGAAGACCCACGCACGGGTTCGGGTGCTCACATGCGGTAGACAAGCTCCGGCAATCCAAAGTGAGGCTTTATTGCCTGGCAGATAGATACCGGGCATATACAAGACAACACGACTATCGCTTGCGGGGAGACACTGGCTCCTGTCGCTCGCTCAAGCCCCGGGACTCAGACCTCGATATCCGTCATCACGGCCGCGGGAGCAGGGGAGTCATCCCGTGTGACCGATCAGGGCATAATCTCTCAGCAGAGTCCCCGCGGAACGCTCTCGCGGGCTGCTTGTCGGCTCGGGTGGAGGAGAGGAAGTCTCCTCCGGCGATCAGGAAGACGGCGGCAAGGGAGGATTGACGAACCGGTCCTGATCACTGACCTCCATCAGGGAAAGGTCAGTGGTCCTGATTCCCCGTCGCCCTCAGCACAGGTTCGCGGCGAGCCGGTTCGGCGCGTCGCGCGGGGTCATGAATAGGACACGACTTACGTGACGCGCCAGCTACCCAAAATGGCGGCTACCAGCTTACCCAAGACGTGTGCGGACAAGGCATAGGGACACTAGGATCCCCACATCCTCTTGTAGCGCGTCTTTGCCTTGGTGTACCTAAACTTCTTAGCCAGCTGGTCCGGCGGCCCTCTCCACGTGTGGATTGTGAATGGAGGGCTTGAAGGAATCGCCGTCTTCGTCTTCGGCGTGGTGGACACGTAACGCACCGGTCGCTACACGACGACGACGACAAAGATGGGAGCTCCTCATGTGGCCTAAACCCACGCGCAAGCTCGTATGACGCCCGGGGGCCACCGCGAGACACACGCTCACGTGCGCTCTGTGTGTTCTTTTTTTCTTTTTTTTGTTTTTTTCTTTTGCTGAAGCCACTGCGCGAAGACCGTGTCCGGGGTCTCGCGCCGGGGACGCCGGGCGCTAGACAGTTGTGTGCCGGCCTAAACAGCTGTGCTGTTAAAACAAACAAAAACACGGAACATGTGTCCCAATTACGGCGGACGTGAAGGATTTCCAGATGGTTTAAAACGATCCGTTGCTCTCTATTATGACGTGCCTCCGTCCCGTCGTGTGGCTTCGCAATGTAATGTGACAATTCGAACTTCAGGCTTCTGAACTTTTAACCCATTGATTTTATAGTTTTAAACACTAGCGCTCTCCATAGCGGTTGCGATTGCCATCGTATTCCGACAATCTTCCGTAGGTGATGTCATTGTCTACGTCCTATAGCCATTTGTGTACGCGAACCACTCGAACAAGTTTCACGAAGGGCAACCCCAAAGAGATCAAGGTTTCCCTCATAATGTTGAGACCCATAAGATGGGGTCGCTTGGGAGGTTACACGCAGCCGTTGCTCGAAAAAGAACTGTTGGCACTATACTTTAGTATCCGCGTCCACGAAGCAGATCTTTGGAAACTCCCTCGTGAAGGCATTCGTTTCAAAACAGCGACTGCTTCATTTTATAGGATAATCGTATGTGAAACCTGGTAATTAGCTATGAATATCTCGCGTAACAAAACTGAAGATGCAAATAATTGTGTACAAATAGCCACTTCATCAATTCCTTGTGTGTACCATTACGACGGCGACAAGAAGCTTTTCGCCAACGATGGGCGGGGGATAGCCAGGTAACGTATTCACAATCCCTATGCCATAGAGGCCCAGTCCTTCTTGGGGCACGTTTAACCGTAGAAGCCTACCTCAAGCAGGTAAAAAGCAACCTAAGTGAAATAACAGCAGGCAAAACCAACCTAAAATTGGCAGAACAACCACAAGTAACAAACACAATCATGCATATGTGCTTACTGCAGCCATTGCCTTTGTTCAGAGTGAGTGAAACACTTTATTAAACGAGAGGCCATGAGGCCCTGGGGGGAGCAAGGATGAGGAAGAAAGGGGAAGGGTAGATGCGGGGCAGTTGAAACCGAACTTAAAACCAAACAAAATAATTCTGAACCAAAACCCACATAAGCAGGGAAAAAATTACGCAAATGCCCAAATATATCCAGGAATAGTATCAAAACCGACATAAAAAGAATCAAACCACTGACACCTACGAATACAAGCGCCGGAAAGCCGGGATTTGTAACATGTACAGAACACCGCGCGAAACAGGACATTCGCATGTCGTGCGCATAGAGGGACTTAAGCGACCCAGATAAGAATAACTACGACGAGAGAGAGAGAGAGAGAAGAAACTTTAATGAGCAAAGATAAATTGTGGGGTGGCTTCCTAGTCCGGAAGTCCACGGGCTGTCCTGGCTCTGTCCGCTCGGTCAACCAAGATCATCTGGTCGTCGAGGCTCGAGCTGGACAACATGCTCTCCCACTGCTCACGGGAAGGGTTGGGAATATGGGGTAGGTCGGGGTTTCGGTCGCACTCCCAGACGATGTGGTAGAGGGTGCCTGAATTGCCGCAAAAAGCACACTCCGGGGAGTATTGCGTGGGGAATAGATGATTTAATCGTACTGGATTTGGGAACGTGTTCGTTTGAATTCGTCTTAATGTGTTTTCCTGCATTTTAGACAAACTGCGTTGGGCGGGGGGAAAGGTCCTTCTACCTAATCTATAATATTCGGTTATTTCCTGGAACGTCTCAATCGGCGTTGGACTCTGCTCCTCCTCTGGGGCCCGGTTGGTGAGAGCGCGGGCCAATGCATGGGCTGTGTCGTTGCCCGGGAAATCGGAGTGGGCAGGGGTCCAGACTATTCTGACCGTGCGAGAGGGAGGGGTTTTGCTCAGGAGGCGCAGTGCTGTTGAAGAAACTGCTCCAGCCGCGTAGCTTCTGCATGCCGCTTGACAATCGGTGATTATCGTAATCGCCGTTGTTTCTGTTATGGCCAAGGCAATCGCCACTTCTTCCGCTTCCTGGATAGAACCGGTCTTGATTGTGAGACTGGTGAGTGGTTGATCCCTTGAGGTGACCACTGTAACCGCTGCTCCTCGGTAACGATGGTATGGGGCGGCATCTGTGTACACTGCTGAGGAGTCTTTTGAATACCGCTTGTCGAGGGCCGCTGCTTTGGCTTTTCTCCTCCCCTCATGATGGTCTGGGTGCATATTCTTTGGGAGGTTGGCGACGTAGACATTCTTTCTGATTTCTGGTGGAAGCATCTGCGGTTGCTGCTTCTCCTGAGCCTGCCATTTATATGTAGCCAACAGTAGTCGCCCCGCAGTGGAGAACGACGAGATACACGCACAAAAAAGTAACTGGACGTTACCCGAGTGACGACCATCCAACCAATATGCAAATAATCTCCGAGAGGACGAATCAGAACCCCTATTGAGTCCTTGCCTTACCAAGTGAAACAGCGGGCCTCGTCTAAAGAGTTTGACATCGAGGACGAAAGGGAGGAGCGCGAAGAAAGCGAGGTAAGGGGCACGAGGAAGAGGCGACGGCGGTGATTACGTGTAATCCATGAAGTATAAAGAATTGCGGGAAAAAAATGCAAGAAAAATTTCCGTCAGAGAAGAGAGCAACAGCTGCTACGAACAACGGTTGGCAAAGAAAAATACAAGCTGGTAAGAGTTTCAATTTCAGAAATGAGGAGAGCCGGTTGGTTATATAAAAAACAATAAAACAGGTTAAAGCCTAGCGGCAAGAGAATCAAAAGGCAGGAGGCCTGATCGAAGCGGAAGAGCTCTGGCTTAACCATGAACACTCCAATCAATGCTGAAGCCACTCCAATCAATGTCCTTAAGTCGTGAGGCAATAGAAGGGGAACGAAAAAGCGAATGAAAAGCACACGTGGCCCTATACATGTCTCCGTTCACTGGGCGGAGAGGTGCTTCTCAGATTGTTATGCAGCCCTTAAAAATTAACAATGTGTACAATGCAGCGAGCCGAAAACATCATAAAGCCTTTGAAGCAAACGGCTAGCTTATGTGGACATTCGTCCAGTCCCAAGCTCAAACTAGAAATGCGTATACGCACAAACACGCCTCTTGTTTACACGAACTCACAGGCAGAGAAAAAGAGAGTATGGTAGAGAGAGAGAGAGAGAGAGAGAGAGAGAGAGAGAGAGAGAGAGAGAGAGAGAGAGAGAGAGCACCATCTCGCAACTTTCGTTTCTTGGTGCGTTGGAGCTGTAATTCCTTGAACCGTATTTATGCAGCACCGGTGGTAATAGGAATCATATCTAACATGATTTCTTTGACGCACTCCTGAATCGGTCTTTTGCTGACGTGGTCAACAGTTAATCGCCAGTCCAGCGTCAAAAGCAAGACTGCTCGGGAGGACGAGGATGGCACCTGGGTGCTTATTTCGGGCGGGAACAGCGCTCTTTTTAACGCGAAAGCTTTTTTAGTAGGACCGATGGCGCCCTGTCGAAAAACTACAGGATTTCCTTATACACCGGTTGGTCGACCAAAAAGGTCTGATAAGATCTCTGAACTGGTACCTGCGTGAAACCGGGTTTTCATTGTGGTGAAACGGTTACTTGAAAATCGCGAAAAGGAACGGTTCCAAATTAGACAATACACACATCGATGATGAAGGAGGAGTACAATAGTATACCTTTATCTCATAAACCACGTATCGGTATGCATTTAGATCGTTCGTTGATGCGCTCACATAGTGCACAAGAAATCACCGCATGGGTTTGTTCTTCGTTTGCGATTTGGGTGTTTGGAAGGTTTGCCGATCGAGTGGACGCACTTTCCTTGGGTTGAACGAAGCTGTCGCGCTGCTCTCAACTTTCTTGAGGAAAAGATGGTAAAGTTTTTTATCCCGCAGCTATGCCATCAACCACGGGGAAAGACAGGAAGTAAGGGTAGTGGTATATAAAGCATATGCATATAAACTGGAATGCAAAGAAAACCTTGATGCAGCATCTTTCATATGTGGAATTTAAATGACTAAAAAAATAGAGCAAAAGCTATCCCCTGGCTTAAATTGTCGCCGCTTACACGCAGCCAGCCCGGCCTTCTGCTCGCATCATTTTCTGTTGCCGTTCGGAATCTTGCAGTTGTCATATTGCCCAACTGAAGGCGCTCTCCTCACTGTTATGAGCACGACTACTAAACTCGGTACCGCTGTGGTTTTTGCCTATCTCTGGGTAACCGTACGTATTGTTTTTGTTACATGGCCACGTTTGAATAAGGCGGTGAATGAGTCGCACATTTCTGCAGTCTACTTTCGCATGCCCTTTCCACGGGAGTTGTTTTCTCGCGAGGATACTTCAAAATCTTTTTGGGACACATGCGTTTGCCAATTCGAGTTCGTGCAGTAAAAGTCACTTCATTCGAAAGAGGTCCACCTCCTTAAAGGAGCACTGACACAAAATTTTGAAGGCGAGGTAACTTCGGAGATAGATTGGTGTGAACACATATACATCACCTGCAAAATATCAGCGGCGAATGCAGCCTAGAACATATTTAAAATCAATTTTAAAGTGTGCGAAACGCAACCGAGCAGCCAGAAGAGGACCACGCGCAATCGACATCCCGTGGATATTTTGTAAATAGACAACATCCAAACACGTCACGAGTTTGTGTTTGCCGCTTCCGCACTGCCGGCGTTTTTTGGCCGGCTCGCCCGGCTAGCCACTCCAGTCGGAGGGCCGGAGGGCGGAGCTTCTGCTCTCGAGAACGAACGACCCGATCGTTGGCGGCGGAGGTGCCGTGACTTCGTCACCTCATCGGGCAGCTGGCCGCGACCAAAGTTCTACAGCGAGTCCAGGCACTCTGTTTCTATCACTTTTTATTTACATTGGACGCGAAAACGCGCCGGAGACACGAAAAGTCCACTGAGCGAGCCGCACGGTCACTGTGCAGGCGGCGGCCACGGCCACGAAGTGGCCCAGGCCGGCGCAGGTAGCTCGAGTGATAGCTTGTTACCCCTGCACGAAATTGTACCGAAGCCCTAACCATGGCAGCTTATATGAGAAAGGAGTTAGTGATGCGATGGCGGGTTGCATTAAAAATTGTCATCTGCACCGCTTACGAGAGCGGCAATCGAATATGCGCCGTAGTGCTAAGCCGAACACATCTATAGGCGGACTTGTAGGCAGACCGGCCGGCTGCTCCCAGCGCGCGTCTTGCTACCCAGTGCGTCGCGCTTCGTTCTTTAGCCGCGGTAGCATTTGCACTCGCAGCGCCTGCGTCACATATCGCTTTTTAATTAAGCGCCTCAGGAGATCAGTGAGAGTGAGTGAGTGAAACCTGGGGAGGGGCGAAGCATCTAGTGTATAAATGTATTTTTCGTGCCTTGGCGCTTTTGCTCCGTCCTAACAGAGACGACTATAATAAAGTTTTGCATCACCATCATCATTGCGAAATGAGATGAAACCATTAGGGGGTAGAGGTATACAGCTTTGCTGTAAGAGTCTCTTGTCTTTGAAGCACGAAGCGCTCCAGCGCGAGGCGTAAACGAGTATCTGCGTTTTAGTACCGTGACTACATGAGGCGATGCTTGCGACGATGAAATGAGACGCCGACTGCTCCAGTCCCTAAAGGGCTTCGTTTCTAAAACGGTCTTGGAGGAAATAAACAACTCATCTGGTTATAAGCCTATAACCTCAACTGGCGATAGAGGCTGCTACATTCTCCTCAATCGATCCGTAGCACATCTTGAAAAAAAAGACACAGGAAAATTTAAACACAAAAGCATCACTACGCTCCTCTGTAAGACAGCACAAATCGGAGGAAATCCCAGAGTCTACCCTCCCCCCCCCCCCTTACACACACACACTCCTCCCATTTATGTTTTTTCATCCCTACGCTCAAAATCGTTCTCGGGGCCAATTCGGTGGCTTTTAGTGACACTGCATCAACGTGGAAACAGAAAAAAAAAAAAGATACAATAAGAAAGTGGCTTACCTCAGTTTGAGGGCTTAACACGGGTTCGCAGAGCATCAAGATTGGTTCTTTCTTCAGATTTCAACCGGCGGGGTGGTCATATGTGGTGTCATTTCTTTATTTACCTTTTTTTGTGACGTCTACAAATGGCTAGCTTTCAGTTCGAGGATTTCTGCTGCGGTTATTAAAACTGCAGTTTTCGCAATTCCGTATATTAGATTCAAGATTGAACTAGAATACCACGGAACTAAACTAGAAATCCGTAAAGAGAATTAACAAAACGCACTGACGTCAGTTAGGCCTGGCAGGTTGCTAGAGTTGAAGGTAGAAACTGCGAGGCCCCCTTTAAGTGCGTACATCTACAGTCAGCTTTCAGGATGCTTGTCTTGAACATCACTTACAAAAACCAAGCAAGTTTTCTTCTACCGATCGCAAAACACGCAAAACAAAAAAAAATCAGTGAGAGTACATGACGCAAAGAACGACAAGGGCTTTGCCTCCATTCACATGGTGCCCTGGTAGGGCGCCTATAGAGGTGCGCTCATATAGGGCAATGCAATGTTTTTGAAGTCACATCTTTACCAGTGCTTTTTTACGGAAAAAACATCACCGGCTACGTCGCGGAGTGGGCATATACGCAGCCGGTGACAAGTAAAAAGGGTGGAAAAGTAAACAAACTAATTATACAGCATATACCGCTGCCTGTAGTTTCACCGCCTAGGAAGAAAAAAAAGTTCTGCGCGTACCAGAAAACGCTTCCAACAAACGGCAAACTGAGGTAAAAAGGAGGTAACTATTCTCCAGTTTTTTATGTTTGGTATCCACTTGGTGGAGGCCGACAAGGCCAGCACTTTTCTTCCCGCCTGTATGTTACTGTGGAGGAGCTGTAGTAGCGAAACGACTCCTAAACCCAAGTCACTGCACCGCGTTTCATTGCGTGTGCTTCTCATTGGTGAGTGAGTGAGTGAGTGAATAAACTTTATTTAGTCGAGCTTCAGGCGCTGATGGTTGGGCGCCCGGCCGGTGGGGGGCCTCCTCTAGTCCGGGAAGCCCTGGTCGGCGCTGGCTGCCGTGGCACTCTCCACCAGGCTACGCTGGACTGAGAGGTCGGAGCTGGCCAGCTGGCCCACCCGCTGCTCGTGCGTTGGGTGAGGATTGGCGGAAGGGATGGGGTTTTCCGAAACTCCCTTACCATGTTGTACAGGGTGCCAGGTCGGAGCAGTAATTGGAGGTAACGAAGTAGAGGGTGGGTGAAGGAAAGCGGTGTGAGGATAAGAATTTGTTTGAAGTCAACGAAAGGTAGTAGCCTTGTCTCTGGATAAATGAGGATGCGGTGGCGGGAACTGTCGTCGTTCGTGGCAGTAATGGGCCAAGATATCTATGTCTTCGCTCTCCCAAGCCAAGATGGCTTGGGAGAGCGAAGGGGTTGCGTGTCTTCGCCTCCTTTAGAAACGGCCCGGTGGGTATGAACGCGGGCAGCAGCGTTTGCCGCCTCGTTTCCCTCGAAGGACTCGTGTCCGGGGGTCCATATGATGTGCATTACCGGGAGCTGGTGTACACTTTGAAGAAGTTTGAGGGCCGCTGGTGTTATGCGACCTAGAAGGGAGTTGCGGCAAGTGGCTTGCGAGTCGGTCATTACAGTGATGTAGTCGTCTCCAGTGGTGGCGGCCAGAGCCATGGCAAGTTCTTCTGCTGCCTCAATTGGTGTCGTGGGAACTGTGGCATTAGTAATTGGGTCTGGTTGGCTTACGGATTTTTGGGGGTGCTGTGCTGGCGCAAAATTGTTTACCGAGGGCCAGGTGGTGGTAGGGTCCGGCCGCTTTGGGGGTTGAACTCCATGGTATTCTCGGCTGATGTCGGCGTGTCTAGGGCATGAATTTGCTATCCCGGAGCTCAGGTTTCGGCTTATCGGTGTTAGGCTGAGCAGGGGCTGTAGGCGCGGCCGGGCTGTGGGTTACGTAAGTGCGTGCAGCCGGTAACTCCAAGATCAGCTTGCAGCTCGGGTGGTATCAACTTGCTGCTCGAAACCTTAGAAAGCCCTTGGTGACTATTTGGGAACCATACCAGGTTTTATTCAGCCAAATATAAACGTAGAAATGGGAGCTTGCGGTCAGAAATTGAGTCTGCGTCGTAGACTTCTTCGTCTTCCTTCTCCTTGGTTGAACACAAAGGACCTCGCTACTAGGGAACGGCCAAATACCCGCAGCTCAAAAACACCTGCACCTAGCTGCTTACATCGATTGGCAAACGTACTTCCTAAAGGAGCGCTGCAAAGGCAAGAAGAGGGCGAGAATTTCCAAAGGAAAGCAGCCTTGTACGCCGGAGCGGCTGTACCCCGCGCATGCTTAGGTGTTCTGATCTGATAACGACGTTAAGAACGCAGAAAAGCTATAGCAACTAAAGCTTCCCGGAATGATTACAACACTGCTCAGTCTCCCTCTCTTCCTTCCTTCTTCCCCCGTGCGCATCTTTCCTTCAGCCTTTCAAAAGAGAGAGAGGGAGCTAGGAACTGGTGTGGCCAGCCCTGATGGCGGCTGGGCTTCCTACGTCAGATGGGGATGGCTATAGTGATGTGGGTGAATGCTGGACATTGCTTGGACAACAGCGAGACAGCGAACAAAAAACGTTGAAAATGAGGTACAAGAACATGCTTCTGCCAAAGTTCGGAGAGAAACGACATTTGAAAAGAAAACTGTAAAGCTAAATAAACACTGAATGAAAATATAAAAAAATGGTGCAAAAAATGGAATAACCCCAAACTAAGATAAAAATATGATCATAGCTCAAGGAGCAAATATCTTGAATCACTTGCATTGTCTAAGATGTCAACAGAATTTTATAGTTCAGATCCCCGTACGACGCGAAACAAAGTTTCAGTCCAAAAGATATATTATCACTGTAAGCCCAGGGTCCAAGAAATGACAAAAAGTGCAAGCCTGCCTCCAGGTCACACACAAGACAGGGGACTTCCGATGCTTGACGCGGCTGTCAACGGCAACAGCGATGTCGTCTGATGTTGAGACGTAATTGCATATGATTCATCGTTGTCGTGGCTGATAGTGGCACGATAATGTTAGCGAGCCACGGAATGCTCCAGTCGTTGGAGCACTGCACATAAGAGGTAGGTAGGGAGAGAGGGAGGGACAGAGGGAGGAAGGGAGAACAAGAAGAGGAAGATCAAGGATGAACTTTGCTTAGCGGTGCCCTTGTATGCATGCTTCCGGATAACTTTATCTGTGCTTCCGACCCTGTGGAGGGATATCACTAGGAACGAGAAACAGGGATTAATATTATGCGGCATGTCAGATAGAGAAGCTTTTATTGTTTCTGTTATTTTTTTTTTCTTCTCGAGTGCTGGCTGTTGACGACGACATTAACGCTGCAAACTGTCGAGGAGTACGGGCCCCTGCGGACTGTCGAATGACACTTCTCTTCGCCTGACCGAGGCAACGGCACTTGGGTTTAATTGTACGAAAGGCTGAACACTTCATGCATAACATCTTCTCGAAGAATCTCGACATTTGAATTTAAAAAAAGAATTTCGGGTGACCATGCGCGGCCTGTGTTGGCTGCTCGCATATTTAGTACGCAACAAGAAGTCAAAATTCTTTACCCAGTTATGATTAACTGCTTTATTAGGCTCTATTTTCGAAGAAAAATAAGTCACAATAAAGTGAAGCTTCTTCGCGCAGTGGCGATCATGATCACATCAGGGCTTACGCTAAATGCCTACGAAATCCTCGATTTAAATTCGGGGTCACTACCACGCTATCTGTATCTACCCTTGCTTATTTTCTTCATTTACTTTGTTTTTTATGTTTCACCGTTCCCCCTTTTTGTATGCAATCAGTTTTAGACGCTTCAAAATGATTTTTTTTTCCAGTACGCTTCCTTTTCAAGCACTTTGTTATGGCACAAATGTTTTAAAATTTGCCGCTGAAGTCGGATTCAAAATGGAAGGGCTAACACTTAACGGGCGACACCAAAAAGTTTATGCGAAAGTATGTGGGGTTTACTAAGATATATTAATGAACAATCCCAAACTATTTTCCAAGGCAGTCAGTACAGTTGCTCGCACATACACTGAACCCCTAAAAAACAAGAAATTTAGAATCAATGCATAGAAGACTTTGGAAGGGCCAGCTCGACACTTTCGCAAACAGTCGCAAGTGAATTGGCTTTAAAAAATCCCAGCGTTGTCCATTACTAGCCAGCAAACCCATTCAGTTTTCCGGCTCACACTTCCGGAACACCTTAAACCAGGGCATTAAAGCTTCTCGTTCCGTCACACCTTTCAAAAAGAAAGTGAAAAATTGCATATTGTCAGCATTATATTAATATGAAGTACCTAAAGAAATTTTCTTTCAGTCGTCGCAGCTGATTTTGGAATGCTCGTACGATCATTCTTTCTGTTCCGTTTACTAGTGTTTTTGTTGCAATCTTGTAACTACAATCATTTTTTTAAATTTGTATAAGGGGCCCCGCTTGCAGTTTTTGTGACCTTCGGACCTCATCGTGTATGTAATGTGCTTGAAATATGAAAGTTATTTTGAGTTCAAAAAACAAAAAACAAAAGAAAACCTTAAGTCACTGGTAACTGATTTCAATACACGAAAATAGGGAAATGCAGCCTGGCAGATTTAACAGAGTAAGTAGCTGGAAAAAGAGACATCGTACTGCTGAAAATTATAAGTTGCTCGGCCACCGCTATTCATGGTCTCCATAATTCATTCCGCAATAGTCATGAACACGCCCGCAGAGAAACTAGGGTACGATGCCAGGGCTATGAAATGGCTGCCGACAGGAACAGCTCTTAATGGTCTGCTGCGAGAAACACGGCAGAGAGCCAAACCCGATTTGTCCTGCAACCATGCAGGAACTGGGGTAAGTGAACCACGCGATGAGAAATGACAGTGGCTGCCGACGCCACCGCAGTGCCGCAGCCGATGTCGCTGTCCGGATATAGGGCTCGAACAATGCCCCGGTGATGGCAAGGTCTAAAGCTACAGCACCTATATGTACGCGTGAAAAACCTATTGGGACTCTTCTTTTGATTTTTCCTCTTCTTCAATCATTCGCCAGTTGGAACGGCGTTGACCTCACTGTTTCGGCAGTCTTTGTAGCCTTTGGATAACGATGCAGGCACTTTCTCACCGTGTATACGGGCCTCGTGTTTCAAATCATGCTGTCACGCTGGCCTCATCTTTTATCTGTATTTATAGACGTGTTGCTAGCTTGTAAGACTGCTTGCCTGTGACGCATCGCTGTTTGTGCCACTTTAGCGGGCGTAATCCTGCGGTGCGCCTTCCGCTCAGGACATAGATTCGTTCGAAGCATTTAATCATTTAGGAGTTGTCATTTTCGCGGAAGAAGCAGAATGTTCTGAGAAAAACGTCGCTCTGCGTATCGTTTCCCCTGGGTGACAGAAAGATGCACCGCGGTGGCAGACGTGATACTCAGGCCTCGGGACATAGACTAACAGAGAGGAGAGTGGACAAAGAGGAGCGGAATCACGCTCTCGTTCTCGTCGTGCCTTTCTGACACCACAGGGATGTATTCCGCGAAGAGTGTTGCGGGTACACAGAAGCCCGCATCAACAGGTCGCGCGCAGTTACTTTCTAAGGAGATTACCTCCAGAAGGGGCCGGAATCATCCGTCAAGTCATGCATCCGATGGCGCCCACACTGTGCCAGCGAAAAGATTGCTAGTCCGTTTGGAAAAATTCCAGCTGAAAGGCTTTAGAATTTCTGAGCCTGCACCAGTTGTGAGAGACGATTGCACTGTGAAGGGCGAGCCAAACCTTCCCTCACTTTGGTATGCCTCAATTCGGGCAATCTCTTCGCCCTCGTTACTCTACCACTATACGTTGGAGTACTGCTCTAGCGAGGGCAAACAATGGCCTTTTTGATGCTTTCGTTGCGCGGTTATGTCACGTGCAGTAAACCCAGCGAAGCAAGTTCATGACAGCGCTACCAACTCTTTAAAGCCTATTCTATCTTAGTTGTCACGTCGCATGGGCCGTCCTTCATATATTGTTTTGAACATTAAACTTTTTTATTGGATATTATCGCCTTCGCGTTGGGCATTTTCTTGCTAGTTGCTCCATAGGGCAGGTTTGTGGAGGCTGTTTTGCGCCATAGAACACATTGTCTGCGCATGCATGCCTTTCATTGCGCGTGAGCTCTATTAAATGGACCGGATATTGTTCTTCATCTAGAAGAGGCGCCTGTGTGATTGACTGTCGTGTTCTTTTAACGGCGCTGGCAGTGCGGCCTGGACAACAAAGACCCATTCTGAGAAATTGGTGGCTTTAACTAACCTTGGGGGCATTAAACACCCTTTGATATTTTCTTCAGCCGCTGATACAAACCGCGGGCAGCTTGCTCACCAGGAAAAAAAAGATCCCGTGGTGCTACAGGCCTTACAATACGCGTGATTGGGGCAGCGAAACGTTGAGAAAGATGGTTACTACCTAATTAATATTTTTGCGCATGCACAACAATTTAAAGTCATACCAAAACTCGGCCACCATCTTTCAGCTTCCCATACTACATTTAACTTAGGGGACAGGCAAAGCAGCGAGATGCAACGCTGCATTATGAGCTGCTTGATTCTTAGCGCGCAGGTAATTCGAGGCGTATAGAGACAAGCGGCGTATTTCCACCTCTCCTTTTCCTTGACAGACGCAAAAGCGAAGAAGTATATATCTCCATCCCAAACCTCATCCCTCTCTCGACGCGTCGTTTTCGGGAGCATTTCACATACGGCTTCTGAGGTTGTTTGGGGCCCCGGCTAAACGGCTAATTTGTCTAACGTTCACTCGGTGGAACCAGGCCTCACTGTACAAATTTTTCCCTTGCATCGCGTGTCATTCCGGCAGAAAAGTCACCGCGCGAGAAGGGCTTGACACCGTGAGGGAGCGGAGCAAATCTAGCTAAATGCGACGTCCGGGTTTATTCACTTTGCTGCTGACTACAAATCACCGAATTTCGCTCCACAAATATCTTCCTCTCTGGGCTTTTCTGAGCGGCAATGATTCTTTCCAGCAAAATATCAAGTATAAGCTATTTTTTATCCGTAGAATATATCGAAAAACAGTCGTAAAGTATAAATGAAGCGCACATTTAGCTTTTTGCTCCAAAGTCTAGAGAAACATATGGTTGTCATTTTGTTTTGTTTTGAAGGACAAGAAGTCAATGGAAAGTAAGCAATTTGCTATTCGTGAGGAGTCTTCTGCGCTTATTTTACTATTTCTTTATTTTATTTTTATCGAATGTGTAATAGCTAAGTTTATTTTGTCAATATTAGCAGTAATGATGGCGGATCGCAATACACACACATGTTAAGTACGGACAAACAGTCTGGAGAACCGCCGCGTTCATGTCGAGGCCATCAGGTGGAGTTTATGCGTAACGGTCCCAACTAGAACAGTATTTCTGTCTTACGGCACCGGGTGCGCTAGAGCCAGCGAAAAAGAACTCCTTCATCGTGCCCATACTATAGCGACCGGGATTTGTCATTCCCTTTCTTTAGAATAAAGTCGCCGCATTCAACCCGGAGGCGAGTATGAAAACAGCGTCTCTAAATAATACTAAAGGTGGAAAACGATTACTGAGAAATGTAGCCGACACCAACAAGGCAGCTTTTAGCGGCGTCCATGAATAAGATTCAGTGTTAAAGCAAAGGAAACATTCGTGTTCAGGTATATTTCATACGCCCACGTATCGGATGCTGAGCCAGAAGAAAGCTTAAACCGGAAATTAACAAGACGAACGCGGAAAACATGGCTTACTGTTGACTCAGCAAGTGTATAACATAAGCATGCATAGATTGAGAACAATGAGCGAACATCCAAACAATCAACATGCCGATGATGATGTTGACCAACAAGGGCACTGTAGAAATGCCCAAACAGCGCGTGTGCCGCAGAGATACTGCGAACGATGCTCGATGATAGCGGTCGGCGAAATTGTTATCAAACACACAGTGAAGTAGTGTTTAGTTATTGTATGTTTCAAGCCCAAACAAACTGTCTGAGCCTTAAGCACCAGTTCACTCTGTGTCCGAATGCACCTTAGCTCCAACCACCCTCTTATTCATGCCGCCACTACCGGCCAGTGACCGCAGTCTGTAAATGTCCTAACGTTTCTTTATCTGAGCGTGGGTCGCACTGCACTGGTTTATTGATTTCCCATCGGTCAGGGCAGCCATCGGTCTCTTCGGCACTCCCTGTGAACACAACCACACTCCGGTCATCAAGCATCAAACGCAAATCACGCACGCTAGCTTCTCGGTCCAGCCTCTGCCTGAAGCAACCAATATTGTCGAAGGAAGGAGAACTGCGCCTCGGTGATCTGTAACCACGTCCAAAGTGTTCGCCCGCGAGGATACACCCCCTAGTCAAGCAGGGGAGGCACCGGAAACATAATGTACATACTCTAGTGCAAAAAGTCGGCAGGCCTCGCGTCTGATGAAATCGCTGCTACCTACCTTTATCTTTTTTTTAGGCTGGAGCGAAGCTTTGCCTTGTGCGGTGTTTATATACTGTGCGATCTCTTATCTGCAAGTTTGCTAGACTTTACCTTTGCTCACACCTTCCATCGTCCCTAACGTTCCTTCTACTGGCCATTCCTGCGATGGTTTGTTCATCAGAAATCTATAGCTCCTATTTTTGGCGAGCCTCCTCGGAACTCTCAAGTAGGCATTTCAAGGCGCAACTCGGGTGTCCCGAAAGGAAAGTTCTCCCGATGACAACTAGTTTTCCGCATTTAGAAATTATTCTAACGAATAGGCGAGTAAATTTATTTAGATAATGGAAGCAGAACAGGGTTTAGGGAGACGAGGTCAGTATACATGGAGGAAGGATGCGTTTCACGACACACGCTCGACCCGCATACCTGCCATATGAACGGATGCCCCAACAGAGGGCCAATTTTTATTACCTTCTCCTCCCAAGAGGTGAGTGTATTCGGATCCTCCTTTTTATAGGTTATACTGGAGACGAACTTTTTTACGAAGCGAAGGGTTCGCATGCGGTTCACAATGTCGGGAAGCTCATGCGTTTATATTTTATTTTTTATTTCCTGCGTTTTACTTTTGCGGCTAAACTGTCAACAAAAAAGCAAGAACGAAAGGGGAACAGAGTTAATCACGGTTGTCACTTTCGCCATCAAACCAAAATCACCATAATGAAACAGCTGAAATTATTAACATCTCACTCCTAACGAAAAGAAAGTGCATCCAGCAAAATTCTGCTAGAGGTAAAGCTTCTTGACCAGAAGCAAGCTATTTGAATTAAAATAGCAACAAATATCCCGCTCTGCACTATTCTCGGTAGTTCATTGGCTCTTCCCACATTAGAACCGCATACATGCAATTGATGTACGTGCTGCTTTACTGCGATGAATTGAAATTTTACCGCCTAATATCTGCAGGAGAGGAAAGGTGCGAAGAAAGCCGTTTCAATTACGCACCTTCACCACAAACTGTTGAAATACGTATTGGAATGTTGGCTAAATTACCCGACTCGAGCATGTGCTTTCGTCAAAATTCCTGCCGCGCAGCAACGTAATTCCAGTAACAAATTCAGGGAGATATTCTTAATTATATTAATCATTGTTTTAACATGACGATAAAACTGGAACAATATTACTTGCCAGAAAAAAAAGTACTTGTTTTTATTAAATGCTTAGCATTTTAAGGCAAGCTTTAGCTGCTTTTTTGATGGGCTTCTCTGATAACCTTGACGAAATGGAGGCGGCGCCATTACTTTAGTCCCAAATAGAAATGGTGACACTTCCGGTGCTCCTCCTAAATGCCTTTAAACTAAGGAATTCAGGTGCACGGAGATAGTTGGTGACGTAAGCGTACTGCAGTGTTGGTATCCCGTCTCCAAAAGCTTGTTTATAAAGATTTGCCCGGCCTCTTCTTAAATATTGATTCGCATACCTATTCTTGAGACAAGGACGCTGTGGTCACAGCAGAATCTTAAAAATGTGAGCAAATTACCGCTTATATATCATAAATATAGAAACGGCATCGTAAATAAACAAACTGTGGACAACTCGTTGACCAATGTGGTTGTGGAGTTGGACGCGAGTGGTCGCTACCTACCATAAATAATTTCAGCAGAGTAAACTGAAAATTATGGAGTTTGAATTTTCTCCACCATCAGCTGTTTTTCTCCTCTACGAGGCATTGTCCTGCACAAAACTACATGAACAATGAGGCTCACAGTTGATTGCTAGTCTTGGTTGCTACACCAGGTTCGGCAGTTATCTGTTTTGCTTATTGATGCCCTTCCGGAGGTTTTGTAAGGGCTAAGCGTTTGGAAGTCTTTGAGGGAAGATAGAAAGAAAGAGAGAGATACTGCTTTTTTCACTCTTTCCTTGCACTGTAGTCGCCCAACCAAGGAAGAGCAGTGGTGTGCAATTGTTTACACGCAAACCCTACGATCGCTTGGCTCCCTTCCAGCGGCAATCAGTGAACGGAGCCAACAACGAGCCATAACCTTCACTCTAGTGTCGATTTCAATCGCCTCTTACCCCTCGTCGACCACCAAAGCTGTCTAACGACTACGCTCCCGCCGTGAGACAGGGCCCCCCAGTGCCCAGATCGAGTAGCCAGGAGCACGTAAGTGCACTTGGCGCAATACCAACAACGCCGAACTACACCGGGAAGAGAAGCAGGAACGGTACTGCGCATTCGCGCCCTCTAGCATTCACCTAAGGGTGACGTGAGAGCTTTAGCTAACAAGCATGCGGCAGTACGAGTGCTGAGTGACCAGAAGGCTCTGCTTTCCAGGGGAGCATATCTATTGCCGTAGGACTACTATAGATCGCCGCAACATTGTGTCATACTAGAAGACGAGTGCAGTAGGACGATACCGTTTAACAAGCAGCTTGGCATTTTCTGTTCTTGAACCACAAATGCTGTAATGACACCCCAGTCTAACCATAATTCCTCAATTTCGAAATGATAAGAAAGTGTTGCACAAGGCATATTGCAAAACTGCCCGGTTCTGCAATATGCCTTGTGCAACGCTGTGTTATTATTTTGAAATTACGGAATTCTGGTTAGCCCGCGGTGTCCGGTTCTGCAATATGCCTCGTTCATCGGAAGTTGAAAAGAAGACCACAAGGAATAAGGGACAGACAGAAAGGACAGAAACAAGCGCTTGCTTGTTGCGTCTCTTGTCGGGCTCGGTGTGGAAGGAAGAATTCCTACACTGCGCTTATTGATAGGACGGAAAGTAAATTGTCGATTCATAGACATCGCTTCACTCACTAGTATAGCGCTTCAAACTTAAGACCACTGAGCTCAGGAGCGCTAGGTTGTCTTAATCGGAGGCACGATGAAACTTAGCTCACGTTTTCTTTTAACTTAATACAGAAAAAGCTAGCTCCCCTAGCTAAGTCCTTCTTTAGGCACCACTAACAACAACTCTTAAAACCAAGAAAAGATGCTGTTCTTTCGCACTTTAACTCCCGAGACAGCCTCGTAAAGCTTAATGCTTTATCAAAGATTCAACTTCACCCGCAACTTTGATTGGGGTTGCTGTTCTGAGTACAACTAAAAGATCCAAACAGCACATCGCAGCAGCAGCGGCGGCAAACCTTCAGCATCAAAGTGCCGATGAGAGGGTCCTCGTAGGAGCAGCTGAGACGAAATTTTCTTTCAACTACTATTCGCACTCATGACCGCCCCTCAAGGCTTTCATCTCCAGATGGGTGAGAAGGCGAGAAGCGCAGAGGGCCCCAAAATGAGCAGCCATACGCAACAGGGCAAAAAAAAAAAAACGCAAAAAGTCGCGAGAAGCTTTTTTATGGTGGGAAGAATTCCAAATTCGTACATGAGGCAAACTTCTTTTTCTTTGTATGTTTGCTAATAAGGCTGACGGAAAGACGGTTTCACGCCCGAATTGTCATGACGCTTCCGGTGCACTACGAAAACATTCCTGCTCGTAGTTCCACATTTTCCCCCGTTTTATTAGGTAACATTTTTGGTCACTTTATTTTCTTATTTCAGCTTTCTGGAGAAATCACGTGCCGGAATCCCCCCCCCCCCCCCCCCCACACACACACAACACTCCTTGCTACCTTTGATGATGGGGAAAGAAGCAGCTTAAAAGTAGAACGAAAGGCGGCCACATACCAAAGCACTTTTTCAATAAAACGGTAAACAGCAGCATCATGCGCACTCGAGCCTGACGGAGCGTTTTAGAACGATTTGGCCCAGTGCTTCACCTCCTTCTAAAGTTTGACGTTCACTTCAGCTTTATAGGTATACATTTTATTTCTTACAAGGCTGACAAAATGCCGCCCTCAAAGTTCAGTTTGGGCTTTCCCTTGAAGAAAACTGAGCGAGACAATTGAAGGAAAAAAGAGGGAGAGGGGGTGGAGGGGGAATTCGCTCGCGCGGGTGAACCAAGAGAAAAATATGACAGCATCGTGTGCTTTAGATGCAAAGGACAAAATGCTTAGCAGTAATGATGGTTATACCTGATTACAAGTGGCAAGTGTAACAACGCGAATTAAGACCACAGTCACGTACACTTTTTCTCTTGGATTCATCAATGAGCTACACATACTAGCGATATGTGAAACCGAACCCCCCCCCCCCCCCTCCCTCCCCATTAAATCAGTCGAGCTCCTCTAATGAACGCCGACGCAAAAGTATGAGCTCGCAACTTGAGTAAGCGCGGCGGTTAGTCGTTGTATGAGTGCACGTGCAGTACAAAAAATATTCATTGCAAGGAAATTCTCGTACTCTTTAAGGCAAACAGCCCATACAGCCCCCTCCGTTGTACCCCAGTTTCAACATTATTTCATATGTTGTAGTGTCACGTGACGGATGGTGAGCTTGTCTTGACCACCTCCGAGAGATGGACGCAGGAAAGCCGCTTACGGGTTTAACAAAACACACATTTAATGCACACTTGGAAAACCGCTAAAGCAAACCACTCAAGAAATCAATTGCACACAACCAATAACCAATCAAAACCCTAACAAAATATCCCAAAATTCAATCCGCACCAAAACCCAAAAAAGTCTCCACAATAAAGTTCTACGCAATTCGTCCAAATACCCTCATAAGTAAACAATACCTCTGTCCGCAGCCAAGTCTCTACAGCAACTACTCTCTAGCCGTGTCCTAAGACACGTGTCCCTAATGGATTGGCCTACCCCGGTCATCGGCGCTCACGTGTCGCACCCTTGCGTGGCCGCGACGCGGTGGCAGCGACGTCGTTTCTTGTTGATGCCGGCGTTCGATGAGCGCGGGCGCTCCTTGGACGGCATGGGCTCCGCACGTCCCGAGTAGGTCTCCGCACGAAGGTATCCCTTCGGGGCCATCGAAGCGAAGGGCGACAGAGCGTGGACGCTGAACAGTTGGTGCCCGACTGATGCCGCTGGGGCCACCAAGACACAGGTTCGTGGAGCGCCTAGGATGGCGCAGCCGATGCGAGATCCGCGCGCTCCCGCCCAGGCTCGAATGGCATGGTCGATGGCCTCGCCGCGTCCCCCTGACTCGTTCCTCACGTGCTTCTTCCGCCTCCTGGTTCCGTGCCTGGTACCTTCTCGTTGTGCGCCCCGCTTTTAACCCCTCTGGGCTTGATCGCGGCACACTCTGATTGGCGCGTTGCATATTCGTGTCCGTATTTGGTCATCACGCCACTTGTCTCCTGTGCGGCGTTCTATGATTGTCTGACCAGTGCGCTCCCATATTTGTCCATGACGCAGGAGTGTGTAGGGGCGGCGTTCGTTCATTGGTGCGTTCCTGACGCGCAGTTCAAATTTCCATTTATCTGTTCTTTATCTCGGGGGTATTCATGTATGCCCTCTCCGGGGTGCCCTTGACACATGATATGCAGCATACCTCAGTTATGGCATCCTTCACTCGGTAACTTCACGCTTTCTTTAGCTGGTAAGTGGTCGGTACTTACTCCTTATATTTTTTCCGCCTTGACAGGAAGAAGCAAATACCCCATTGAGCAAAACAGCAAAAACAAAGGCTGTGTCAAGAGTGCCATCCGACGGTACTATAAGCACTCCGCTAAAGCGACGTCGATCGGCATTTCGATAAAAAAATGCCGTGTCCGGCAGTACTTCACCATCGATTAACGTAACGTAACGTAAACCAACCTATATAACCTAACGAAAATAAAAACAATCATTTAAAACAGAGAAAATTTACCCAACCAATAAAAGTTGTGATTAAATATAGAGGAGAAGGAGGAGGAAAACTTTTTTAAAACGCACCAACGCCAACTGGTCTGTGAGCTGGTCCGAGGCTAGCCAAGTCCGCCACGTCGAAGGAGGAGGCTGGGGAAAATGTGGGGACTGAATTGCAATGGGGCAGGAGAAAATGCAGTGTTCTAAATTAGCGTATGGTTCGGGACAATTGGGACATGCTGGTGAGTGTCGGAGACGGTAGAGAAAGGAACGAGCAGGTGTAAGGAGGTTATTTAGCTGTATGCGTCGAAGAATGCGTAGTTGTGTGCTGGTTAGAGATTTGTCTGGAACAGGAAGTGTACGAAGAGTTCCTCTAATGTTCTTGTAGTGAAGCTTTATTTCTTGTTTGTAGTGGAGAGTAGTGTCCCACGTCGGTGGATAAGGCCAGGGAGTCCCAGGCGCCCGGTGCAGAAGTTCGCGGGAGAGGCTATGCACTAACTCATTGCCTGGGATTCCAGCGTGACCAGGAATCCACCTCAGTGTATGACATACAAAAAATAAAGATAAGGAGAAGTTCGATTCGAACTCCTGCCCTGATTAACAGGAAGCTAAGACGGAGCCTCTACACCACAACGTATTTTTTTCTTTATTCATTGCCCCTCTATGATAGCCCTGTGTTAAACATTCCAATGTCGTCGGACGGCACTCAGGCTATGGCTGAAGCGCTTAGCAGGAGCGCCCAAAAAATGGGTATGTATTGGCGACCAACCTAAAATGTAATGGCGTGCGAATGTGATTTTGCACCATGAAGTGAAAATAGACCCATAAAGTTATGTGCTTAGCCTCAGAACAGCACAACAAGCACATTGAATCTATTTGGGGGACGGAGTTCATTGACCATTAATTCCGCCCTATGTAGGCCTGTTACTGCAAGCCGGCTTTGTTCGTTTACACTATGTATTGTTTTGATTCAAGGGAATCGATACGCGATTTAAATAAGATTAAGTGGTGATATAAAACTCAGAGAGGGATTCGGTGTGAAATTATTATTAATATAGAGGCTCGAAAAGCGCCGTAAGCGGGGCCGCTACCGTACACAAAGACAAGCTTTGGCCAAATAGTATAATAATTACAGCTAAATCACTGGTTAACCAAGTGAAATCAAGACTTCACCGTGGTGAGCCAAGCTTCGCGCTGTATATCTAGGATTAGTTGAGGTGGCCGCAGCCATTTTAAATCGATCGATAGATCAATCAATCAATCAATCAATCAATCAATCAATCAATCAATCAATCAATCAATCAATCAATCAATCAATCAATCAATCAATCAATCAATCAATCGATCAATCAATCCATCCTCATTGCAGCTCATGTCTTGACTGGCGTCAGGGAGGTGATTCGCTTTATACAGCACAAATAAAAAAAACACCACAAGAGGGAGAAGATTGATAGCTGGAGGGATTTAATTCTTAGCAAGTAGCATACAGTTTTTCGTGCTATAAAGGCTGATGTGGTGCGGGTTCTTTTGTAGATGGTTACGGATTGTTAGGCTGAAAGAATGTGAGGCAGGTTTGGCGACGGACAAAAGACTATGTGTTCAAGGGACAAATAACTGACAAGATACATACGTGAACCATAACCAAATCTAGTCCAAAGAGTGAATGTCCTACGAAACAAAGTTCACGCCCCAAAATAGTTCGCGCTCACGTGTGGGAGTCGCCGACGTCGGTGAGCTCGGTGGGTTTACTGTGCTCGGTGCGTTGGTCATTGTGCTTGAGCGGTGTTCAGGCGCGGGGCACTAGTCGGTAGCGGTGCTGGCCGATGGGAAGAGCTTGTTGTTTGAACGACTCCAGAGCCTTTCCTACGCTGCTACTCGAAGTGGCTCGAAGAAACCTGGTGTAGCTCGGCGCGAAGATCTCCTGGGCGTTCACACTCAGCAGGGAGCTTCCAGGAGCAAGGCGCTGCTCGGAGCGGAGGTTCCCCGAACGTTAGCCTCCGGCAGGTCGCTCTCCGAACCTCGTTCGTCGGTCGGTCGGTCGGTCTGTTGTCTCAGACCATGGCGCATACCCACGCGGGGGATTGGCCAAGAAGCTTTGTACCTAATCAGGATGTGACCTGTATTATTTTAGATCTCAAAATATAGAAAACGAAATACAGAACAGATTTTTTAAATATGTATAACATGAAAGTACTATCAGGAAGAAAAACTAAATAAATGTGATCGCTTCGCTGGCTAGCAGAAAAACCGGCCTATCGCCGCAACATAAGAGTGAAGGGTGGACACATCATCCCTGTGGCAGACTCCTAGGGCGGAAGTGCCTGTTGACAGAACCTCAAAAGTAGATAGCGGAAGGTGGCGGCGCCTAAAGGTTGACTCCACATGTGGGCGTCGCATTGCGGAGAAGCTGCGCCAATTAAACAGGAAATGTTCTATATTTCTTCCTGCTTGTCGTTGTTGTTGTTGTTGTTGTTCCTTTGAATATTGGCGCCCTTGCCCCAACCGTCTTCTTCCTCTTCCTTCTTGCTTTCTTACCCCACGTGATGTTCTTTTCGCCACCGCACGCCCACTCCTTCCTCGCCACTTCTATCCGCCGACCGCCATCCGGTGAGCAGCGCCTCCTCTCAGCTGAAATGACCAAGAAAGTTGTGATCTTCCAGTTAAAACAAAAAAGTGCTTTGCCCTTTCGCCCTTTAGCATCTCCTTAATCCATAATATAACAGTCCTATCAAATATTCGATATAATATCGGCTCTGCGAGAGAGAAAAGTAGCTCTAGCGTAATGACGTGTCGAAGCGCAGCACAAGACGAGTGGCAAAAACACAGAAGTAGACCCACTGTGTGTCTTCTTCAGTGTTTTTCTCCTTGTCTTGTCTTCGACACGTCGCAATGTACCAACTCGCCCAAACCCCTACTCAGCCTAACGTAATGCCATTAACACAATTCACTGAAGAAACGTTTATCCGTGTCGCACCGAATTGGACCATAATATAATGAAATACAGAGCCGCCTGAATTGTCAACTTCGTGTTTTGAACCATCCCTATATGGAAAAGTAATAAATAGACCTGTGGCGTGCAACGATGTATTGGAGTTTTACGTTTCAGCGCCTCCCTGAGCAAAAGCTCAAGAACCTTACATAAGTACCTAAGATGGCTGTCAAATCGAGTTTGTAAAAAAGTCGCGCCTGGTCTTGTTGAACGCGAAACGTCGCTCTTAATAATCTCCTTCTCAAGCGTTACAAAATGCCCGTATTAAGACGGAAACGATAAATATACGCAGAGTTGCAGGCAGCAAGGCGGGACGAAGAGCCAGCCGTCCATCGCGACCGCGAGTTACTTCTCTTGTTTCCTTCACGCCTTCGCTCTCGTTTCCGGGTCGGTTAATGAACGCTTGCCAATACCGCAGTGAAACCACACGAGTCGTGTTCAACGAAGCGTAAGTACCCTCCCCCCCCCCCCCCTCTCTTCCCCAACCGGCTGCAACGCTTTCTTTCTCCACACTCGCGCACAAATGATCCGTATCCGCTGAGGAAACCGTGCTACTCTTGGACTACTCCCAACGTCTACGCGCTTGCCACTTTATTTTCCTTCCCATTATCGTCGAATCTATTTTCGTGTCAACGACCCACTAGGCGAAAAATAGCCGCATTTTTTGCGCTTGTGGCAGGGCAGAACACAGAGCCACGCCTTGAAGAAGTTCGATAGCGCAGTCGTTGCTTTAAGCGATTAGCAAGTGAAAAAAAAAATGCAATTTGTGCGAACGACAACTGAACAGGAAGCGAGCCTTGGTGAGATAGAAAAACAAGACAGACGAGTTTGTGGTTGTGTACAGGGGAACTGTTTGCTATGCGAGCGAGTTGTGCAATGCGCCAACATTTGTTGTGCATTAGCGAACAAAGAGTTTACCATTTGGCTAATTTATATTCGTATTTGAGGTGTTTGCCAGAGACTGGCGTATACTGATTTTACTGTTGACTGCGAGTGTGCGCCAGCTTTCTACACCCACCGTTTTACGCTCGACGGCTAGTGCGGACAGAGAATTTAGAACCCTTCAACTACTGTGAAGATGGAATACAAGTGTGACGGTCGGACATCGCCACTGACTGCCGCGTACAACCTAGCGTCACTAAATAAGCTACGCTTTCTTTATTTAGTGACGCTAGTACAACCCATGCGCACGCAGAAACGTGTTCCCATGTAGAAGCGGACGGCAGACACTTCGCGTGGCACGAAGAAAGGCCAAGCCCGCGCGGAATGTGCGGAAGCACGCGCGGAAGAATGTTAATCTGCAGAAGAATGTTAATCCCCGAGGGCTTGCGGGGTGACGCGCCCACGCGCAGAGCGATGACCGGCCGGTTCTCCAACGAGCTCGTCCTTACCCCCCCTGTGCGTAACCCAAGGAGGGTACGCGAACGAACGCGAAGGGCGAGCGAACGAGGCCCGGGGGCTCTTTTCCCGACTGGACATCATCTGGCCGGGCCGAACGAGGAAGCCGCCCGTAGGAGTAATCCGATCGCGCGCTCCCCCCCTTCAACCCGGGACCAGCCAGCCAGCGGTCACACCTCGGGTCCGCGTCCACGATCTGCCAGGAACACGGACCGCCTACGCCGACCGGCACGAGAATTCCGGCACCCCCCCGAACGGCCCTGCTCGAGCACGTGCACACTGCAGCGCCGCACCTGAACGACTTCTCGGCTCCCCGACCCAGCGCCAGCCGCCCTACAGGGTCCCAGCCTCTCAACGGGTGAGCGCACCGGCACCAGCGCTAACTATTGTTAATTAAATTGTACCTTTGAGCCTGCGTTGTCTCTTTTCCCCTCAACTCTGCGTGGACCCACCTAGTTGGTAGAGTGACGCCATCTCCCCTCCGGGGAGCGTCACACAAGCGAAGATGTATTGGCACGCAACGATATTTAGTTATTGTATGGCGACTTAATATATTGATCGGATAAATACGCATAAAAAAAGTTCCTTAGAATTATTTCTAGATTAAGTCTTATATAATTTGTTTCGGGATAGTTTCGATAAACCAAGTTACAGCGGTTTTTTGTAACCGTTCTCCTTTCGTAGACGGCCATATACGACAGCAGACGAAAATCTTGTAACGTTTACACCTTCACCGTGGAGTAACTACGATGAAGCTATGTGTAATAATAGATTTGTCCTAGCGGCCCTTACTGTATAATGTTTTCCAAGATACCTTTACGCTAGCTCTGAAGCAAGCACGTGCAAACGTTCCTCGATGCGACTCGATTGTCACATCAAAATATGGGTGAGAACATTGCAAGACAGCTTCGCTCTAATTTTTTGTGGAGTTTGATGAGCTTCAGTAATTAACACATTGCTCATCAGCTTGTATACGTTGTTCCCATTCTCCTATGCATCACTGAACGTTAAGAGGTTAACGGTAAAAAATATTGCCGTTTATTTGACCAACCAAGTAGGCATAAAACAGAAGTTATGTTTTGGGTATTGTAACGACGTGATCGACATGTCCTTTTCAATGTTAAAATTTATCGTGTGGTGGTCATGAAGCTGCACAGTCAGCTAGCAATGCAACTACAATGATTATTTCTTCAAGAAAATGAACGATTTCTTACTATCAGCCAAACGTATGTCCTCTGTAAAACCACAATCTCACCTTAGCTAAGGTAACACTGGACAAAAAAAAAAAACACTCATCATCTTATTTACCACTTTGCAGGTCGCAAGCTGTCAGCCATGCCACGCATGAGACAAGCTGTTAGGTCTAAAATGGCGCCGCACTTCTACCTTCCTCAGCGAAGCACGGCAAGGGTAGTAGCGCACGGGAGCCCGATCGTTTTTTTTAAATATCACCGGACTCATCCTGGGTGCATGGGTGCAGTTATAACGTTCCCGCTGTATATAGGCTTACGTAACTAACCATGTCAATACCGGAAGACTTCGTCAGCCTGGCTACCGGATTAAAAGGAACGTGAAAGCAGCTAAGGATCTTATGAAGGACGTAAAAGGACTTAGCAAAGTCATATACCGTACTTACTAGATTTTAAGCACTCCTTTTTTTTTTTTTTCGCGATCGTGATGCCCAACGTAAGTGTGGTGCTGAGATTCGGAAAACCTACGTCACATCACCCCCTTCCTCCCCCCTCCCGTCACTATTTTTTGTGGCTGTACCTCGAGACGGGCGCAAGGAATAATGTTTTATTTGGCGAACATTCAAAATAAAAATAGATACAGACAGCGAAGTCACCGCTTAAGTATGATACTCAGTCACCCTCATTCGAATCGTTTGTCCAACTTGAGCCGCCGCTCTCAGTATCTCCCAGCAGTCCGTTTTTTGTTCCGCTGAAGTGTTTGTAATTAATAAAAATTCCCCCGCATTTCCCCGAAGGGGAGTATGAGGAAGTGCGAAGCACGGGGTGATGCTATGAGGGGGAGTTTGTTGAAGTTTGGTGGCATTTTGCCCGTTAGTTACATTAACACCCCCTCGTGATCACGTTCGGCTTAACACGCCTCGTTTGTCCCTCTGCGGAAATCTTGGTGAATTAACGTGTATGTTCGAGAGGAGGAGCGCACCGCACCGCAGCGCACCGCAGCTGCGAAGCGCCGACCGGAGTGAAGGGAGAGGAGGCGCAGTCACGTGAGGGAATGCAGAACTAGAGGGTTTGTAGTATCACGTGTACACCACGCAGTTATCAAGCCGCTATAACGCCGCTGAGTCGCCAACGCACGCCGCTGACGACGTAGTTTGAATGCGTTAAAGATATAAGGCGCATTACTAACACTGATATCAACGTCGCGTCCGTGGCTTAGTCTGTAGAGCGTCGCGCTGCGGCAGCAAAGTCCGCAGATCGAAACCTGGCGCCGGATGCTGTTTTTTTTTTTTTATATAGTGTAGTGGCCTGGCTGGCGCGCCGAGAGAGGGTGTTGCGAGCTGGAGAGTAGTAAAGGGGCTTTAGGAGAGTAGGCGAGGGGGGAGAGGAGGCGCTATGCGAGCGCGACGATTCAGGCTCGCTTAAGAAGTACATTTGCACTTATTCCTGGCCAATCTCCCACGTGGGTATGTGCCATGTCAGCGGCCAGGCAGCGCGCGCCCATCTCCCCCCGTTGCTAAGGAAGACGAAAAGCGCGCGCACCCGCAGCTGTTGCTATGCGGACGGCGGAAGGTTCGGGGTCGCTTATAAAGTGCATTCGCACTTAAAACCGCATAAATGATTTGGCTGCAAAGTCAACTCGGGCCCGCGTCTAAAATTCTGAAATCCACCTTGCGATGATTGCTTTTAAAAGGGGGTGCCTAGATTCGCATGCGAAATTCTTTTTCCAATTTGTGTTCCCGAGAGGCGAGGGGGCTTATAAACGGGGGGTGCTTAGAATCCAAAAATACGGTATCGTGAGCCTGTAGAGCACACAGCGTTGAAATGCGCTCTCAGAGCAAACTTCATTGCTCGGATCACCACAACGGCGCGATACCAGCAAACCTCGGGAGCGCGGTATGCACTCTAGTTAACGCCAGAACTTGTGAAGAGGATTCCAGGTACCTGTAAGTAATATTCCCGTAAAAAAGATGTTTATTGAGACAAACACTGTGTTTAGGTGGGTTAAAATATTTACTACAGCAGGAGGTGCACTAAGATCTACAAGACGAATCATGCTGAGGGCAGCTATAGAGGCACACGCTTGTGAAAACGGCACACTGAGCTGTGCTGATTCCCACTGGGGAGAGGGGAAGTATACACGAGTAACGAGGTTCACGAGCAATTCATTCGCATATACACCACGAGTCACAAGACGTTAGAAAAAAAAAATTAAACAGAATCAGGTTCAGCTCACGCATTTTCTTTTTCGGCAACAGTATAAAGCTTCGTCAGACATCGGGTAATTAGACCTCCGGAGAGCAGCTTTCACCATCCGCTCTTCTACCCGGCGAGCTGCTTCCTGTCTATATCCTTGAAGCTTTTGAACTTTGTCCTGTATTATTTATTGCCATTTGCCCTGGTAACCGCAGGCCAATTCTGTGTTCTATTGCCGTGTATTTTACCGACAACCTCCATGCCGTTTATATACAAAACAGCTTCCTAATTTGGACGTATGAAAAGAGGATTTATTACAAAACCACGTATCAGTGCGCAGCCCTAAAAACATAAAAAACCCAATCAATGTCCAAGTACTCCAGGCAGTCAACACCTTGCACAACAAATGTCTGCGGTGGTGAAACAAGCTACTCCAAAATCAATCCACAGAAAGTTCACAGGTGTTCACAGAAAGAGTTTAGAAACTCGTTGAAAGTCAATACGGCACAATAGTGATGCTCAGGATGTTGTTCCTGGCCACTATGAAACGCGTGGACCAGCGTAACGGGAAGGCTTGTTCGCCTAGAACTGCCAACTCATTTTCTAAGTGACTCCGAAGGATCGACCGCACACGCCACAGCAGTGGAAACATCGCCCCTTGCGGTCGGGCGCGAGGATCCGCGGTAGCACGATTTCGCCACAATACAAAAGCACCAGCACACATCAGGAAGTTCACCAACACGTCATTTGAACGTATGCTCATTCTAAGTGTGAGACCAGACAACCTGCTTAGCACAGTCCAAAACATTGTCGCAACACGACACTGAAACAGGGCAGGTTCCAATATTTCAGCGTGCCCGTAGTGTGGGCACCGTGAGGAACGTACAACGCCGAATCTCGCCAGATGGTCACACGTCGGAAGAACTTCCCAGCCACGCAACCATCCGAAATCCCGATTATCTGACGGAAATTTAGACGTTAACAAAAAGTGTGAAAACAAAACGAGAAAAAGAATTGTCTATTTGAGCAATATGCTATGAGCACAGTCATTGCAGTGGAGTGAAACAAGATGCTGGAGCTTGATTGTTAATACCAACGTGTGAGTCAGCCGTGGATTGACGTCAGAGTTACCTAATGATCAGTCACCCTTAATTTCGACACACGCTTTCATTTATACGAAATTATTTAAGTAGTACACTGGCATTGGATGATCAGTCTATTGACTGGATAAATGTGTGGAGCCGTGGTTGTCAGCTGCCCGCACCGCTCGGTATAAAAAAAAAGACTATTCTCTGCTCAAGCCCGTTCATATCTCGATAAAAATATCACTAGCCGGCCAAGTTGTTTACGCGTCTTTTAATTATAAATAAGCGATAACAGAGAAAATAAACCCCCATGTTTAGCCCAACCTGCAATGACTACTATCGATGCAAGTTAATACAAGAGGAGCATCTTTACTACACTAGTGTTGAAAGCCTGTTGCAAGCCTGATCACCTACCAGAAAAAAGGGTACCTACTTGTAAATGCTTTCTTCTGACGTGGTAGAAAGCAAGCTAACATACGACACTTAAACAAGCGCTCAAATATTTCATTCATGAAGACCTCTACCACATGCACAAGTAGGATTTTTCTATGCTACATGCTTGTTTCGGTTGTTAAATGGAAAATTATACAACACAGCTTTTTTGGGGGAAATTCGGCCGTAATCCTGTTCTCTTTTTGAAGGTGGGCGTGCATCGTAAATTATGCACCCGTTTAACTAATTTTGAAAACAGATTAAGCATTTAAAAAAACCTAGGCGAGATGCGTACACATTAAACACACGTATAAAACTATGTCGAAACCGAGTGGGTTTAGAAACACCGTTAAGCGCAGCAAAGACGACGAAGGGGTGTAGAAGACAAGAACCGGCGCTTAACGTCGCTCTTAATGGGGCTTAACGGCGCTCCTTCGTCTCCTTTGATGCACTTAACGGTGTTACAAATGGAGTACAAATTAGCTCGTACCCATACGGGGTTTCGAAAGTTTGTCGACCCCGGGAGCTGGAGGTTACGAGAAAAACCTACGCGGGGGAATGCAAATTAAAAAAATAAATAGCAATGGCGGCTTATCGAAGGGTGTTTCAGGACTCGTGTAAAATGCGGTGAACGGTATTCGAGGTGTTCCCTCGACATGGGGGCTCCCTCAGCGGTGTGTTGTACCTCGGGTAAGTGTTACCGATATAGCCCTAGTGTCCCGTTGGGCGGTCACTGTACTGCGTTTTCACTATGGAGGCGAAAAGGCCCAGTGAAGCGATCGTTGTGTGTTTGATAGGAAGCCACTACACGCAGGCATACAGGGAAATAGCAGCGAGCCGCGGCAAGTTTGACATTAGGCCTAAAGAAAATGCAACGATGTGGAGTTTCTCCACGATGCCCTAAAATAACGAAACTAAAAAATTAAACTTTCACTTAGTTGCTACCTTCGTGAAGAATTCGTCTGGGGAGAATAAAGGTGTAAGCCTGTCATATGCTCGCACATGGAAGAGAGCAGAGAGAGAGAGAGAAAGATAGGTGGGACAAGGGGAGGGTGCCAATAAGTGGCTGCCGATAAGCTGATGGAAAACTGATTTTTCCCACTAGAGAACTTATAGAGAAACGCAGAGGTGCGCACTGTTGCAGGTAGTTAACAAATCACGCACCTAATGCAGAAATCTGAGGTTCCTACTCGCAGTGGAAAAGCGTGCATGCAGGTAGACATTTTTCCGAAAGTGCGCTTTGAAGCGTGCGTTCTGAAGCCGCTGCTCGGTCGCGAGGAAACGAAAGAAGGCTAATCAATCGGGGCACTAGAACACCTCCGTATTGGCTCGAACACAGCACGTAAGTTTTTTCTGCAAGGGTCACATTGTATATAGTTTTCTACGCCAAACGCAGCATCCTTTAACCTGTCGGCAACGATGTCGATGACCGTGCTTCCCGATGTGGACACTGAGGGCGAAATCAAATCAGCTTTTACAGCTTATCGGTTGGTGCATATTAGGTCTCCCACCCTCTCTCCTTCCTTTTCTCTTTTTCTCTCTTCTCCTCTCTCCCTGTCCTGTTTCTCTCTCGCTCTCTCTTGCTCTCCCCCTGTTGATGCGACATAAAACGTCGACGTGCGGGCCCTTTCTGTAAGGCGCATCGGTTTTCTTCCCGCATTATCCTTAACCTAGGAAAATGCTGGCCTCGCGATTCGTACCTGCGTTTGGTTCATTCCATTTTACAGCAAGAACTTCACCCGCGCTACTTACTACCTGTGTTTTTTCGCTGCTTTTAAATTTTGGTTTCATGTTCTGCTTCATAAAGTCAGTTTGTATTTGACATGTTCACTTAGTTACGACTTTTTGACGGTGCAGTGTTCACTGCGCCAACATTGACCTTAAGGCTGGCTCCTTACTCTCTCGCACCGACTCGCAAGACCCTCGATTTTCTGAGAAGCAGCAAAGCTTAGAAATTCACGCAGTGCAAAGCCTCCCTTCGCGTGTCTGACTTGGCAGCATCCCAGAACTTTTTTATTGGCTAGCGACGACGACGGAGTTGTAGCGCCGGGGAATTCAATCGGTTCTTTGTTATGGAAGCTGGAGTGCGAAACTATAGTTGGCAGCATGAAGCCCTCGCACAGGTGAACAGAAAACAAAAAAAGACAAAAAAGTCGTCTGTTGAAAAAAAGTGTTTACGGCCAAGGCAGAACATGCAAGTAAAATGACGAGAAAAATAACGACGAAAAAAAAAAGATTGGGTGAGGATAGCAGGTGCTACACAAGGTGCAGTCGTACTACGCAGCACTCAAACGGGGCACGCTCTCTGAAAAGCGCCGAACGGTGCAAGGCGCAAGCGGCGTCAAGAGCCTGCAAAAAAGAAGTTGCCCCGCGACCTTTTGCGGGATCGCTCGGTGGACTCCGTGAGGGACGGGTAAAACATTGTGCCTCTCTTCTGGGAGAAGACTGGCGATCACCTCCCGACAAAAGGGACGCGCTTCACGTCGGCTCCCGCTGGTATGTCAATTATCGCAGCGTTAATTGCTAATTATTACAGTTTCATTGACATTATAGTGCGCGGTACCATCCCCGGCACCAATTGATACCACAGTCCACCAAGTGGTACGTAATTTTCTCGACTTACAAGCGATTTTCTCGAACGCAACATGGCCGCCCCGCTAAGCCTAGCCGCGACCTAGCAGGAGTACGGCCTCGGGAGCGCCGGCGCCGGCCGTCAGGCCTAACTGCCGCTCATAATGGATCGAGCGGACGCTGCGATGGAGATCGGCACAACACCGCAGGAAGATAGGAGCCCGGATCTGCAGCTCGGCAGCTACCACGGCCGAACGAGCATCGGAGTTCAAGGCAGCGACATCACTCCAAGAGACATGGCGGGCTGGACGACGGTGGGCAAGCGCGCCAAGCACGCCGACGCCGCCGACGCTTCGAAAGATGGTGAGTCCCCAGCGACTCACCAGCGACTCACTAGCTCGCTCTCACTAGCGCGAGAGCGAGCTAGTTACGCCAGGAGAGCCACGGCAGCGGCTACGAAGGCAGCACGCATGCCACCGATACTGCCAAAGGACGATATCAAGATAATAGTGCGGCCACGTGGAGGCCTAAACATAGCGAGGACCGAGGCGACGATTATCATGACCGCCGTAGTTGCAGCGGCAGGAATTCCGAAACAAGAAGCAAACGCGGATACAATCTGCACCAACGTGGCCCAAAATATCATCGTGGTGAGCACCCCCGACACCCGCCGAGCGGGGCTAAAGGTCAGCATGCAAGGCCTCTTCAAAGCAAGCAGGAACTACGAGGTCAGCGCGTACCAAGCGGCACACGAAGACACCGTGAAAGGCGTGATTAGAGGAATCGCGGTCGAGGACTCCTCCGCCGAGGGCAACGCCAACATCGTGAATGAGGCGAACCCTCTGGCATTACAAGCGCACAGATTCGGCAATACAACAGCGGTAATGATCTTGTTTGAGGGGCCCAAGGTTCCCAACTATGTGAAATACTGCCCGATTCTCCTGCGGTGCAGCCTATACAGGAAGCACTTCGATGTATGCAGACAATGTGGAAAAGTTGGTCACAGAAGTGACGTGTGCCCCTTCCCTGACACCCGCGTATGCATTGCATGTGGCGAGGCTAACCCTAACGCGAACCACGACCACCATTGCACGCCTAAATGCAAGCTGTGCGGCGGCCGTCACGCGACCGGAGCTCGCGAGTGCACAAACAAGTTCAAGGTGCCCTATGTTGTCAAGCGTCGGCAATGGAGCCGCAAGATGGATGCCCTAGGCAGCCAACGCTTCCCGGAACGCAACGCAGCTGTCGATTTCCCGCCACTGCGCTCCGAGCCGCCCGAAGGCACACGAGGAAGATCGCAAACGCGCGGCAATAGCAGGCGCCGATCTAACAGTAGGCACAGCACGAGTCGCGCCCGACAACCGTCGGTAACCCGTGAGCGAGTCGCCTGGGCCGACGCCCTCAAAACACCCAAAACGGCTGTACGGCCATCCCCAGCGACGGACACCGCGATGAAGGCTCTCCAGAACGAAATCGCACAACTGCGCCAGAAGATCGCCGAACTTGAACGCCTGAACGCGGATATCAACACGAAGTTGGGCCGCTTCCTCGCCCTCCAACAGCAAGCGCCCTCCGAACGGCATCCATCACCAACAGGCAACCAGCCGCCCGCAGAGGCAGCCACCGCGGAAGCACGACCAGAACAGGTCCCACGAATTGAACAGCGGGAAGCGGAGCCGACACCTAAGCGCAGGGAACTCGAGGCCGCCAAGGAGCGGAAGCTGCTAGTGCGACTTGAGAACTTGGAGGAACGCACTGACGCCTTCATCAAGATGTCCAACGAGCGCAGTGCGAAGTTAGAGCAAACGTGCGGCAACATGCAGACCATGATGATGCAGATGCAAACTCAACTCCAAATGCTAATATCGCACCTTGGCTTGGGTGGGGACCCCCAGCAGTTCCCGCCGGTTAATCAGCAGCCAACGCCCGGACACTTTCCACAATGAGCCCACCGGAACGAGACTTATAGGTATGGCACTGGAACTGCAACGGATATGCGGGTAAGAAAGCCATACTGCAGCAATACCTCCGACATATCAATCGCAAACCCGATGTTATTATGCTACAAGAAACGCTCAGTGAGTCCCCGCCGCAGCTCCCTGGATATCGGGGGCGCGCATGCCCACCCAGCGCGCGTGCGACATCCACGGGGGCCGGTCGCGGAGTGTGCATCTTCGTCCGCAGAGCCCTCACTTTTGTGGAACATAGCCTCATCGAGAACAGTGCGATTGAGCACTGTGCGCTGGAGGTGATTGTTGGCAAGAAACACAAAGAACGCATCTTCCTCGCCACGGTGTACAGCAATCCGACCCATCACAAACAACGTTTTCGGGCACTCCTGCACCGAGCGAACCAGTTGGCCTCCGGCAACACACTTATTATCGGGTGCGACTTCAACGCACCGCACCAAGACTGGGGTTGCCCGAAAACGACCGTCAAGGGCCGCAACCTGCTGGAAGACGCAACTTAAGCCGGGCTGCAGCTGCTCACGGACCCGGCGTACCCCACGCGTGCCCCCGCTGCTCACGGACCCGGCGTACCCCACGTACATAAGTCACCCGCGATACCACCACGGATCTTACCATCAGGACGGCAGCTCCCACCCCGGGAGCGCGATGGCAGAACACGGGCGAGGAACTCGGGAGCAACCCCTATGTTCTCGAAGTGCGCGTTCCACTCCTGGATACCAAGGGTGCACATAACACCCTCATACACAAGCTCACGGACTGAAACAAGCTCCGGCGGTGTCTACCGGAGGAAAGTGCGGAAATCAAAGGCATCGAGGCGTGGACGGCAACCGTCATGCAAGCCACGGCCGAGGCGACCCAAACGGTCGAGACTGACGAAAGCATTGGCCGAATGGACGGCCGCCTCGTCCACTTGCTCGAGGCCAAGCGCTCCATACAAACGCGCTGGAGGAAGCAACGCACTAACAGGCGCCTTCGCAAGAAAGTTGTCATCCTCAACCAACAGATCCAAGAGCACTGCAAAGCGCTCAGCGCTCAACAGTGGCACCAGGTATGCAACGAGGCCGATGGCCAACTCCACAAGGGCAGGACATGGCGGCTGCTCCGGCACCTGCTCGATGAGTCCAATACGAAGGGCTATCAGCAGAACACCCTCGCTCGTATCCTTCACAAAGCCATCACGGAGCGAGGCGAATCTGAGGTGTGCAGGTGCCTCGAGGACAGGTATCTCCCCGATTCCCCCACTGACCAGCACCCGGAATACGTAGGCGCGGCCAATCGCGTCCTCGATCGGGATATCGAAGTCTGGGAAGTGCGGGCAGCCCTGCAAGCACTCAACTGCAAATCGGCGGCGGGTCCTGACCGGGTGACAAACAAGGCCCTTAAGAACCTCAACGAACAGGCTGTTGCCGCATTTAACGCGCTACTACAAGTGCTGGCACACGGGTCGCCTCCCGAGACAGTGGAAGACGGCCAGGACGGTCCTAATTCCGAAGCCGGGTAAACGGCCTGGCATCGACCATCTCCGGCCGATTTCGCTCACCTCGTGCGTGGGCAAGGTCTTAGAACATCTCCTGCTAAATCGATGGCAGCGCTACCTCGAAGACACCGAACTCTAACCCAACTCTCTTATAGGGTTTCGGGGCCACCTAAGCATGCAAAATGCCATGCTCCTCCTTAAACACGAGATCATCGACGACGTGATCAATACGCGGGACAACAAGGTGGTGCTGTGCCTCGACATCCAAAGTGCCTTCGAAAGACTGCGGCATTCTGCGACCCTAGCGCAAGTCTCCCAGCTAAACATGGGACGACAAACGTATGACTACATACGGGACTTTCTTACGAGTCGTTACACGCAGCTCTGCGCAGGAGAGCTCCGGTTACCCGAAAGCAACTGGGTAGCAGAGGTACCCCCCAGGGATCAGTGATATCGCCGGTGCTCTTCAACCTGGTCATGATCGGAGTTGCCAACCGCCTCAGTCAGATGCCGGATGTTCAGCACACCATCTATGCTGACGACATCACACTATGGGTCAAGGGAGGAAGTGATGGACACATCTAAGATACTCTCCAGGCAGCAGTCCACGCTATCGAAGACCAGCTCGATGGCACGGGCCTCATATGTTCCTCCTCCAAATCAGAACTACTCATTCTCCCCCCAAGAGGCACACGCAAGGGGCAATCACCAACTCCCATTACTGTACGCATGGCAGGGGGCCAGGCGATCCCCGAAGTCGCCCAAATACGGGTTCTGGGTCTCTTGATCGAGTGGAATCGGACCAACGGTTCCACGGTTAACAGGATAGCAACCAAGGCCGCTGCAGCGGTCCACCTCATCTGCCGCATCTCCACGCGGCATGCGGGCATGAAAGAATCCAGTCTCACTCGTCTCGTCCAATCGTTTGCCATCAGCCACATGGCGTACGTGGCCGCCTTCCATTCCTGGCGACGCTGCGAGCGAGAAAAGATGGACGCAATTATCCGCAAGACCTATAAGACAGCGCTGGGACTTCTCCAGAGCACTAGCACTGAGAAGTTGCTCGCTCTGGGAGTCCATAACACCTTAGACGAGATCGCCGAGGCCCAGCGCACCGATCAGCTCGCGCGACTATCTGGAACACGTACGGGCCGGCACATCCTCCACCGAGTGGGTCTCCTCCCCCGAGGCGGCCTGCACGCGTCCCAAGAACAAATCCCGGGAGGCATACGCCACCATCTTATCGTCTGTCCTCTACCCAGAAACATGGATCCCGAGCACAACCACGATCGCCGAATGGCTAGAGCGAGAGCTCTGGTGGACCTCCATGCACAGGACACCGGCGCGGTCTTCGTTGACGCGGCCGAACACCAGAGTCAACACACCACCTTTGCGGCTGCAGTGGTGGCAGCTACAACGGGCGACGTCCGGTCTTCAGCGTGCATGGGGGTCACCAGGGTCCTGCACGCAGAGGAGGTGGCCATTGCCCTGGCCATCGCGGATCCTCGGTGCACCACGGTGCTCAGTGACTCGAAGGCCGCAGTGCCAAACTACGCCCAGAACAAGGCGTGCAGTGTCGCGGCGCGTGTCCTCCGTGCGGCAGGAGTGCGTGACAGTGCAGTGTTCGTGAAGTGGTTCCCGGCACACGTGGGTTTCGGTGTGTCCCGCCAGGGCGTCTCGGAGCGGCAGCCCCTCCAAGGCAACAAGGACCCCTTGACCATAGAGTTTCATACTAATATATTATTAGTATGAAACTCTATGCCCTTGACCACCTATCGTGAGGTGCTACAGTGGTACAGACTCAACAGAAGGACCATGCCGCCCCCGCATCCAGGGCTTACCCGAGCGGAGGCAGTGTTATACAGACAGTTACAAACTGACTCTATATTAACTCCAGTGCTGGCCAGACATGTGTTTCCGGAGGTGTATGAGAGTGACATTTGTAAACTATGCGAGCGGGAGCGAGCCACTACGGCTCACCTCCTATGGAACTGTCAGCTAAGACAGCGTGAGGCCAGCGAGATCACTACGCTCCCATCGCAGTATAATGCTGCGAAGGGGATTGAGGACTACCACTCCAAACAACTGGCCGTCCAGCAGGTTGTGGCGGCCCTCGAGCGGAAGCGGCCGGCGTGCGATGCGGGGAGGGGTGTACAATCCTTCCGATCCCGTAGAGCGCGGCCGGGTGCAGCCCGAGAGGCGCTGCCGTAATGACGTCACGGCCGCGTCGCGGCACCAGGGCTCCCCGTCAGGGGCGCCCCACCGTCTGCAGGCCCAATAAAGTTTATTCTCTCTCTCTCTCTCTCTCTCTCTCTCTCTCTCTCTCTCTCTCTCTCTCTCTCTCTCTCTCTCTCTCTCTCTCTCTCTCTCTCGCTTCTGGGAGAATCGCGGACTCCTTATATTCGTGCTTGGAAATGTCTCTGACTGCAATCCCCGGCGCGCTTTCCCGCGTGGCTGTCTTGATCCCGTTTTCCTCCGTTCTTGTTTCCTTCTAGATTTACTCTACGAACAAGATGCCTAATTTTACTTTTTCAATACCTATTCTGCATAGCTGCGAGTTTTGAAGCACTTCTCTTTTTATACGGTTTGCCTTTTCCGTTTACTCGGTCTGTTCGCTTGTCTTCATAGTGAGACATTTGGCCGCCCCAAGACATCTCAGCCATCTTTTTAATCCCTGCTTGACGCCTTTGGGCACGTAATAAAAGGCGGAAAAGAGTAAAAGAAACGCGCAAATAACGCCTCAATATCGGTCGACGCTTTTAAAATAGAATCTGCGTAATAAGACTCCTACTGCTACTTTCCTGCCAGGATACACGTTTTTCTACACGGAAAAGTCCTTAAGGCTTCCGATCTAAGTGTGGTTTCGATTACTAGATGGATTTTTTTCGTCCGTAACAAGAACTGGTGCTTTATACAGTACCCACGTGACAACTACCATAGAGTGCATGAAAAAAGGCCACTTTCACTCATCCCGTCAGTTTTGCAAACGATATCTTGAATTCTTCAATGAAGTGTAAATAATACAACCTGGACGCTTGTTGAACAGCTTTATGTAAAAGAAAAACAAATGTCTAATTAAGCGATAGACACTGAAATCGGCCTTTGCGGGCATACATCCTTTTGCACGTTACGACCTTACGTACAGTGCTCACGGATCGAAACGCGACACTGCGAGTGCGGGGCCGCCGGTACATGCAGCGTACATGCAGCGGAAGCAAGGTGCTGCATTGTAGCAGTGTCCGTCAATGCTTTGACGGACTCTGATTGCAGTATACCGCGAGGGTGAGGGCGTTTTAACCGTAGGCTTACTGCGTCCGCTTGCCAATGAGCCGGACTGTGGTTCCCCGCAGCGACAGCGGGGCTCTGCAAGCCTGGAGCGCTAAAGCGCGGTTGTGCGTCGACGGTAGTCTTTGTCGGTGCGCGGAGATAATTTCGCGACATCGTTTGCTCGCGCGCCCTGGTTACGCGTGCCCTTCCGATGTGGCCCAGATAATGTGCATGTAAGGCACGGTCACGCTCATACGAATAAAACGAACGTCTGCACGAAGGAACAGCAAACTTTATGCTAGAATGTAAACTTAAAAAATTGGCCGCGTATCTGCTCCTTTCGTTGCAAATGTCGTCAAAAGACGATAGTCTTTATCGACTTTTGCCAAGTAAATGCCTCCCTTCGCTTTCCCGCTCACCTCTCATGTTGTTCCTCTTGTGTCGCGCTCCTCCCAAGGTAAAGACGCCAAAGGTTTGCTTAAATCATTTTATATTTCCCGCGTTCCACTGCTCCAAACCGGGTGTCTCGATGCCAACGCTGCCGTACGGCGAAGGGCGCGTCAATCGAGGCGCCCTACTTCGACGCTTATAGAACCGCGTTTCCCTACTCCACGTGCGTTGCAAGCAGAACGTGGAACCTTTCTAGTGGAACCATTCATAACTGTTGCCGGTTGATTCCTTAAAATGCCGCAAGAAGCTATAGTGGCGCGGGCGACAGCAGGCAACGGCGAAGTGAATTTTTTTTCTGGAGTTGATGAAGTATTTAATTTCGCCAAAGTCAAGCATGTATGATTTTTTATAAAGGAACACTGCAAATATCACTTCTGTATTAATTTGTTGTCTTATATTTGCGTAATCTCTTGTTCTTCTTCAACAATGTTGACAGGTATGAACATTACACCGGACTTAGACGGGTAGATTTAGCTGTGACTATATAAGACTATTGCGCAGGCATTGTTTTACTTTGGCCGGGTGGCTGAATCGAGTCACAGAGGGACAGACAGACAGACATACAGACAGACCAAAATTTCTGGGTTTAAGTAGCCCAAGAAAGACTATCGTCTTTAAAAAAGGAAAGACGCACTTGCAGGCACGCTCCCGTGCAGTGCGGTGCATTAGTACTTCGTCGGCTCCATTCTCGCGGGCACGCGGCCTAAGGGCCTTACCGCGGCCAGGCTTGCAGCGTCCCGCTGTCACTGCGGGGAACCACAGCCCCGATCATTGGCAAGCGGAAGCAGTAAGCCTACGGTCAAAACGCCCTCATTCTGCGGTATACCACAATGCAGCATCTTCCTTCCAAGGGCGTCCACGGACGGCGCTGCATGTACCGGCGGCCACGCACTGCAGTGTCGCGTTTCGATCCGTGAGCAGTGTACCTAACATTTATCCCACAAAATTAGTCGCTTCACTACGGCTGTGTAAATTCGACCATAAAAAAGTATTCCTTGGGTTGTTCTCTCGAGGGCTATACACGCTTTCTTTATCTTAGCAAGCTACAGTAACGTTGCACCGACCTTGCCACGCATTAAGGGAACAAAGACGCGGAGACTGCCCGTCTGCCACTTTCTTGCCCTCGCCTGTCTCTGCTAGTGTCAAAGAGAAGAACGTTTTTGTTTTTTGATCCCCTAGAGCTTCCTTTTTTGCTGCTCGAGGTTCAAGTACCCCAGGTCAGCGTTACTAGCAGGGCAGATAATCTAGCACGTCGCTCACATTATCCGCCTTCATTGCCTTCCTTGGACGACTACCTCCCTTACTACTTGTCAGCCTCTGTACCGGAAGTAAATTCGAGCGCTGGGAAAGGCTAAGCCCACGCTGTTCTTCTTCGTTAACGACTACGCCCTCTTCCATCTTTGTCTTCCACTTTCTCGCATCGCACTCTACTTGCCCCCACCCGCGAGCAGCAGGCATTTGCCGCATGCTCTAGGGCCGCGAAAAAAAAGTGCTAGAATGGGAACAGCCGCAAAACAAAAAGCTTACTTCTAAGACGAAATTATTGCAACGAAACAGTGCCTTCGCCGAGACGGAGATGCGAGGCTGCAATGTTATGTCATTTTATCAAACCTGAATAATTACTCCGTCGCCATGATGGGATGTAAAAGAATATATATTCCTTCGGGAGTACCACGGGATCCGAAGACCATATTAATCAATCGCGTCAAGAGACCTGCCTCGCTTCATAAAACAAGTGTGATATGATATGACTAGTATGAGTTTATTTTCTCGAGTTTCAAGTCGCGTCGAGGCATCCTTTGTCCGACGAAGGAGATCGTGCGAGATGCTACAAGTAGGATAAAATCAAACGGGGAAACACTCACAGCTAACTGAACCGCCAAACGGCCAGAATAAGGCACTAGCAGAAGCGGCTTTGGTCAGGTTGCCCAGGACACGTCACCCACTGGTAACGCGAACTTCTCCCTTTTCTGTTTCTCAATTGAACAAGATGGCGAAAATTTATCCACATATGTGCTCACCAGAAGCAATAATGTTGCTCGAGCCAACAGCGCAAGCCTGTTTGTTTTTGTTGAACTAATAGGAATGGCAGCAAGGGCGGAGTGCGAAACGTGCGGCACATCGGAGACGATACGCCACGTTTTATGCGAATGCCCACGCTACTCGCCTGCAAGGAAGAAGCGGTCATCAGCACTGAGGAATTTAGACTCTCGGCGGCCATTTTCGGAGGAGAAGATTCTGTGCCACTGGCCTTCTCAGTCATCCGCTCAGAAGGCGACTAAGGATATATTACGTTTTCTACGGGCGACAAACTTGAACACTTGACTGAACGCCTCCAGTGTCAATCACTGTCAGTGCCTCAGTGCTGGGCATACGTGTCTGGTCCAACTTTTCCTCTTTTTTTCCTTTCTCTTTTTTGCCTATTTCCCCTTTCCCACGTGCAGGATAGCAAACTAGGCTCTAGCCGGGTTAACTTTCCTGCCTTTCTTCTACATTCTTCCTTCCTTCCTTCCTTTATTTGCACTCTCTTTGACGGCGTTCTTCAACCGTCTTTTATTGATTGTAAAGCGTGAACCACATGGCACGTTTTTGCACGCGAATCGCGAGCGTCAGCGTTGCGTATGCGATTTTTTTACGCCCGCGTCGACGATTCCGCGCGCGCAGCAGCTTCCACCTTGGTCAGAAAATGACGCGGGACGCGCGCGGCAGTGGGAGCAGCCTGACGACGTGTACCAATGGGTAGACGCGTCTCATGGCGATAGTTTTGAGGCGCTCGAAACAGCCTGCCCGTTCTTCTGGAGATGTTTAGGCTTAGCACTACGGCAGATATTTATTTCATGACCGCTTTCGTTAGCGGCGCGTATGATGTTTTGTACTACAGTTTTTGCCCACATTTTCAGCTCCTTTACCACACAAGCAACTTCGTGCGTGCCTCAAGCGGCATTTTAAAGCGCGGTTAGCAGCGGTCGCTCGAGCACCCCGCACCCCCTCGCGGTCGAAGCCGGCGCTATGTTGCCACCGCCGGCAGCGCCGCGCGCAGCGTGCGGATGTTTCCGCGGCGCGTAAGCGCGCCTGTGGCTTGCGCGACGCGTTTCGCGAGCAGAAAACGCTCCATGCGGTTCACGCTCAAAACCTAGCTAATGTGTTTTTTTTTTTAATATTGGGAACGTTTGTGTTCACTTCGTTGGAAATGTCGTCAAACGAGGATAGCCTTCTGCCGCCCTTGCCACCTAACTACATTTCCTCTCTCCCCTCCCACCTCTCACACTGTTCCCCGAATGAACGCAATGGAGATTTGTTCAATTCAATTTTCCCCCGTTCGCACTGCTGGCGCGTCATCTCTTGATACATTTTTTTTCTGTTAGGCTCGGGGTGCCGCCTCGTGCTCGGGGGTATATCTAGACTCGCTTCGGAACGAAAGCTAGATCTCCATTACAGACGGATCGAAAAAGAGACAGGTGAGCTTGAAACAGCCAATAATAAAAGCAAATGCATGTCATATCGCATAAGCAAACCCATATCGCCGCTCCCACCGGATCCGAGCTAGGGGAATGTATGATGTAGTGCGCAAGGTAGTCTACGCCTGATAAGGTGACCAAGCTCGCGGCGTTGGAAAAGGAACGTCTCGGTTGGTGTGTGCTATTATAACTTGCTCGCAGCCAAAGTCGCACGCCGTTCAAAAAAGGGTTTGGACCTCTGGCTAACTTGGATATGCATTTGCACTGGATTAGTTATTATGAATAGGCACGATTTCCGGTATGCACGTATCTATGTGTCTTGCTTAGGGGTGACTGCCGTCAATGCTGAAGAAGGAGCAGAAAATAACTTTATGTTCACAAGGATTCTCTAGTCCGGAGCTCCCGGGATATCCGACAGGGCTTTCTCTGCGCGTGCAATAAGTGTCCTTTGCGCTTCCGTGCTAGAGTCGGCCAGCCTCTTTTCCCATTAAGGGGGGGGGGGGGGGGGGGGGGTAGGGGTTGTGTAGGGAAGAGAAATAGAATTTCCTTGTGTTTTTCGAATACTTTCCCCCATCCCACTAAATGCCATATCTTGCACCCCACCGTATATTCCCCGCTATGCCGCTTCTGCGGAGCCTCCGGGACGCTCTTTCATATGGTAGGGGGCTGCGCGCACGCCCCACTACATTCGCGAAATCCCTCAATTCCTTCTTGCGAGCTTTGGGAGAGAGCTCTGACCAGCTCTGTCCTCAATGACCAGCGCCTGCTGGTGTTGAGGGCTGTTGAGGCGGGGAAAGCTCAAGGGGTCTTGGACTGAGGACTCCTCCCCATTGCTTTTCGCTATAAACACGTTTACTCTCTCTCTCTCTTGTGTTTTTCATCTAAATCCTGCGTCCGCTTTACGTCGTGTGCTAAGAAGATTCGCTGGACATCCGCTTTCGCATGACCTGAATGGTGAATTTATTTTTTTGTTCTCGTTTCGCCTGTTTTTGTGTAAAGGTATGATGTGTGTAGCCTAGATTTTTTTTCTGCGTTTTATTATTCAAAATTGTTAGGGGCGCTAGAGCCGACCGACGGACCGACTCTCACGGCAAGGTTCTTGCTTGAAAATATCGGTTTTCTCAAAATGTGCGACTCAATGGTGCTTGTTGAGCTAGCGTGTGCGCAACTATAACCTAGGTTATCCCGATAATGCTCAAAAGCGGAAGTAGGACTACAAGCTAATCGGGCTCCGGAAAAGTGTGACCTCATATCATGTCGTAGCTCAGCGTTCTCCCCAGTTGAAATTTCGTAATGAGACTCGCGGGGCATCTGCTTGTCTTGTTAAAGCAGAACGCCACTTAGATGGATCTCATCTACTCCTCGCCTCAGCATGTGTTGTGCGGGGCCTTGTTTACACAAGGCGGCTGATGTCATTGCGGTGCCGACGCTGACGCGGAATTCAGATGTTGAGCAGAAACCCTGAAAAAAAAAAAAAAGCAACAGCAGCTGCAGCAGCAGCCGCAGCTATGGTGCGGGAAGCACCAGTGGACTGGAGAATATTGTCTTAGCATGCGCCTTCCATTTCCGGTGGGAAATTACCCCAGCCGAGACGCAGGGCCGTTTCGTGGCGCCTTCGGAAAGGGGGGCAAAAATACATACACCCTCCGCCAGGATTTTCTTTTTCCCAATACGCATGTCTCCTGCATTACCGGGACACTGCGTATTCGCCAGGCTAGAATCAATAACCTTCCTGACTTTGTTTGCCTGCGGAGGGAAACGCAATGACACTGGTCCGCCCGAGGGCTGCGGCGTATTTTTGTACGTGTATGCCCACGGAAACAGCCGGTGTCACGCGGTGTTCTTTTTATTTTGTACAGTTAACGTTTCTAACGTTTCGTCTAACAGCATGCACGGCAAATAAATCCGACCAAAGAACACACTCCTCGGGGCAACTAAAAAAAGGCTCGTTTGCAGATATCAAAGATCATTATGGCGGCGAAGGACAGGTGTTGAGCGAACTGATCATTACTGGGGAGAACTCGCCTATTGAGGGCTCGCATCAAACCGCATGCAAGAAAATATTCCCACTGTCGCCTCCGAAACATGTTTTCACTTGCACATTATTTTGTTATCTTCTGCTTATCTATTCTTTTCTAGTTTTGTAGGCCGGTTCGGCTGTATAGATCTCGTCGCTGTATTTTGAGCTTATGTCCAGCAATCCGGCCGCCCTCAGAGTGTACCCGTGCACGTCGGTGTTTCGAGGCCCTTTATAGATTTCAGATTATATCGTACTTTGCGCTTTCTCATCTTGTTTGCTCGTCCGTACATCGGTCTTGAGGTGCTAGATATGACTTTTTTGTTTTTTCCGCTATATATCTAAAACTATACAAAACAAAGCGAATAACACCCAACACTTAAGTTTCTTTTTGATTGGTGCTAAGTTACAAGTTCTAAATATCGATTCTTTAGTGCTAGAAAGATTTTTACACTGTTTCACATTTCGTGCTTGCTGCTAAACGGCTTCTATTTCCGCAGTCTCGTTTTTAACGGGGCTTCTTCCCCAAAATTTGTTCCTCACCGATTCGCGGGTCTCCAGGTTTTTAGTTACACTGTTTTTCTGCTGTGCATCTGTAACTCGTTTTTCCTTTGGCAAGACAATTCAAGACACTTTTATACCAAGGCATGCGTGACCGGCGTAGCTGCTTTTGTGTTCTATTAGAGACGAACGCCAGGCGTTCGCAGCCCTCCTCTGCTCACGTATGAGTGTTCGACAAGGACGTGAAGCAATCCCTAAAATTTGCGCGAGTGGTTGTGCTTTAGAATTGGCTGTCACCAGAAACTTGGCTTTGACGCGAAGTGGATCTTACGTTTAGAAGAACTTGTTGGTGGGCGCGTTGGTTCATCTTCAACGTAAAGTAAGAAACTGCGCAATTTGAGACGGCCACAAAAAGGGAGGAAACACAGGACAGGCGCAGTCCTGTCCTGTGCCTGTCCTGTTTCCTCCATTTTTCGGCCGTCTCAAATTGCGCAGTATTTTAATTTCGTTGAATTTTACGTGTCTGAAGCCGGCGCAGTGATGGAAGTGCTGCTCCAGTTGCTTCAAATTGCTCCAAGACGAAAGTGCTGCTCCATGCTGCTCCAAATGGTCGTTTTAAGGGATTTTTGCTCCGAACGTGCGCCGAAGGGGCATTTCGAAAGCGTGTGGTAGCACTTCTAACCCTCTGGTGCAAAACCGAAACTGAAAATAAACTTGTGTCTAGTGTCACCTTTATTTAAAGATCCCAGTCAAGCCTTCTTGTAAGTCGAGTTTGCTGCGATGTGTCTGCTTTTTTTTATGGCTTTACGGCCGCCCTGATGCACCGACATGTTTGTCACGACGAACATATTAACTGTTTTTTGTGGCGTGTACTACTCTTGTTAACATTGCAGAGTTAGTCTTATTCGGCTTTGTCTTTTTCAAGACGTTTTTCTGCAGTCATTTTCTATTACATGCCGCATCGGTCCAACTACAACGTTGTTCTGGTGTACCTGAACTATGCATACCGATTAACCCCCAAGTTAATGTTCAATTTTTTAAAACGAGACCTAAGGATGACTGTGGTCTTATGGCTTTTGCTCTAATTGTGTTTACCCTTTTTTAGTTTTTGGCTGCAATTGGAAATATGCGTTTTAAAATGATTTTGCGATTTTGCGAGATTTTGCATGAAGAATGATTTTATGATTTTAGTGAGGTAAATCACTAAACTGTCCGTTTAGTGATTTACCTCACTAAAATCATAAAATCATTCTTCATGCAAAATCTCGCAAAATCGCAAAATCATTCTTCATGCACTTGTTTACAGTTCTTTACGATTTGCCATTACTGTTTACTGTCATTGCTCAACTACGTGGCGTTTAAAGGTCAACTCCATTTTGAAAAACATACTTCGTAGTGTCGCCTGTAATATCAATCAATAGCAATCCCTTTTCAGCGTTACACTTGCCTTCCTTTGAGAACTTGTTTTTACAAACAGTGATTTGTGCTTATTTCTGGAACAGTGATTTCCTTGTTAATCATGTACCTGCAAGACCATTACGACACCATATGCGCTTCGATGTACCCAGATGCTTCACCCGATTTGGACGCTTCTTTAGAAAATATTATGTTCCCGCCAACTTCAATTCACTTCCTGGTGCCATATTTGCTGTGCAATCAAAACGATCTTTGAAATTATTTATCCGTGGAAACCTGTTTTGAAATGTGAAATGCTTCCTGTCCACGTGTTAGTACAGTTTTATTATATATTTTTTTCTAGTTACCGGCAGGGATTGCAGCGCACTGATGTATACGCCTTCTGTTTCTGCCTCTGACTGCCGGGTGCAGCCCGACAAGCCTTTCAGGCTTCCCCCCGCAGGACAATTCAATAAAGTCTTTCTCTCTCTCTCTCTCAGGCTTGGGCTGACCCGAAAATAACTGTATTATCACTATGGATCAATAAACGATAAACAAACAATAAACAAGTGTTTTTATCCGAAAGTTGAAGGCAGCAAATATCTTGTTCGGATTTTTGAAATGATGTGCCTACTGCATTTGTTCGTTGGTTTGTACATGCAGTATGGTGCACAATAAATATTGGAAACTTTGTGACGGTTTACTTGTGAATTATGTTCACCCCTATAACTGTATAGAAGCATATTTTGGCATCTGATACAAAGTGGCTCGTGGCTGCTCCAAACTGGAATTTTGCCTGCTCCAACAGCTGCTCCAAGAAGTAAAATGCCCCTTCCTGGAGTCTTACCATCATGCAAGGATGCTGATTGCTCCTGGGTTGATATTGATTGTGGCCGAAGTTACAATCGTTTATCCCCTTAGTAATTGCCTAGTTGGGTCTTTTTAGTAATTGCCTAGTTGGGTCTTCTAGTTGGGGCGTCTGTTGACCCATTGTTGAACTTTCTGTCTCTTGATAAATCTGATAGGCTAATACTTATCCTAGCAGCCTTGTGATGACACAGTCTTAGAATAAGCCCCTCTATGGTCCTTCTAGTACTTCAGCAGGGTCACAAAATCAAATTCTTTTTGTGATCTAATAAAGCAATATAGAGGGGTTTATTCTACTCCACACATTTTTGAGTTCGCTCTGCAGCATAAAACGGTGGAGACGAGTGGGCTGCTGAAACCCGTAGTTTTCAGTGTGAAAGTCCCAAAGGCTGCGGTGACACAACCCAAACAGCCAGCACCCGCAGTAAAACGGCCGGCCTTGATTGAGTGCCCTACCCTATTTAATACCTGCTGCCGGGAACGGTGGAGACCACGGCAAGTCTACCGAAGATGGTGAATGCCTAAGGTTGATGCCGACGTGTAGCAATATGAGCATATAGGCCCAAACGGTGTCCGTCGCTCCGTCGCCTGGTGCGGGTGGCGGCGAGTCACGAATCTGTCTTAGCGCCAAGGATGAACCCACCACGGTGGTTACATCCACACGGCGGGATACGTGGGCGTGTGGGGTGCCGCAGGTCTTTGTCGTCGTCAGCTTAGAAATTGAATCAACTGAGAATAAAGGCAGTGGGGGCGTCGTGGAAGTTACGCGTGTCACCGCGTCCACTTGTCGGTGTCCAGGAGTTGACGGGCTCCGGTCCCAAACAATCTTCTCTTCGAACCAAGCTGTTGCAGCATTTGCGTGATGGCTTGAGATATTTTGGTTAAACTTGATGGACTACTTTGCGAAGGTCTCGTTCGGCCTGCATTGAATTCGTAAAAATCACCACAAGTTTTCATTGTTCTGGCCTAAGCGGCCTCCAGTACGCGGCCTTTTCGCGCGGTTGTTAAAAATTTAGGGTTTCGCGCGTGCGGCTGGTTATCACCATTTTGCATAAACTGTAGCAAACCAGCCTTAGGTTGTTAAACACCTTTAACATCTCTCTTCTTGTGAATTCAGAAATCTGTTGGTATTTTTCCAGGTTAGGGGTACCTTTAAAGTTCCGAGGCAATCCGAAAATAATTTCACAAGACTTTTTAGTGTCATTTCTCCTTCAGTCTTTCGTACATTGGCGTTCATACTTTTGGCTCCGCACCTCTTGCTCCCTGCATTCCCTTATGTGCCTTGTCTACACCGCCATTAGTAGCTATTGCGCCTCCGAAAAACAAGGTATTTCTTGAAGTACCGTCTCCTGGCTTGACGTTACTAGCGTGCAACTCGGCATAAAATCTCCACTCAGCTTTCATTACCCCATCCATGTTGCACGCAATTTTACATCTTTCATCTGTGAGTGCATACATTCTATCTTTATTAATAGCAAGCTTTCTCGGGTACCCTCCAAACTTCCTCGTTTCTTAATGTGTTTTCAATTCTTGCCATGCCCGAGGTATTATTTTCACTATTCCGCTTCTGTCAAAGGGGGTTCTGAAAGGCATTTTGAGCACACTAAAGATTATTGATTGATTGATTGATTGATTGATTGATTGATTGTAGGGTTTAACGCGCCGACGCAACGCAGGTGATGAGGCACGCCGTAGTGGAGGGCTCCGGATTAATTTTGACCACCTGGGGATCTTTAACGTGCGCCGAAATCTCGTACACACGGGCGTTTTTGCTTTTCGCCTCCATCAGAAAAGCGGCCGCCGCTGCCGGGAATCGAACCCGCGACCTCGTGCTCAGCAGCGCAACGCCTTAGCCACTGAGCCACCGCGGCGGGTAGCACACTAAAGAAACAAGCGCAATCGATAAGTTGGGTGGTCAGAGTCCTTTGTGCCAAGTATAACGTTTTTACGTGCAGCGGAAAGCTCACACTTTCGTTGCAAAGTTTGTCGCCGCGTTCCCTTCCTTTCCTGCGTTTTTTTTTTTTTTTTTTTTTTTGGGGGGGGGGGGGTCTCTGCCATCTTTCCGCACCTACGTCATCGGTTCTCACATGTGCGTCATGGAGAAGAAATCCACTTTTGTTGAAGAGAAGCGCCGTCTGCTTAGCGCCGGCTGGTCGCAGGGGCACCTTTGGTTAATTAGCGCTTCCTGCAGCACGCTTAACGCTACCCTATTCGTATATATTTATCGTTTTTTTTCTCATAGCACGTTTCTCGATAAGGCGCGTTGGCTAGGCCGACACGACGACGATACGAAGGCGAACCGGACTTCCGAGTTGGCAGACCGCCTTGTCCCACGACGGGGACTGCGCCAAGAACACGTCGGTTGATCGAAAGTCCGCGTGGTGTGACTGACCCGCTGACCGAAAACGCCGACAATACCGATCGGTCGAAGGCCTGACGGGTCATCGGGAATCGATCTAGAAGCGGAAACTGCGTCCCGACAACATTCATACCGTAATGAATGCGGCTGTGTTTTGTTAGTTCCTGGAGGGTAACAAACATAGCAAGGGCGATGAAGCCCATCACTAATGCGATCCGTATGTCGGCTTACGAAGCTTCGGCCTTTCGCTGGCGACAATTCATTTCCCGGAGTTCCAAATAAACTACATATTCCTGTGCGACCAGCAGTGCTTGCAGAGCGTATAAGCTCAGTTGAGACCAGAAGAGGAGCTAAGGTTTATTAGGCAATAAGGCATCAATATAAACCAAATGTTTTAGCGTTAAGCGTAGAACAAAATTACGGGAAGCACTGTTCCCGCAGTGTGAAATCACAGTAGCAGCCGAGCAGACATTGCGATCGCTGTTCTGCCCGAAACACAGCTTTTGCTGGAGATCAGCTATGTTGGGAGCTCCATGAAACCTTAGAGTGCGAGACTGTTATTCAAGAAATGTCAAGTTAACCAGCCAGACATTCTGGTAATCAGCTAGAAAAGAGGGATATGACACAAATGGTGGGTGTCAATCGAGTATACAGGTTATTTGCTCAGATACGTCCGTTGTGTCGTACCGTGGCGCAGTGGATTAGAGCCCCGCGCTCACTCCATAAACGTGCCAGGTTAAAATTCCGCAGGGCGTTGCTTTTTCTTTTTTTTCTGCGTAGTTTTTTTAAGTGGCGTAGTTTGGGAGTCGTATTCGCGAATCCAAAACAAAACTTTTTGGTCGAAATATGGAACGACCTTATCAAACGTCGATGCATCGTTTAAATCATTGGCAGGATTTATTCAATTATCAACTCGTTCTTTGTTTTATAGAAAAAGGCAGTTATGCTTTGAGATGAAGAAATACTGGTGTGTGTATTTCGAGAAATTGGTATGTCTTTGTATAGAGTAAACATAGTTTCCTTCCGACCACACAAGGTAGGCTTAAAGCGGGGGGGTGGAGGGAGGAAGGGAGGGGGAATAGGCGGTGAGCCCGACCATGGGCTGCGCTGCGAAGCGCGTCTCCCGGAGGTTGGCTTAGGGATTCTCGCATTTGTCGTAGGCTTCCCTCGGGCTCGCTCTCCCTGCTGTTTTTTCGAACTCGGTTGAATTTTGATTCGTGTCCATGCAAGGTTTTGCCTGCGCGTATCTTTTTATCGAGTACACTAGCTCAAGGCGTGATTACAAGTGCCGTTTTTGATACCACTCCGACAAAAAAAAAAATGATTGCCGGCGTCGCCCCATTCTTTGCGAAGCCGGTTCAGTGCGGAGCACGAATAGTCGAAAGCTAGGCGTCAGCTTCTGCTTTTTTCAGCAATCTTTCAAACAAAGGAAACAGCGAGGTGGTAAACTGATAACAGCGAGAACGCAAGACGAAAAGAAATTCCAGGCTTCGGGTGTGTAGGCTTTGGCAGAACGCATTAGGATTCCCGATAATCGTATGTAAGAAGATAGTAAAACAATTTTTTCTAACCTTGCCGAACGCTTGAATGTATTGTATCGCATCACTTCACGTTGTCATGGCACGATAGTGTGCCGACACGCACTTAGTGCCCCAAAAAATGTAGGTTGAGTTCCAAATAACCTACTTGGTGTATAGGCGCCTGCTGGTTCAATACTAGACTTTTAACCGGAATGGAGGTTTATTGAGGTAAACGTTAGCAATTAAGAACGATACCAATAACGTGGTCGGTTCGAGCTCGGAGGTAGTGCTCGTAGTATACAGCGCAGGGCGCCACAATCGCTTCATCTACAAAGTCATGATGTTTTCAACCTCGTCTGATATTATTCGACCAATTATCTGCATTTACGCTATTATAACGATTACAAAATCTGCACTGTTGTGGAAATGCATGGAGTTATACGGTTTAGCTTTTTCCGTAATTTTAAGTATTTTTCTTTTTTCTTAGTTTTTCAAATTTTGTTTCTTCAATTATCCCCATTTACGCTATTATAATGATTGCGCAACTTTCGCGGTATTTGCATTTTTGTGAAAATGCAATGCGTTACGGGGTCCTGGCTGTGATGGTACTCGTCGAAGAATGCTCCGCATAAAAGCCTACCAGAAGTTGGAGGGACGAGAACGATGGTACAGCGGTTGTGAAATCAAGGATTGCCTACCATACAATGGCGCCCTTGTCCTATCCCAAAACAGATCTCTGTTTAGCGATACGCCATTGAGATAGATGTATAAAACCAACGCAAAGACGCCCACTAGAGCGCCCGACTTAGGGGCACTCTCTGTTTAGATTTTCCTGGCCGGCTCATTGCTTCCAATGGGCACAACAGCCCGTGCAACAATGCGACTTCTTTGTATATAGTGGCTCCCAAACTTCATAAAGGATTTCGAAGGGGAGACATTTCGGTAACGGACGTGGAACGACACTTCTACTGGCCTAACACACACGCACACACACACACACACACACACACACACACACACACACACACACACACACACACACACACACACACACACACACACACGCACACACACACACACACGCGCGCGCGCGCACACACGCACACACACACACACACGCGCGCGCGCACACACGCACACACGCACACACGCACACATGCACACGCACACACACGCACACACACGCACACACACGCGCGCGCGCACACACGCACACACACGCAGACACACGCACACACAAACGCAAACTACACACCGTGGAATCTAGAGGCTGCTTGAATGATGATTCAACTTGGAAGCTCAATTTTCTCGACAGCGGCTGTTCGTTTCACATGAAAAGCACGTCCAGTTGTCGTTCGTCTCCTTTAAAGTTACATCCCAAATTTTTTATTTTGTTTATCTTTTCCCACTTCCCACTGTGTATACCCTAGTTTCAAAGTGGTGTTTCCCTTGCGATTCCAAACGTTTGTATCCCGCCTTCGAGCGTTCTTCTCCCGCGAAGCTGAGCTGGCAACGAAGACTCTTTGTAGGCTAGTCTACCGCACTGCTGTCACGAGCCAATGGCTGGCTTCAAGGTAAGGATACAAGTTAGACTTTCTTTGTCGTCCCAACTTTCGTGTACAGAGGCCTGCATATACGGCATCAACCTATATTTCAACGGTGGTGCAACGTGGCAGTGGTGCGAGTGTGTTTTAACATCAATAGGTGTGCAAAGAAAAGAAAATCTGTAGATACTCTTTAATGAGCATTGTCAGGGTGTTAACCTCTTCTCAGGGGTCTCGTATGCGCACATACATTATTTTGCTGGCCTTGGAGGCCCCACACACCAGGCCATAGGGACTCTTTTTAAAGCGCCCTTTATAAGTAAGAGGCCATCGGACGCTTTAACAAGTCTCTTGTTATTCATTGCGTCTTAAGTTATGGACAGACGGACAGACTTCGAGAATGCCTAAAGATTAGTAAAATACCATACTCCAAAACTAAAAACAAAAATTAGCATCCCTTCCTAGAGAAAGTTTAGAGAAGCGCGAAAGTTTTTTTACATCAAACCTGCGTCGAAGTGCGTCAACACCTTCACTGGAAGTGCGCCCAGCCGATCATCAAACTGTCAGACACAAATCGCAAATGAAGAACGAACGCATGCGTCGATTTTCGACGCGCTAAGTAAACTCATCTGCGACCGATCTAACGGTGTACCAATGCGGGGCTTATGAGATAAAGGTTTACTATTGTACTCCTTCTTTGTGATCGATGTGTGCATTGTCTTATCTAGAATCCTTACGATTTCGCGATGTTAAAGCAGCCGTTTTGACACAATGGAAGCCCGGTTCTACGCATGCGCCGTGTGTCCTGAGATCTTATCAGAGCTTTTGATAGGCCAACCGGTCTCTGGGGAAATGCATGAGTGTTTTGACATAACCGCCATCGGCCCCACTAATAAAGCATTCGCTTTAAAAATTCGAGACCATTCCGCCGTGCGAATGTGGATGACCAGCAGAGCAGAGAAGCCTTTGCCACCTAGTGGCGGTGGTCACAATGGCCCTGTTGTCGGTAATATATACACTGATCGACATACTCACAACCAGGGGTTTCCCAAGGAATCGAACCAAGGGGAGGTGTCTCAATGACTAGGGGAAGGAGGGGGCGGGGCAAGGGAGGCGGGAGGCTTGACAAACTATACAAACTGTTTTTTGTGTATTCCACTAGTTGAAGGGACAGTGAAGTGAATTTGTCAAGCTCCCGTTTTTGCTTGCACTGTGTAGACTGGCTCAAATTAGCACACTTTTCATCGTTTATCCGGTTGACAAATCGGTAATTATTTTACAAAGCGCGAAAGAAGAAAAACTACCATGCGCGGTTTGCGGCGGCCGCACAAACTAAGCTGTGACGTTGGGAGGAGGGGGCGCCGTGATTGGACGATGCCCAAGGTTAGCAATCAAACAAGTTTCGGTTTCGGTCTGTAAAACAACATGTTTGACATTCGATGGCGTCGTTGGATGGGCATTCTCAATATCCCAGTTATCGTAGTACCGCGCTTATGCCATGCTGTCGGCTGTAAAATGCATAAGCCTCCCAGGACGGCTTGGAATCGTAGCATTCACTATCTGAGGCCTACGCAGTGCATGAACGCCCTCCGCGTCCCCGCAAACGCTCAAATGCATGCGCTTTTCCCCCATATTTGGAGCTTGCCTCGCTCATGCCTGTATCGTAAAAAGCGTGTTCGCACCAGGCCAAGGGTCTGTTGATTCTGGCCTGTGCCCACTGCCCGCAAGCAGTCAGTGCTTATGGCAACAGCACGCCTACGAGAACTCGCTAGCGCGCCAGTGCCAGCCTGCGCGGGTTCTGTGGACTAGTTCATGGAGCAATGAACGTTGCGGCCCAAAAAAAGGTGAACTCAGTATAGAAAACATCGGCGAAAAACGAAAAAGAAACCTCATAAAAAAAAAAAGCACGTACCCGCGGCGATTCGAACTTGTGACTGGCAAAACACTCGCGGTGACGTACCTAGCGCACCAGACGACTAGGCCACAGAGGGCCGCTGGCTTTAATGAAAAATATTAGGTATAAATGTATAACCAGTTTACACTTTTATTTAGTTTTAGTATTTCAAGCAGCTTAGGTGACTATTTGTTGTATTGCGCTCGTGCAGTAAGCGTCCCCCGAGTTTCCACAATAGCTCACGTCTAGCAATTGCATTTCGTAGACGGGAAAGCGTTCGCAGATGCGTAGTCGTGCTGCTGACCTCTGTGCTTGTTCACCCAGCGCAAAAAAGTACTTCCCGCACCCTAGTTTTACGCTGTACGGTAACAATATCAGTTGATTTTATTTCCTTAGTACCTATATTGACTTCGCTCACTCTTCTCCCCCTTCAAGATTCCTTATATTTTCCTACTGGCATACCAGTCAGCGAAGCGTCGCATGTGCGCTTGTGCAACGCTTGTGTGAAGCGACCTTGACTTGGAGCTAGATACAGTGTACAAACTAACGAAGTAAAGAAAGGCGCATTCTTCCATTCCCAAACGTGTTGTGGCTTAGTTTTAACTGATCGAACGAATTGCGACGACCCGTCGGCGACCGGCGGACTAAACGGTGGGCCGACTGACTCGGTCGCGGAAAGTCGGCGAGCCGTGCAGTAGCGCAGCCAATTGTCAGCTCCTCTCCTGCCGACGTCACACGAAAACGCCACAGAAAATGGGCGAGCGTAAAGAGAGGAGGACAGCATTTTCGAATTGATTTTTCTACTAAATAAATTCGCGTAAACGCACACAGAGTGGTCGAAACAGGGCCCAGGGACTCCGGACTACAGTTTGCGCTCGTAATCCCGCATTGTTTACAAATCACTTCAGTGTCCCTTTAAATAATAGCCGTCTATTCACCAAATCCTCATCCCCATGATGTATGTTTTCCTTTTTCTCTATATATACACCTGGGAGGCGGTGTTTTCTATTTAATTTTAAAAAAACACTTATTTTTTTAGGATTTCAGTTTTTACCAAAAAAGGTCAGTATTTAGTTTTTAAGTGTCTGAACATTTTTCAACGTATAAAGACATTTTCAAACTTGTTGCCAGGGTCAAGGGCGAGATTTAAGTTTTTGAAACATGTTTAGGGAGTACACGAATTATGCAGCACTTATAAAGCGGGCACCGATTGCCTTTTGACAATCACAATTTATTAGAACGCCAGGATTGGCTTCCGTAGCCCTTCGCCTCACAAAATTGCCAATTTTAAATGTGTATATGTTCAAAAAGATTCTTAAAAGATTACAGTTCTAACAAACGAACGGCCCCGAATCAATGATGAAAGTAAATTATGTGTTTATACTACGCTCGGTTCAAGTCAAAGGTGGCCTCAGTTGAAATAGTTTTTGGGTGAGAGCTTGTAGATATCTGCATTGCTCGTACTTATTCGCGGGCTTGTTCTTGTTCTGTACCAGTGGGCTCTGACGAAGCACTATGCTGTTTATTGTAGTTCTTATCATTAGAAGCGGGAGAGCAACGTTAATCACAGGGGTTCTCTAAAAACAAGATCAATTGAAAACCGGACACACCACAATGGCCCAAGTAAAGACACCGAAAAAAATCTTCGAATATCGAAAATATGATTATCTTGTTCATACGTCTGCAGAAGCACATCAAAGTCTTTTTATAAAGCAAATGAAAGCAAACATTAACTTTCAAAATAATAATAGGGAAATGTATGCATTTTGAAAGACAAAAACCTTGTAACGGCGCTCCTTATTTACAACCTTATTTACTTTTTTCTGTAGCACTGCACAAGCAAACATTAGAAGTAAAATTTGGAAAATGTAGGCGTTTTTAAAGACACAAACCTCGTAAAACGCCGCTCCTTATTTACAAATATCTGGGATTTTTGCTGTAGCACTGCACCGCTTTTGCAATGAAATCATTAAAAAACACGTCCGTGCACGTCAGTAGCATCTCGCACGCCGGGAACCTCCAGACCTTCGGTAGTTATGCTCATTAACTCATTCACGTGGCTGCGAAGAAGACGGCTGCTTTCTAACGACAAAACCCTGGTGACGGCCGAAAAGAAGCGCTCTACAATGGCTGTTGTGATCGGAAGCAGCAGAAGATGTCAGAAGATGCCTCGCAGGCTGGGGAACATTGCAGCACAGTGAGGCTGAAGGAGCACAGATGATAAAAATTTAGTGGGCGTCAAATCTTCCTGAAGTCACCTGAAAATGTTGCACTCTGCGTCCAAGTTTCTCCCAATTTCTTCATCGTATCGCAGACCGAATGCTGGAAAAACTACAGCTTGTTCCTTTTGCGACAAGCACGCGTAAAAACGCCACAGCACTTTTTTTTATTTAATTTCTGCATAACATTTGCTTTATGTGTAAAACTTATTTCCAATATTGATTAGCGTTGTTTGTATTCAAAAACAATCTCCTTTTATAGTTTCGTGCCTCGAACCGCATCCCTTCCTCTTTTTTTTACGTGACGTCCACTGCAGCTAAAGCTTGCTATGAGTCTTCATATTTTCAGAGAAATTTGGTCCCTGGTTGGAAGTAAAGCCCCTTAGATTAGAGTAGACAGGTGCGTATTTTTTTTCTGTCACGCTTTAAATGGTAACGAGATATTTCATTCCTCCTTTTATTGGGGCTTGACAAAACTGCCCAGACGCTTAATACAAAAAATTGACATGAGTGAAATTCAAAGATTCAAGGAGGGGGGGGGGGGGTTAGAAGGTTCGAAAAACTAGGAGGGGTGTACACAACCCCTATGGTGTGTGTAGGTAAATCACTGCTCATGACTGCATACATATTCTTGGATAATGTCGAATCGTGCACGCACGCCACTCGGTGTTCGGTTTGGCCGGATCTGTGTGACATCGCAAGCCAAGCGTCTCCAAATCGAAACTCGTGAACCAAACCATCTAAGGGCCAGACACATCACGTTGAAATCACCGACTACGACGGCAGCGGTAGTGTCATCGCATGTAACCTGTGGTTTAGGGACAGTCCGACGACACCCATTATTCTTGTGAGATGCAAATGCGGAGTCATCCACGTCCAATTGAACGCCTCACACGCTTTGCTTCGGAATGACTCTGTCCTCTTGCCGCTTGACACGATTTGCTTCGCTAGAAACGTCCGCCTGACGCTTTCGAGTGGCTTCGATTGGTCTCCTACGTGTCGCGCCGCTGCGCACTCTATAACGCGGTTTCATTGTTCAAGCGCGTGAAATAAAACGCCTCGCGCTATTAAACGCCTAGTGTTTCAAAGGTATGTGGTACTTCGGGAGCTTTGCTGCGACGACACGACAAATGCACAGAAAGCTAGCAAATAGAGATCCACTGTAAAACACGAGAGGAGCAAACGCCTTAGTCCGTACGTACCTACATAACAATGCATCATAATCGTGATCGTCACCAACTCATCACAAATCGGTGGATGTCGATCGTGGATGTCCGGCTGTTCACTCTAACGAGGAGAAGAAGGACGAGGGATATTGCGATCGGACTCCTGATAACATACACTGGTGAGCAGCTGGATCACCAACCAAGGGAGCACCCAGTAACTCTTCACTGCTGACCGTAACCCCCACCTCCATTCTCCCTTGTAGAGAAACGAACATCCGTCCTTTCCGCCAGCGAGCAGGGGATTAAGCAGGCTTATGTTTGTGTGTTCATTTGTACTTTTGTTGATATGAACTAAAATTAAAAATCATTCACAGTGGTTGCGAAAGTGCGTCAGTGTTATTTTCCCTTTATTGTAGTAAGTGCACCGTGCACTTCCAGCGATCCCATTTCTCGTCTGCGAGTGTTAGGTCTCCTTCCAAACAACCAAAGCAAAGATTGTAACGGCACACCTTAGATCTCATAATTAGGAAAGCATTGGTGACAGCCCCATACCCCTCTTAAGAACTGCTGCAGCTTAGCTCAGCTCACCCTGGATATGCAAAACGAAAGCTTGGCTTAGCCTGGTAAAGTTTGGATTTCATTCGGTTAACCTTTGATTGAGCTGTATAATAACTAAACTATTCGTCCAAAGCCTGCCGTTGTCTACGGTTGTAGTCTCGCTTCCGGCGTTTTCCGAGCTGAACGGCTCGCTCTTCCTCGGTTTCCGAAACTAGCTTTGCGCGCTTGGCATTGTTTTTCATCAATAACTTTACTTTTAGAAATACATGTGAGTACAGTTGACATGGGGGCAAGAGATATGACGTGCAAGTACAAGAGCGCGTACAAGGCTTATTATTACACATGGACACACAGGCACATAGCTATGTAGGAAAAAAGGTCTTGGTTACAAGCAATAACATGGCTTGTAGTATGAAAAACAAATTTCACAATGCATCAAGGAAAAAAAAACGCAAATAACAGGTTGCGGACTGTGCGGTATATATACAAAGCATGAATCAGACGACGAGAGAAATCAAAAGAAAATAAAACGGAAATAAAGAGATGGATAAGGAAAGTACTGCCGCCTGCAGTATCTGGCGTGCGTGCCTTCAACGCCCACTTACCCCTTGCAGCGTGTGTGCTAGACGGGATAAGTAGGCGAGACAGACACGCGTTTATCTCAGTGGATGGCCTCCTTTGTTTTAAAGGAACTCGCCACCTGACCACCTTCAGCCAGTGTCTCGCGCAGTGTCTCGTCCGACTCGGGTCCCTCCAGCGCACTTGCCGTCCAGTTAACTTTTTGAACGAAATGGCGCCAGGTGGATTTTGGGCTCACCGAGCGCTCAACCGCGTCCTTCCGTGCCGTCTAGGGAGAGTGAAGGCTCAGGACGAGAACACAATTGCGAAGGACCGGACATTCCGCCTCCTCTCTTAGGTATACCTGAGGCTCGACCATTCGGAACCCTTTAAAGTGAAGCAGTTCACCGGGTGATGTCCGTGGGGTAGTCAGACGCCACTTTCCGACGACGACTGAAAGCCGACGATGACTCAAGAGAAGACGCACCCTGGTTCGCTCTTCATCCATGGCCAAGCTCGCAGGCACGCGGCGAGTAACGGGGTCAGGCGGCAACCCAGCTGCGGAGAGCGCATGCGCCAAGCCGGCAGCGGTGGCGCGGCTTTCGAACACGAACGTCGGCGGAGCTCGGCATGGCGAGTCAGGTGATTCATTGCCGAGGATACGGCGCACCTGCGGTCAAATAAAGGTCAAATTACCGGCGGCGGCGAAACGGAAAGCTTTTCTTGAAAACACGCCTTAAGCTAATGTGCGTGCCGGAGGCTGTCTCGCGCACTGCTGCGACGTACGCTGGCGTAGCACGGTGGTGCCATTCGCCTGAGTCCCCGGGCCCAACCAGTGTTTCCTGGTGTGATCAGGTTGCCTTCGACGGAGCCTCACATTACAAAACCAGCCGCTACACTCATCGCTGTTCTATGTCTTGTTTTTCCCTGTAGCGCTCGCACTAAAGCCACGCGGCCGCCGTACATATCCTGCTTTTAGTGTACGACAGCTAGAGATCACCAAACAGTCCAGGGCTAACAGCCGCCCATCTTCCTGCCTCTCCTTTTCGTTTTCTCCGAAACACCGGCGCCTGCCTACCGAATTTATCCCCTTGCTACACGATTGAGGATCCGGGAGAGCAGCAACGTTTCCGTTCATCGTTTTTCCGTAATCGGGCCGCGGCACAGGTTTGAGGGAACGCACCTATAAACGGGGGCAGGAGCGGGCTTAGAAGCATAATATTTGAGAAATGCATAAGTGCTGCAGAATCCTGTATAGCTTCCGTGCCTCTCAGAATAATAAAGCCCCAGAGAAGACTGATAAAGCTAACATAATACCGCCGACGCTCCTCCATGTTGCGCTCCTTCCCTTGTACTTTTTTATGATCCGATATTTTGGTCCCGGCATGGTATCAGCGAGAGGCGGCCATATAACCTGTCCCATTTCCGAGGTGCCGGTCTTTCCTCCCTAAACTTCCGTAGTGTATGTATAGGCTGCGTTATTCCTTACCGGGCTTAATACGGCTCGATAGGCTCGTGTACGGACAGCGTCTGAAAATTAGGAAAAGAGCACATACAAAACACTTTCTTTTCTCTTCTTCTTTCACGTTACGATATTTCCAAACATGTCTTGACTTTCTTTAGTTCTTTGGAGCAGTACAACCACGGCTTTTATCTTTCTTTCTATCACGACCAGTACAAGTTTTATACGCATGCTAACTATATATAAAACTAGCTGTATATTAGGCAACCCAACTACGAATGCATTGCTGATTTTCTGCTGTCGTTAGGCGGAAAATATTTTACGCCCCAATAAATTTGCATAGTCACTATGTGCACAGCCAAGCGAACTCGGTAGCACGGGCCAAAAACCAGCTTAAGGGGCAGGTGCGTTATTGATTAGCCCCTTTTTGCGCAAGTGACCCCCACAGTAGAGAAACCGTGTCATACGAAGAAATAAAATTGCAGAAAAATCATTCAATCCATTCGTAGCGTCACTGGGTCGCCAACTACGGAGCAGGACAGACACCAAAAAGCCGTTATCGGTCGATAGCTACGGCACTTCAATCCAGCTTCAACTACACAGTTCGGGTAAAAAAATACTGAACTCGAGCATATAAGGGCTGAAGCCACTTATATGCTCGGGTTGGTGGCGTCTCCTATCGTCGTCGTTGTTTCATGTAGCGACGGTATGAAAACACCTGGACACTCGTTTACCAACACCTCGCGCTAGAACGCTTTGTGCTGCAAAGATATGAGACTTTTGCAAAGCTGTATACCTGTACCCCACGGCGGTTTCAGCTCTGTGGCAAAAGCGCTAAGGCGCTAACAATACACTTCTACGACCCGCCGCGGCTGCTCAGTGGTTAAGGCGCTGCGCGGCTGAGCACGAGGTCACGGGTTCGATTTCAGGCCGCGGCGGTCGCTTTTCTGATGGAGGCTAGACGCAATAAGGCCCGTGTGTACAAGATTTCGGCGCACGTTAAATATCCCCAGGTGGTTTCCGAAATGTTCCCTGTCCGCTTTACAATCATGAAGCACATCCAGAAGCTGTTTGTAGAGAGGTTATAATTGGGGAATTATACTCAAATACCCACCGGCTCTCGACGCCAGGCCTGATGGGGTCGGGTGATCGGTCTAAGCAAGAAAAGGCATACTTCCCTGGTGCCCGGGCCTCGTTGATCACCGTATACGAGCCCCCAGGGCGAGGTGTGGGCATTGCACTGCGCTCGCGTTGAGCCCTGCCAGATGAAGGATGCAAATTGCTCAAATCCTGTTCAACGCAAGAGGGTGCCACCGCCTCAGCAAGCGGTGACTGCTCCTCCCACCGCTGCTTCTCCGGTGGCCATTCAGCGCGCGCCGTGTGGTAAGAGAGAGGCTTACGATCTTTGAATACACTTATGCACTGCGTGCATCGCTTGTCCCCAAATTTTACGCCAGTGAAGATAACTCGTTTTTCTTCACAATGTTCGATAGCGCACCGAGTGAGACTCCGAGTTCGTTACAGGATAAGCATAACGAAACGATCACGTGTCGTGTTTCAGCGAAGGCCGTTAAGACTGCGCGTCGTTTACGCTTCCTTGTTTTGTAACTCGGTTGTTGTGAGTCAGTGCTTATAAACCAAAATCACAGGATGTGCTCGTTTTTTACAACAGGGTCTTACGTCACAGTGTGGATGCAATGACGGTCTGTGCTCTCCGTTTCGCGCATGTACTGCAACAAAAAAAAAAAAAGGGAAGAGTTCGCATGGTGGCTCGAAAATACGTAAGCACGAGTGATGACAACAACAAGAAAGCAGTTCGATTTGCACCCAACCGTTGGCATTTTCTTCAGCTACATTACGAGCAGAAAGCGAAAGCTCAGGACTGCGTCATCGTATAAACGCGCTATGGTCGAGCGTAAGCGAGATATTTACGGCTCGGATCCGCAAGCACGCATATATACACATGCGCGCGCTCGAGCGACGGTTCAAAGGGCAAATGTTAAGAGGACCAGACAGCGCAAGACGGAGACCGAAGGGAGAAAGAGAAACTTGCCCTCCTCTCATCCTGTGCGCTATTATTTCCCGGCTTCCCTGGCAATTCGCCAACTCCTCCCTCCTGATACACACCCGGCGTACAAGCTTTTATTGATCGAGCCGGCTGATATGCAGGGGATCTTTGTTCCTCCCAGTGCTCCCGCTTTCTAACGCAGGCGCTTTTTCCTGATCCTTATACGAGAGGGGAAAGCAAAGGGCCCCCTTCCACAAGCCGCCGTGCTTGACTCAGTTCCTCGTCCTCCTCGCTTTCTTTCTCTCTGCCACCTCGCGTCTTCGCCCTGATCCGGCCGTCCGGCGTTTTCTCGGCCCGGCCACTCGGTCGTAGCACGCGGCTCTCCTCGTTGAGCTGATTGGGTCGGCGTCACGTCAGCCGGGGAAGATTCGCCGAGATTTGGCGAAGGAAGCGGGAAGGAGCCGCTGCTTCTGAATATGTTCATGAAGCGAGCCTTCGATCTGCAGAGTGCGGCTCGGAAACGAGCGATCAGTCTGTTTTTGCCCGATGTGCTGGTGGCGATGATTCTGATATGTAGAAGGGTAACTTCGCAGATGAACGGATTTCGAGTGACCTTGTCTTAGTCCGCTATGCTTGCCTTACACATGAATATGAATGACGAGCTAGTCCGTTGGCTAGCCACGTTGCTTAGAAAATTATGGGCAGTGTACAGTTGTAGTTTTGGTGACAGCTTACTGCACATTATATTTGATTCAAAGCAATGCTAAAGGAGAAACGACGCAGCGAGGCACGGGCTTGAAGGGCACAACTTCCCAGCGGTGGAACCATCGAGCCAGACCAGATTTATAAAGATCAAAATTTAATGGGGGAATTTCGCATCGATGTTTGGTTATTGCTACCTCGCATAGCCTGGATTTACAAAACATCGGCTTCCTTGCATGACGAAGGTGGCTATAATCTCTAGAAGAGAGAAGGGAGCCTTGCCGAGAAGTCTGGAGTAGTTGTAATTGTCTAAATCTTGCCTCCAATAAAAAGCTACCATTTGGACATTGCACTACCACAGGGCCACCAAGTGACATACTAGCTAATTGATCAGCCACTGGACGTGAGCTCACGCCACGTGAAGCACTCCCGCTTTTGTGGTCTTCATCGTCTTGTAGCGACCGGCGCGTCACGGGTCCACCTGCCAAGCCATATCCGTTCACAAGAAACACGTGGAGGCGGCCACCAGACCAACTGACGAAGCAGCGGAGGTCAAGCGGGGTTCGAGGGCGCGCTACAAGAGGATTTGCGTTACGCGGCTGTGCCGCCGGAAGACGACGACGAAAAGGATGACGACGATTGCTACTGAATAAATATCTATACATACTTTAATGGCCTTTGGTTTACAGTGTCGTTCAGAACGGCTTTGCACTGCGGGGTAGTTACTCCCGCTCTCCTGGGATCCGCTGTCAGTGTGGGAAGAAGCTTGGTCGACCCACACGCTGCTGTTTTTTCCAGGCTTGCACCACTGGTGCAGTCTGCGCCAATTTTTTTTCTGTTCAAGTAGTTGGCCCTTTTACCAATGACGCATTGCTTACAAGGCAGCAAGGGACCGAAATAATAGTAAGCAAGCAGTCATACTTCTTCCACACGAATGATTCTAAATTGACAACGAGGTGGGGAACTTCCTGCAGGGAATAATACACGTACTTGTTTTTATGGTGCTCGTTGAAAAGTAAAAGGGATCCACTAACAAGGACAGAAATGCAAATACTAATGGCTCAAGTACAAAAATACAATCACCCCGAAATGTTTAAGATACGATGTTATCGCTCACAATTAACCGTCTAACCGTCGCGAAACAGCCTCTGGTGTGAATATCCGCTTAATCGGGAGAACGTCTATTCCTGCAATTAGCGCGCAGGTTGTGCGCACGGTCCCTGGTCGCAAAGCTCGTCACAAGGCGCAAGCAGTCGCCACGGACACTTCTATGCGCAGAAGGGAAGGATAGTTGGAAAAGTGCACGCATCGGGAGCACACCTCAACTATTTCAATGACGTTGCGCCATGGTTGCGCAATGCGCACAGACCCACCACCTGCCATCCTGCGCGGAATCAGAATGGAAAAAGTCAGAACATGCTCAGACCCGTTAAAGAAGGCAGAGCATCGATCCAATTTGCGCTCAATCCGTGGGCTCGATTGAGACATCGACCGCGGAGCCTAAACGAGCTGCGAGGGCTAACGAGCACCCGCATCTCATGCTGGGCCAAACCAGGATGCGTTGAGTGGTGAGGTCGGCTGGCAGGGACGTGGCTTACAACGGCCAACCACGCCCCTAAGGTATGACCCACCTAAAGTTGGTGCAAAATTTAATGGTGCTACATTCAATAGACAAAAAAAAAAACGACAACTGCTGGAAGAGCGGAGGTTTACTATTTCATATGGCACCGGTCTGTTTTTTTTTTATTTTTATTTCTGGCTTATATAAACGTTTTTAGCTCCTCCACCTCCTCGTCTTTTTTTTTTTTTTTTTGTGCGCAGACTTCAAGATCGGTCCGGCACGTCTGCGTATCAGACAGGCCATAGTGTAAGTGGATTTGGTGTGCTCTTCAGTGTACCGCGAGAGCGCTCGATGTGTTTTAGGAATATTTGACGGCATACCCAAGAGCTCCCGTCGATCTGGGCACTCTGGCTAAACTGCAGACTTTCTTCCATTTTCCAGTGCAGCTCGCTGCGCCCGTACCTCGCTTACCTATTTACGGGCTGTGCGGAAGAGCATAGACCGCGCAGTGTATACAGTGCCATACAAGGAGGCGGACAACTTGAACCAAACAGGTGTTGTAAACAGCGTGAAGATAGCTTCATTTTTAATTCTATTAAGATCCCCAAAACAGTTTATTTTACAAGCAGTCGATAAGTCTTGCGTGTAACCGCACAGCTGGAGTCACTACACATTGCAAGCCAGTCCCCAAAAGCCGGCTTGAATCACGCGCTTGTGTGCGTGCGTTCCCGGTAGGAGGTAAGGCTGCTTCAAGAAAAATGCGGGATTGGGGCTCAGGCCTGCCAAGGCACGCGTAAAATATTCTCCACGCTCTGTTAAACGAATATAAGCTGCCCATCTAGACTCCCTACTTTTTTTTACGTTTGCTAAAAACTCGGCTGTTCCTCGCCCCCAAGGCGAGCAACAGCCGCGCGTATACAGCCAGGATAGAACTTGTTACTACGGGACTAGGAGTATCGACTGTAAGTACTCTAGGGGGGGGGGGGGGGACAGACTCCTATCTCTGCCCACACCCGCCTCCATGTGGTGTCCCACGAGCAACGCCAACACCTAAGGGTTCAGCGTCTGAAGCGTTGTGTGGCATCGGCCATACGGCCATGTCATGCAAAGTTGAGTCTTTCGTTCCCTTCTGAAGAACATGTCACATGTAGCCAGGCCTCCAACCGCCGGACTACTGGGATGCGGGTAATCCCGGCTATTATATACTCCCGCTCTCGGCTTCCGTTAAGGGCAACTGCTATTTTCTTTAACGGCCGTTGAAGTAACAGGGGTATTAGTGGTCTTCCCTTTTCCACTCCAGGATGACCCGTCCAAGGCATCCCGTCTGGCCCGCGATGCCGGAGAAATCATCGTGGGTTGTCGCCATTTCAGTCCCCGCTGTGGTGAGCCTCGGGTACGTCGAAGAAGGTAGCTTGCGCTTAGGACGTCACCGTAGCTGTGATGTTGGTGCACGCGCGTGCGATGGAAGGCTGTGAACTTATCTGCCGCTCTCATTTCGAATAGTGCTGAGAAATGTGAAGGGGATGCTCCACATAAGGAACGGCGGTGACGCCATGTGCAATCCATGCTTATTGATTACAAGTTAAGGATTGCAACCTGCGCGCCATACTTATGTCTATTTGAATCGCCGACTAATCGCTGAAGGCAGTAATCGCTGAAAAATTGTAATCCGATAAATCGACAGGCAATAATCGGTTAATTGAAAGTTAATCGGCTGCTGTGGTTTGTAGAGTGAATAAAAAGATTAAGACCGGAAATCGAGTTCGAAGTACCTTATTTTTTTCCTTCACTTCATCAGTACGGAGGCGTCGAAATAGTAATAGACATTTTCACATTTTAAATCAAAGTAATGTATGTGTGTCCAGGTGGGCTAAACAGACCTTCGCATGGTACAGACTTGGCGAGAACGCTATTGGCGCTATTTCTTGAAGGAGCGAGCCCAGCACTTTTCGCCTTCGTTTATGCTACATGCGGTTGCGTTTCTAATTATGGTATTATTAGCATGGGTTGTTGCCTTCAAATATGCTTACGCAGAGCTTTGGGGTGCTTTATATCTGTTCTGCTGGCCCTAGATGAGTTACACCGATTAAATGGTTAAAAAAAATGAATCGGGAGCAAAGGATAAATCGATTCATCGGTAGGTTAGTCGATCAATCGCCCACTCCTAGAAACATATGAGGAATCGCTTGTACATATCCTCACTGCAGCGAGGGTGTGTCTTCACAGCGCACTACAACCTACAGCAGCCGACGTCGGACTGGCTGGTGTGTTCTTCACTTCAAGTTTTTGATCAATTCGATCTCGCGCTACAAATGACTAGCCTCCTGGTTAGCACAGTTGGTAGAGCGACTGTCCTAGATAGGTGGTGGTCCCGGGCTCGAATCATGGACCAGCATGAATTGTTTTTCAGCTGCGATGTTTCTGAGAGAGCTGTACAGCGTTCCTTTGTAGCCGTACGGCTGCATTGAGGTGAAATGTCGAACTTGCCTTAGCGCAGGCTAAATGACGACCCAACAACGGCAATCACAGAATCTGGAGCAGCTGTGGGAGACACAATACGTAAGAAAGAAACTGTAGGACTGACTACGAAAATGAAGTAACTAACTGCAAAACGTAATAACATGAAGGTGTCTAGTGCAGTGGATCAAGTTGAGTAAGCACACCTGTATAAGTTGATTAACAGAAGTAAAACAAACGACCTTCGTGCATATATCATGGTAGTGACAGTTGAAACGCTGCAAATTGAAGGAATTTTGAACGAAACTGTGAGGAAGCTCGCCATCGGCAGAGACAGAACCTATTCACTCAGACACGAACAGGGCAACATTACGCACAACATGGACGAGATAATAAAGGCAGCAGAACGATTCTACAGCATACCGCATGCCAGCGACGTTAGAACGGAGGAAACTACAGAGAGTATAGGCTTAACAGGCGATGTCCCACTAGTTGCTATACAGGAAGTAGGAGAGGCTCTCAGGGACATGAAAAGAGGAAAAGCTGCAGGTGATGACGGCAGAGCCGGGGATTTCTTGAACTGGGGAGGAGATATGCTGAAAAAGCTTGCTGCATTCTTTTCGGAATACTTAAGGACTCAGAAAGTACCTATAGCCTGGAAAAACGCCAACATATTCTGATTTATAAAAAGGGAGAAATCAAGAACCTTAAGAATTACAGAACCATCAGCACACTCTCGGTTGTCTACAAGCTATTTACCAAAGTTATACTTAACACCATTGCGTACAACCTGGCCTCCCAACAACCCAGAGAGCAGTCTGGGTTTAAGAAAGGGTACTCAACCATGGATCGCATCCATGTTGTCAATGAAGTCACAGAAAAATCCGTAGAGTATACCGCTGACCCAAACCACGAGGGAGGAATCGGGCGCAGAATAGGCATGTGCTGGGGTGCACCCGGTAAGCACTCCGAAATAATGAAAACTAAGCTACCTCTGTCACTCAAAAGAAAAATATAGAGCCAGTGCATAGTGCCAGTTAATTATGACATACGGAGCTGAAACTTGGCGCCGTACTAAACAATTGGAAAGCAAACTTAGATCGGCTCAACCGGTCATGGAACGGATAATAATAGGAGTAACAGTTGGGCACAGGAAACGAGCTTCCTGGATCAGGGAACTAACTCGAGTAGATGATTTATAGTTCAAGTGAAGAAAAAGAGATGGACTTGGGCTGGCCATGTAGTGAGACGAACCTACAACCGATGGAGCATTAGGGTAACAGAAGGGATATCAAGAGACAGGTCTAGAAGAAGGGGTAGGCCAATAACACGCTGGAGGGATGAAACACGCAAATTCGGCGGCCAACAGTTTACTCTAGCGGCGCACTGCAGTAGTTGTTGGAAGTCAATGGGAGAGGCCTTCGCCCTGCAGTGAGCTTGAATAGGCTGTGGATGATGATGATAATGACGACGACGACGACGATGATGATGATGACTCCATGGACATCACTCGGCGGCACCGGTGCAACGTTGGCCGTAGGATTTGGAAGCAAATTTGGTGGAGCCATTAATTCTGTATAACCTTAACATCTATTCGGCGCAGAGGCAAGTCAACGTACGGGTGGGTGAGCGTTGGTAACGCGGTTTAATGCCTAGACACGATCCACGGCAGATTTTTCAGTGTAAGAAACGATTAGGGAAACACCAATCTTGCCTCTGCAGAATGGAGAGTAAACATTCATGTGTTCACGGATATTCGGTCCACACAGAAGACGAAACAAAAATATTTAGCAGTTCAATTAAGGGGCCGTCGCAGCTTCTTGAACGTGAAAAGCCGTGAGCGCTGGGCTCGTGGAAAACCCGTGGAAGATACCTACATATTTTGCGACTGACGCTGCTAGGAGCATTCGCGCATCATTATGACAAATGAATAGAGCTCCAGGGCAGTCAACGGACTGACCCCTCCTGGATAGTTGGGTGCTCTTCCGCACATTACGAACTCTCGCGGTTCCGTCCAATCGCGTGCGCCTATGATATCGGGCACGAGTAACGCGTTGCTACCGCACGCTCTTATGAATCGGTTCATCAGGCGAGATTGGAATGGTGGCCGGTGAACCGTAGGCATTAAATAACAGGTTTTGCCAATTAGAAAGTTGCCGAAACTGCGAGGCTAAATTGGGAATGGCTGATGGCATTAGGAACTCATTTGCGTTGCGTAATCGCGTTGGTTGCCCACTGATGTAGCTCGTTCTCGCATTTTGGCTCCGAATATATTAGATTATTTAGAGGTATAAGTGACGTACATATGCCGCTGTTCCGTACCTATTCCAGTTAGTTCCCGCAGCCAACCTCTTCGAGCAATGTTAGCGCCCACCTTCAGTTTTTAAATGTGAAGTTATTACTTTATACGCGGGGTCTAGGTGGGACCTGGAGAAGACTGAAGCCTAATGCGCGGAAGAACCACAACCAACTAAAAGGACGCAGGACAAGAAAAAGAAGGTACACTAAGGACACCCTCGGACTAACAACTAACTTTGAGTTGTTAGTCCAGCGGTGGTGTTTGTGCACTTTCTTTTTCCTGTCTCGCGTCCTTTTCGCTGTTTCTTTTCTATTGCATTATGAACACACTTGCCCAGCGATTCACTCTCAGAACCTTAAGCGGGAAGACGAGGTTTATTAGCTCTAGAGCGACTCCACCACGGAGTGATAAAAGAAAGTGACCTGAGGGAATAAAATAACCGACTGTTTAAACGTTTATTTCGTTTATATCTGCCCCCTTCCCTCTACCTCACAAATATTCCTAGTAATAAATATCCCAATATTTTTTACAACCGTCTCTCTCTCTTTGTTGTCTTCTTGTTTGGTTTCTCCAGAAACGGACCTGCCATTCACCTGTTGCACTAACGTTATTGCGGGGATATTTAAGGATTTTACGAAGATTTCTCGATCAAGCCGCTAATGGCAGCGGAAATGAACGACGACACCGTTTGTGCGCTCTATAGTGCTGCTGCTCCCCACTACAACGCTGCCCGTCACCTCCCACCCACATTGGTCCAAATTTAAACTTTTAATTTTTCCTTCTTGTTGAATTAGCGTTTTTATTAGAGAACAGGCAATGAGCGTTTTTACAGTAGTCAAATTGAAGTGCATTGTTAAACGTTTGATAGATTGATTGATTGATTGATTGATTGATTGATTCATTGGAATATTCCATTTGCAAAAAAAAATTCTCTTTCCTCATGATAGAGACTATAAAACACCCTCTTGATCGTACTGTCTCCTTGTTGCAATCATTGAGTTATCGCTAAAACATATAAAATAAGAAAGAGCAAGCAAACAATAAACCAATAAGTGTGGCGTATATATAAATAAAAGGAACTATGAATAAGACGGACGGAAATGACGGAATTGCGTGTTTACAACTGTGTCACAATGTCCCAAAAGAATAAGAACGCCCACCTTCCAACGACAGATGCGAGAAAGCTCGGAAAGAAAGGGATGATGGGAAACTTGAACATTCGACTAATTGCGGAAAACTTAAAAAAAGAACAGCTAATTTTGTCCTTTGGAGAGAGAGACAAGATATGGGAAAACGAAAATTTACGAAATGATGTACCAAGAATGACAACCCGTGTATCTGGTGTGCAGCCGAGGAATACGAGCGTCACAAAATGGTACATTGGGGAAGAACTGATGAATCATATCGCGGGCTGTCGACCACACCAATACGTAAATTGGCGTCGGGTGCTCCGAGGAGAAGACCCTCGGTGCGCCTGCTGTACGGAGCCAACGAATGAGCGCCGTTTAGAATGCATCGCCCGACGTTCCAGAGAGAGGAGGAGATCGCCGCTGGTATGCACAAGCCGTCAGATAATGGCAGAGGGTGAGGAAAGCAGGCCAACCCAATTTCGCACAGAAACAAGGATATTTTGTAAAACAAAAAGACGTTGTTGAATTGGCCCACACAAAGAACGTTCAAACCTCTTAAGCACAGATAAAAGGAGGGAGAAATTGCTCTCAGCTTTATCAACGCGAGGAAGCCAGAGCAGTTCACGTGTACAAGGAGTCTAGTGGTAACAGAAGCGCAAGCATGGCGGCTTAATGAAGACGCGAGCGAGTGTGGGGTCTATTGCCGTATTTGATTCCTGAGACTACTCCAATCAACTCTCCACAATCAGCGGTTTACCATCCCCCACACCTCCCCCTTCCCAAAAAAAGGCTACTGCGAGGCGATTTCAGAATGTCGACGCCGATCATAAATTATTCCTTATTGCCGATCTGGGACGCGAACGGGGTATTCCAAAACAGCCGTATGAATCATAAACGTTCCGCTTGAATCTAAGGAAGATTTCTTTCTTTTTTCTTACGAAACAGTGCCATACGGCATAAATGAAAGTCCGCGAAAGGTTCAACGTAGCACCCGTTTCGCGCAGAAATGCGAGAAAATGCCGGTGCCCCATATCTACCGGTGAAGGTGTGGGTTCTTTCTTGGGATGCCCCTATGCAAGGAAGATGAAACCGGCCGGAACTAAAACGCAGTTGCACTACTTGACATCTTAATGTAAATACTAGGGCTGCAGTGCTACACGTCTAAAAAAAGATGCTGTAGAAACCAGAGCAAACCGCAAACTTCCCCTCTCTTATCTCTAGCGCTAACACGTTTGCAGGGGTGGGGTGGTGGTAAAAACATTTATTATGTATGTTAATGAAAATACATGAGAGGTATGCAGGGGTCGCTCCTTAAGGGGGCGACCCTTACAAATACTAGGTGGAGGTCTCTAGTACGGAACCCCATTGGCGTCGGCCGCTGCCTGGGCCCGTCCGACCAGGGCCTTTTGGGCCTGAAGGTCAGAGCATGCAAGCAGGGTCGCCTCCCAGTGCTCCCGTGTTGGGTTAGGGATAGGGGGTATGGCAGGATTGGAGGGGCAGGCCCACACCATGTGGTAGGTGTCCGAAGACTTCTCCCCACAGTGCGTGCAACTGCCGGAAAAGGCGGGATCGAAGTGTTTGAGAGCTGCCGGGCACAGCATGGTGTTTGTGTAAAGTCGGAGTAGAAGCCGCTCCTCCGCTTTACTTAAGCCTTTACACGGGCGTGGATAAAGGCTGTGGCCGGATTGATAATGCTGAATGATTTCTCGGAAGGAATATACCGGATTGAATTCGAGGTCTCCCTGTTCGGTGGAGTCGAGTGGGAATGCCCGGTAAGAGAGCGCGCGGGCGGCGGCGTCGGCTGCCTCATTCCCTTCTAGTCCCATGTGAGCAGGAGCCCAGACTATACGGCGGGTTGCGGGGTTCCCTTGATAGTCGGTATGTTTCAACAGTCGGTACGCTAGGTACGCCACACAGCCGTTTTCTATGTTCCGACAGGCCCCTCGTGAGTCGGAGATGATAGTTTGCGATGTGGGGTGGCGAGCTGCCAGTGCAATGGCGACTTCCTCCGCGTGTGTTATGTTCCGGGCTCGGAAAGTGAGCCCGTTAACTATTCGGTTCTCGTGGACGACAGCAGCTGTATACCATCCCCCATGGTGTGGGCCGGAGGCGTCCACGTAAAACACGCCGGTTTTCGATCCATATTGGCGGGCCAGGGCTTCCGCCCGCGCCAGGCGCCGGCCATTATGGTCTTCTTTAGTCATGTTGCTTGGAAGAGGGCGCACATGGAGGGCGCATCTCCACTCGAATGGGAGTTGAACGCGATCTTCCGTGATGGTGGTGTGTTGGATGTGTAAGCGGGCTAATAGGCGGCAACCCGCTACCGTATTTGAGAGACGAGTGTACTGATTTGCGAGGTGGGCTTCCCGGAACTCACGAAACGTGTTCACCATGCCCAGGCCCAGAAGGCGCTGGTTTGAGGTGTTCACGGGGAGGTCGAGGGCCCGCTTTACAATTTTGCGGAGGATGACTTCAAGTGCATCCTCGTCTGGCTTCCGTAGGTGGAGGTATGGAGTAGAATATAAGATTCTACTGGTTACAAATGCATGTGCCAGCCGCAAGGCATCCTTGCACCGTAGCCCTCCGCGTTTGTTTGAGACCCGGCGGACCATGCGGCCTACCTGGTCTCCCACCTTACGGAGTTTGGTCAGTGTAGTGTCTGACCGTCTGTTTTGATTAATAAAAAGCCCCAGTACCCGGACTTCTTTCTGTTCAGGGATTGGTCCTGTCTCCAGCGAGAGTTCGATTTTGGCCGTGCACTTTGGCGAGGGGCGTATGTGCACGAATTCTGATTTGGAGGGAGAGCATTGGAGGCCGCACTGGCGGGCATAGCGTTCGACTATGCGCGCGGCTTGCTGCAGGCTCGCCTCAATGTCTCCTAGTGAGCCCTGCGTGGCCCAGATGGTGATATCGTCAGCATACAACGCATGTTGTATACCGGGAACATCAGCCAGCCGAGCCGGCAGGTGCATCATGGCCAGGTTGAATAATAGAGGAGACAGCACTGCACCTTGTGGTGTGCCTCTAGTTCCTAACGGGAAAGGGCCGTGTTCCTTATCCTGTATACGGATGTAAGATTGTCTATCGGTTAAGAACTGCCGAATGTATTCGAACGCTCTCAAGCCACATCCGGTTGGTGATAAGTGTGTTAGAATTGCCTCATGAGTTACATTATCAAATGCCCCCTTTAAGTCCAAGGCGAGTACAACCTTGTCGTTGTGGGGGCATTCGACGGGGTCTAGGATATCCCGATTAAGTTGAAGCAGAATGTCCTGCGCGGATCCGTGTGGGCGGAACCCGTGCATCGTTTCTGCAAAAATAGATTGGTTCTCCATGAACTCTGACAACCGATCCCGTACCATGGTCTCCATCAGTTTGCCCACACATGATGTGAGAGAAATGGGGCGAAGGCTGTCCGTGCTCACGGCTTTGCCAGCTTTTGGGATAAATGTGACCAGGGCGGTCTTCCATTCTATGGGGAGTGGCGCTTCCCCTGACCAAACTGAGTTGATGTAAGCTAATAGTGATTCATATGCCGGGTCAGGAAGGTTAGCTAGCATTTTGACAGTAATTTTGTCCCGACCCGGAGCGGTGCCACGTTTCATTTTAGCCAGGGCCTTCCGCAGCTCGAAAAGCTCGAACGGTCGATCCAGCTCAACGTTCTCCGAACCTGCATAGGAGTACGCCGATCCGCGGGTGTCCTGTGTGGAGCACAAGTATTGGTCCCTTAACCTGTGCGCCAGCTGAGTTGTATTGCCCTGGAAGCTATGAATTGCCCTTTGTAGATGTTTTTGAGTTTCGGTGCGGGTCTGCGTTGGGTCTATGAGCGCGCGAAATAGCCGCCAAGTATTTTTGCCGGACATCTGGCGCGCTGCCGTGTTGCATCTATTCACCCAGTTGGCGTCCGCGAGTTGGGCCGCATATTCGGCCGCCGTCTGGGTGAGCTCGGCGATTCGAGCTTTAAGTTTGCGGTTACGCTTTTGTCGGCGCCATCGACGAACAAGGCGATTCCGCGCTTCCCAGATGTGGAGGAGGTGGTTTTCCACGTCCGAGACCGCCTCTGAGAGCTGAATTTTGGTTTCAGTGGAGTGAAGGTTACTAACCAGGTCTTGGGACCACTTGTCGTAGCCTCGCTCGAGTATTGGTGTTGCGTTGTTGTAATTAAGCCTAAATTTCGGCCAATCTGGTAGCCGGGCCTGCGATATTGATTTTGCCAATGGTTTCGTTCGGATTGTTATGTTCAAAATGCAGTGATCGCTACCGAGGTTTTCCTCGGTGTTGATCCACTCTGCATACTGAATGTTGCGGGTAAAGGTCAAATCTGGACACGTATCTCGTGTCACAGAGTTTCCTATCCGAGTTGGGTGGACTGGATCGGTGTGAAGAGTGAGGCCCAGCGTCGACGCAAGTTCCGACAGTTTGCGCCCACGCTTCTCTTCACGATGGTATCCCCAAACCCGACTGGGGGCGTTGAAGTCACCCACAATCAGAAGAGGGTCCTTACCAGCAGCTCTAAGCGCGCGGCTAAAGAGGTCCGAGAATGAAATATTACGCAGTTTTGGAGTACAGTACACGTTAAGGATATGTAACGGTGGATCTGATTTGCGGATGGGGAGGAGAGTCACCATTACGTATGAGTACTCAAGTTGTAGGTCGAGGTTGACCATGGTGGCAGTATAGTTCTTATGAACGCACAGACAAGATGAGGGGTCCTGTTGGAACGTCGTATAATTTGTTAACCTGGCATCCTTTCCTGGCTCCTGAAGGGCTACCACGGCGGGCAATTGCTCAAAAGTTGAAATGTACATTCGGAGTTCGGCCCGCTTAGTACGGGACCGGAGCCCCCGACAGTTCCATTGGGTTATTAGGGTGGGGGAGGTCAATTTAGATTTGAGGGATTGCCTATATGGCGGTTGTCCCGCCATTTTCGATTTTGAGAATTACGACTGAGTGGGCTGTAGCTCCGGAGCCAGCTCACTGGCTTGTACCTCCGTCCCAGAAAGGGAGCTACTGTCCTCTTCGTCATCTAGAATGATCAAACGACGAGAAAATTTGCTTGGGCGGCCAGATACATCCTTCAGGTTACCTTTGCGCGCAGCCCGGGCAAGCATGTTGGGAAGAGCCTCCGCTACTTGAGCGTTAATCTGGGCATGAAATTGTTTAGTGATCTTAGACAAGAGTTGACTTCCCAACTCGCTCATGATGTCTGCAAATTTGGTTTCAAGGCGGGTCTCAAGGGCGTTAATGGAAGATTCCAGAGTCACCGGCGCCGCCGCCTCGCTCTCCATGACTTCTGCATGCGGGGAAGACTGTGGAGGCGGAGTATATTGATTTTCAATAGCTTCAATTTTGGCTCAAAGCATCTCGTTTTGTGCCTTGAGAGATGCCACTAGGTTGAGGAGCTCAGAGTCAGCCGCTGAGCGGGAGGGGGAGGAGGGAGGAGAGGTGGAGGCACCCGTGCTCGTGCTGCCCTCCTTGCCATGCTTGACTATGTCTGCCCAGGAGTTACCAGGGCTTTGCCTTTCGGTTTGCTGCTGCTGGGAGCGGCTTGGGTTCCCTTGGCCGCCGTGTGGGGGCGGTGGTGGTGCCGCTGCTCCTTGCTTTTCGGCACGCCCGCTGGGTGCCGCCCGCGTCGAGTTGACGTCACTGCGCCGTGGTGAGTCACCGCTGCTGCCAGTGATGTGTGCCGGCTGACGTTTCGCCGGCTTCCCCGCTGGGTTCTTGTTTTTGCCTTTCCGGGCGTCCAGTTTGGTGAGCGTGCGGTATTTCGCCGCACAGTCTCTTGAGTTTGTGGCGTGGCCGCCACCACACACAGCACACTTTGCGTTGCACTCATGAGGGGCCCGCATCCCCTCCACAAAAGGCGCGTGTTGGCCACACAGACCACAACGATCTTGGTTTGGGTTGGGGCATGTGTCCGCCCTGTGTCCCACGGTGCCACACAAGCCGCAGGCCGGGATGGTCCGGAGGTAGGGTCGGACAGTGATTATCTCTGAATTGTATAACACAGTCCGTGGCTTCACCTTCCCGGCGAAGGTGAGTCGGGCCCTGTTGGACGTTCCGAATTTTCGAATATCAAGGATAGTACCCTGCCTCCATTGGATACTACCCTTCAGTGTTTCTGAAGTCTCATGATTAGCTATGGAGACGACGCCATAGCTAACCTCTTCGTCGCCTTGTTTGAGGTGGCCACGGAGGGGCACATCTCCTTTCGCAGAGTTGATCACGAAGTCCCCAAGAATGCGGTCGGCCACGTAGGCGTTCTGGGTGCTTGCGAGAATAAGGTTTTGCTCTCGGGAGAGCACAAAGCTAAAGTCTGCAGCTAACTGCGCGCCGAGGTAAGTGCGCAGAGAGAGACCAAGCTCACCAGGTTGGAAAATGGCTCCGAGTTCCACGGCGCTTCATGGCTTTAAGACAACCACAAAGTCGTCTGGGTGAAATTTCGGAAGAGGCTTGGGTTTCCATGCTGGTTTGGCTGGCTCCTTTTCCCTGCGCGAGGAAGGAGCTTGCTGCTTTGATAGCTGCTTGCCGGGAGCATCTTGGGCAGTGGCCGCCGCCATTTTGTCTTTCCGTCGTTGAGAGCGTCTCTCCACGAGCCGGAACAAATTTTCGTTGCGGAGGGGCTCCGCCGCCGCCGAAACGTCTTCCCCGGCGAGCGAGATGGTCGACCATGCCATTTCCTCGGGGTCGTAGCCGCGTTGAGAGGGAGAGACAGCCGTGTTTACAGGAGCGGTGGTTTCTCCGTGGCCAGGCGTCGGCCTAGCCGTGAGGCTATGCGTTGGCGCCATAGGGCGGGGCGGAACCGTCGCTCGAATTTGATGTGAAGTTGGCCCACCTTGACAAAAGGAGATGTCTTCGTGGTCCGGGTAACTTGCTGGGTCCGGAGGACGCAGTATTGAAAGGGTCCGGTCGAATGGTCCTTGGCTCCTGTCAGAAATTGACGGAGCCGATGTGCCATGCGTCCGCTCGCTGCGCGCGCTCGCTGCGCGCGCTCGCAGCGTTTCCCCGTTTGCAGGGACGTCGTTGCCTCTTACAAAGCGTAACTCTTAGCCTTAGGCGCCTGTTCATGGGCTTGGCGTCGACGTCACCGCTGTCACCAAACGAATGATCTATTGACATAGCGAAGAACGAAAGAGAGTGAATGCGGAGCGCGGCGGACAAGGAAGGAAATAGCGAAGAGAACGCCAAAAGGAAAGCAGAGGAGAAGAGAACGGACGCGTGAGAAGGAAAGCGGAGGAGAAGGGTCCAGTTATTGGCACCTTCCTCCCTTGTAAAATATAGGAGCTCGGAACAGTCTCTTTACAAATAGCGACTCTGTCTATGTTCACTCCAAGTACCACCCTAGGCAGATTCTGCAATAATAGCAAACTCAGAAATTCTAAATTTAGGCACTTTGACAATAACACGAAATACATTTGAGCGTTTTTCAACTCGCGAAGTTGGTCAGTGGTGGGTAACAATGTTGCATAAGGCTGATTAGTACGACAACATGCATTTTAATTACTTTCCGGTTGAGATGGTCATTAAGGTCGATGGATAAATGGACGATTTATGATGAAAGACTAAGATCGCAGTCCGCTCGATCGATAGCTACGTGTACGCAGAAAATTGACAGCAAACGTTTTTTGTTACAAGTAAAAAGTATCAAATGCAGTTTATTTCTTTAAAAAGGTTGAGACATCGTGGATGATGGTAGAAGACAATGAGTGAGACGTCGTTGCTCCGTAAATCAATTCTGTTTCGCATCCTGAAAGGCGTTCCTTCGTATCTCAGTACCATCATTTATTTGTGTTCCTTGAATTTCCATGCTGTTGGAATACAAATTTTGTACATTACCTGTTAACTTCAACTTTCGATGTTTGCTGTTAAGGCATTTGTATTCTTTAGAAAAGAAAGAAGAATTGGCGCTGCGGAATGGTTTAGTTATTTCAATTTTCGCGCGCCTCGATTGGCATTTACAAGTTCCTTTAAACAAATTAACTTGCCTTCTTGCAAGTCGTCTATAGAAACCAGACGCGACATGAATCGGCATATACGGGCATTTTATATAAGGGAAAGAAACCAGAGTACTGGCGCTCAAGAGAAAGAATAGAAAAGAAGGCAGAGCGAAAATGGCCGTTTCCAAGCGCTTTATCGTCGCGTGTCCTGCCTTATTTGCGGCAAGGCTTTCGCACCGACGGGGTTGCTTGCATACGGGATAACCTCCCATTATGTATGTACGTGACTGTGCGCGTGTGGGAGCTAGAAGTGCGCGAAGCTTATCGCGGAAGGAAGTTGCCAACGGCGTTTACCGCTTACTACGGCCCAATTCCTTAATCACCACCCGGCCACCCTAGCAGTAAGGCTTAGACCTCTACGGCACTGGGAACGCTTACAGTGCAAGGGAGGGCGTAGAGGTGGTAATAAGGGATCCTTATATTCCTCGTGTTGGAGATAACGGCCAGGTGCAATTAAGCCACGGAATTTAAATAAAGAAAGCAGAATGGAGGTCGAGTTGAGGACGCCGTAACAAACGTGTGGAGCTCACCCTGACGAAATCACAAAAAAGGAGGAGGTTCTAAGAAAATACATGTGTAAGTCGGGGAGTAAAATTCGCCCGAGTTAAAATGCACGGCACGAATTTGCACTCATGTGATATGCGAACAAAACGCACACAGAAGGGAAAATAAGCACACAGAAACACTTTGACGCAAATATCGACTCGATTAGATTTTACACTGTAAGTTGTGGAGAATGAAAAAAAAAAACTCTAAGCTTGTTCTGGCCACTAACAATAAAAGTCCATCCATGCCCAAGTTTTAAAAGGATTAAAGTGAGGATGAGCTATTAAATACATAAATTCGGCCCTGATTTTTTTTTCCCGCGTTACATATCGTAAATAGCCCGGGAAAAATCAAGCAGCCATAAATTTTAGGGGCGAGGCCCCTTAAGGGCTAAGGCTGTTGGCGTCTCCTTTAGTCGTCGTAAGCGTCGTCTCATTTAGTCACGGCCCTAAAACACCGGGAAACTCGTTTACGCCTCGCGCTAGAACGTACTAAAAAAAAAAAAAAAAAAACACCGGGACACTCGTTTACGCCTCGCGCTAAAGAGCCTCGTGCTTCCAAGACAACAGACTCTTACAGGAAAGATGTATACCTGCACCCCCCAACGGTTTCATCTCCGTTGGCAAAAGCGCCAAGGCTCCAAGAATACACTTATACACTCAATGCTTTATCCCTCACCAGGTTTCACGTTAGTGTAGATTGTTCGGATTTTATTAGTTAAAGGACACAGCAAATACCAGTTATGTATTGATGTGTTGCCTCATATCTGTCTAATATTTTCTTTTTGCTGAACGATGCGGACAAGTGCAAAGTGTGTTTCCAGATTTAGTTGTTTCGAATAGGTTTTCTTATATAAACCTGTCGTTCAAGTATTCTTTTAACTTTTGGCTGGATGGCTGAATCTACAGACAGACAGGCAGACAGACAGACAGACAGACAGACAGACAGACAGACAGACAGACAGACAGACAGACAGACAGACAGACAGACAGACAGACAGACAGACAGACATTTTCGGGTTTAAGCAGACCGAAAAAGATTATCGTCTTTAAAAAGCGAATGTGCTTCATTTTTCAGCTATGCATTATAACCGTGGTGCAGGACGCAAAAGCGGCTAAAGACCCGTAAGTTTATTCAGCGACAGTCATATTACGTAGCTGGAGTTTACGGGTCTTTTAGAAAACTGGGAAGCCTGAGGTAATCGAAGACGCCTTGCGTATTGGTGCAACGCTGTCTTCCGGGCGTCCGTTCACTCATCCCTCCGGAACATGGTACGCAGTGTAGAGGAAGCCACATGAGCTTCTGGAGGACGTAAGATGAATGTGGGCTATAAAACAAAGCATGGTTCCGCACCAAAAATGAAGCGTGCTGATGGAAAAAGAAGGAAATGATGGTGAGAGAGAAGGGGTCGATTCACGCTGTTCGCGGTGTGCCGCCGGGCCGACCCTGGATGGCCAGATGGTCCACTACACGGACGACTGTCGGGTTTGTGAATGATGCCCGGCGTCGGCAAGCTACTTCTGTGAGCTTTGGAGCGTTGCTGATGGTATATATGCCTTGGGCTCGACTATACGATGGACAGCTAACGGCGCGCCTCGGTCGTCCGGAGAAAGGAACAAGTATTCGCCACTCGCCAGCATGTCCGTTATATTCCTGCGCAGCATCCGTGCCTGATGTTGCTCCACTTAGTCGCGTGCATCTAAAGATAACAATGTAATTAATGTGCTAGCCCGCGTTTTTTTGGAGTTACAGTCAGGGAGCTGGCTTTTCTATACGAAACAAATTTACGCTGGTGGCACAATTCCCACATGCCCTCAAGCAAACTAAAGAGGCGAAAAACAATTACAACACCGTGCAGTCCACAAGACCGAAAACAAATCGCAGCAGGCATGCCCGACGAGGGCACTACTCCACTGAAGCAGACAGGCGCACAAGACAGGAATCCAGATAACATTGTGGTTTAATTGTTTTCTGGTTGTTAGGGAATTGTGGCAGCTTGAAATTTTTTCCCGGAAGTCTTTTCTTTGACTCGAACGGCAGTCGGAGGAATACGTATGCCGGGCTGTGTGTGCGAAACAATGGGATTCACGGAAATGCCAGTTACATTAATTTTCCTGTACACCTTTTTTGGTTTGTAGGAGTGCGTGCAGCGAAACAGCGAAACAATTTTCCCATTACCAGGTGCATAGCTGTAGTAACATCAAAGGCAAAGGAAAATACTACATTCATGCAAGGTCCTCCTTGACCCAGCTTGGCATATGTGGTCGCAATGTACATCCGCCCAATTTTTTACCAATAGCACGGGAGCGCCGACCGTTCGGTCGATCAGCGCCGCGTGATGGAGTGATACGGCAGACTCGGCGAGAGTAGCCGCATGCGCACTAAACAAAGGCCGCTGCTGCTGTCGTCTGCTAGGCCGTTCCTAGAGCAGAGGGCCACCCCCGCATTTTGTTATTCGCTTATCAAACTGCCTGCCACACTCGAAATTTTCTTAAAGGCCGGGCACGTGGCGCCAACAGAAAACAAGAATCAGCGTTGCCGAACGAACCTTGCTCTGAACGAACTTAGCGTTCTGAAACGCTGTTTACTCTTTTCAGTTGACGCCACGTTCCTGGTCTTGAAGAAAAATTTCGAGTATGATAGGAAGTTTGACAAGCGAATAACAAAATACGGGGGCGGCCCTCTCCTCTTGGAACAGCCTAGCAGACGACGGCAGCAGCGGCCTTTGCTTAGTGCGCATGCGGCTACTCTCGCCGAGTTTGTCGTATCACTACATCACGCGGCGCTGATCGACCGAACGGTCGACACGGTGTCACGAACGGTCGACACCGTGATATTGGTAAAAAATTGGGCGGGTGTACTCTTGGGCAGGCTGCCATGGTCGCGGTGAAAGACGTGGGTAGGTTGTGTACACCTCGGAATTATGCTCTGGGCTTCAACTGTCGTTGATGTTGACCCACTGAGAACAGAAGGAGTATCTTGAGATCGACACCAGTATCCAAGTTCCCATCGCACAGGAACCTAACCAGTGTTCAAAGCTAAATGCAGGTACACACCAGAAACCTTGCTTCTAGCTGCGAAATTCGTCACCTTCGTGGGTGGTCGGGAATAAAATGAGGCCACTAGGAAAAAAGTATTCTTTAAAAGTGCTTTTGAAGTCGATTTCGTTGTAAAAAGTATTCATTGCATGTTACTTTGAAATTCAGAAGAATGGGCATGTGCGCAGAAGAATGGTCGGCTTTGACGGCGTTCGAGCACTGGATTATAAGGCGTATGGTGTCACCACGGCTCGCAGCACCATTGCAAAGGCCTCTCTTTTTTGTGTGTGTCGGTCAGGACTTCTATTGAGTCATTTGCCCAGAACGCACCATTCAACCAAGTCCATGTAAAACGTTTAGCACTCGAAAAAGGCGAACCCTTCATTCCGGCAGCTTGTAATGCGTGCTATTTGAAATGAGGTGCGGGTGAACGCGTGAGAGAAATCTGGAGGTAAAGACACGGAGCACGGGCACCTTGTTAGCGATGCTTCGGAAGTTCGCATACGGGGAGGGAGCGTGGTCTGCTGTTTAATTTAGCTAGCATCAAGGGCTTCCTGCACGTACAAAATGCGGCTTTTCACGCGCAGGCAGACCGGTGGCGGCCCGCCAGACGGCCGTTTAACAGATGCAACCAAATGAGGATCTAGACGGCCGGCCCGAAGCGGTCATCAGAGATGGGGTGCGTCTTTTGCATGGAGAGGGAGACTCGCTCAGCGCGGATACGTGACAGGTCAAATTGGAACACCGCCGCTGCAGAACTTGCATGAGGGACACGTGACGCGCAATGCGCTGTGCCCACGACAATGAGGAAAGGGGGGGGGGATGCCACCAGCGTCAATTATGCATCCTGGGCCCAGAGGAGAGGGTGATTGCGCCACACTTCGCGAGCTTCGACAGCGTCGCGTGTAGCTTGAGGGCAGTACCGGGCGAAGCGTCAGCAGGAAAGAAAGGTGGACGTGGCGTCGGTTTCCACGGCTCCTTTCACGTGGATAATTATGGGAACAGCTGGGAATACGACGAGGTGCAACGACGTGCAACATGTTTGTATGTGTTGGAAGCGGCTGCAAACACAGCGGCTTGCTTATTGTGGAAAGAGAGAGCCTTATTTGTCTTTCAGTTATCAAGTCACTGGCCTCGCGCATCTTAACGCCAATAACGGGAAGTACAGTGACAATGACGGCGCGCCAAACAAGTGCCGCCGGTTGTTTACTCACTGTGTTGAAATAAAAGCAGTGGAAGCATGCTTCGCAGATACGCGAAACAGGGAACACAAGAACAGTCATTGGGGATTTCTGTTTCTCGACTCAATGAAGCGTTCTTGTACCTTTTTTTTGTTTCAAGTGATCATGAACCAACAAACCGAGATTTTCCCGTTATACGTTTTCATTTGCGTTGTTGCAGCCGTTGGGAAGCGCACTAAGGCTCATCAAGGGACACCCCGGCGCACACAAGGCAAATTCTTCCGTAATAGCTCAGTATCGTCCCCCGCAATAAAGATATGGAAATCGTCCATGACGTCTTTATTTCGCGCGGTAATACACAACCTTGTGGTCTTCTCCGCTTAAGCCACAGCAGGACCTCCATATACAACGACAACTCCTGTGTGCTTCGTGCACAATGGTAGCGAGGTCTAAGATAATTAGCAACGAATTCTCTGAAGCAAAATGGAGAGACGAGCTAGTTGGTGAACAATTTTCATGAGTGAAACTTAAGCGCAAAAAGTGTACAGGGACGAGAAAGGGAACGGCACAGGCGCTTACTATGAAGGGAGGGGGAGAGGATGAGGGAAAGGAGAAGAGAAACGAGAAGGGGATGGGGCGGTTGTTCTCTTGTACAGCCGTACGCATGTGCGCAGGGCACACGTGCTGGGTTGTTCGGTCTGGGGGTGGTATAAATGTGTTTTCGATTTCAATAAAACCTTCAGTTGATAGTAAGCGCCTGTGCCGTTCCCTTTCTCGTCCCTGTAAAATTTTTGCGCTTAAGTTTCACTCATGGAAACGAATTCTCATGACAATACACTCTTAATCTGGTTCCACGTAAGATCCACTTAGTAACTGGAACTTTTTTGCAAAAAAGTTCCAGTTATATATTTGGAACCGTGTTCCACATATCCTGAAAATTAAGTGGAACAGTGCGCCACATATTTTTGCAACTAAATTATGTGGATCGGTGTTCCAAATACACGTATGCGGATCACTGTTCCAAATAAAAGGGTAGTCTAAGTTACTGGAACATTGATCCATGTAAAATGATTATGGAATTTATCCGGTGCACCGTTCCAGGTACCTTCAGGCCAGCTGTTTATATAAAACGGTGTTCCTATAGACATTGGGAAGCTGTCTATGGGACTCCACTTTTCCAATATTTCTGCTTTCCTGTCGGTATACACCAGGGCCATATGCCAGGCTGGCGGATGCATTGGTATCAGCAGGAAACCGCAAGCACCATTTTAACACAGCCTTGATATATGACCCGCAGTGCTACCAACAATTGGAAAACAGAAACCACCGCAGCAGTGTGGTCCCTGACAGTTCCCAACAGTTGCCTATCGGAGCACAGTTCTATATAAAAGTTGGTCTGAGGCACCTAGACCGGCACACAGTCTTTGGCTTCACCCGCAGAATCCTGTTCTGAGTTTCAGCTGCATGTAAAAGAAACAATATACTTGCATTAAAATACGCACGCAACCAACTAATATGACTCATACACTGCTTTTCAACATACTATACAACTTTATTGGGTGTTAGTATGATACATTTCAGATTTGAATAGCTGTCTATTTTAAATTGCACAGAAAATGACCAACGTACAAGGAATAAATACCATAACGATAACACTAGGCTCCAAGTGGCATTTTCACATATTAACCTTACTCAAAAACATGGTTAATAAAGACGGTATTAGGGGCAACTGCTTCACAAATAAATAGACGTGTGCGTCTACCGCGGCACTGACACAGACATTATACAACAGTGAGCATCAAATATGCTGTCTTATCAGATAAACCAAGGTAATTCAAAGGCGGAATGACTCATTGCGCTTGCCATACTATGTTTACGCATAACTGTTTGGGAAAATGCAGTTTGCTATTAAATTGTAGGGAAAGGCCTAAAAACAAGCCATACACGGTTGTATTATCACAAACCTACAACACTGCAGTGCAAGAGTTTAGGAAAACAACGCTCGAGCCAAGATTAACGATAAAACATTTTGACACGAGAGGTCACTTCACATGTGGCAGAATGCCACCATTAAAACATGGTTATTAAAGATAGTAGTTTCCTGACACCAGACGTAAGTGTAACATCAAGCTATTTGTAGGCAACATAGACTTTATGAGCATCCTGAAAAGGCCTTTGGCTTAAGGCATGTTACTTGCCCAAACAATTTGTAGTTGTTTAAAATAATTCATCCCAAGAAGTCTCACAAAAGCCAGTGTGAATCTTACATAATTTTGCAAACCAGGTAGCTGGAAGCATGTTACTCATATTAAAATTTAACAAGCAGACTAATTATATACGTCATCAATTCAAGCGGGAACAAGTCAGACATCCTTAAGAACCAAAGAAGCCAGCGTTTAAAAATACAGGGGGCCAGTTTTACAAAGGAGACTTGAAAGCATTTTTTCCAGCCTCAACATTTTACCTTAGGTGAAATTCACAGTTGCGTGCTATAAACCCCCCCCCCCCCCGTCTTGCTATCAGTGTAATTGTGACCAAAGCCCTGCTTCTGCCAAGCAAGAAATGCAGCTTTGTTCAAAGAAGAAAACTTGTTCAAGCCAAATACGCACATTTTTAATTTTTCTAGGTCATGGGTGTAAGCTCACATCCGGTACTAAAATTTATCAATGAAGGCGGAAGCCATCTGCGTAAATAATCACTGTCACTTTTGCATCAGCAGCAGCACTGCCATGAAAAAAAATCTCATGAGCTACACTTGAATAATAAGGACGTTACAATGCGGTGCCATGAATTACATTAACACCCATTATAGATTCAAAGGCAGCCTGCGCATTGTGCCAATGATGAAAAATAAGGCACGACTTCAGTGTTCAGTTGACATGAAACTTGCATGTGCCAGTAACTTAAACCTCTTCATCTGATTTCATCCCCTTCATGCCTTTCATCTGACCTCCTTCATGCCTTTAAAGAGATACTTTAACCTCTACCAATAATATAAAATCCCAAGTAGAGCTGAACACTTCAAGTATTTCAACAGAGACTACAACCTAAATGACACCAGGCCGCTGCCAAACTTCTCGTGCTTTCCAAGAACTCCCTGCAAAAGTCCCAAGAACTCTCCAAAGGCACACAACCATATGAACATGATGACACGATGAAAAAGATGACATATGCGGCGAAGAGGATGACCACATCCTGAAGTGACAATGCAGGCGGCGAATCCGTGATGTGTTTCTTGCGGGCAATATTGATGCCGCCAGTCCCTTCTCTCAGAATAACCGGGCCTCGAGAAGACTTACTGCTCACCTCATGTACCTTCAAGGAAACAAGAAATTTTTGTTACATGGTTGCTTTAAATGAGCGAGTTGCTTAGGCCCTTTCATAACACAGTAATTAATTTAAAATCAGTGATTTCTTGGGTTTTTTTGGGAGTGCTGTTAAAGGTGAAAGTGCGCTTAAAAATATCACCACAGACAATGAATGAAATTGCCCTGATTCTGGAAAGTATCTAACTTTGCTGCCTCGGTATCCTGAATATAAGGTTTTTTTATCCTTGAGACGTTTCGTTTATAATCAAATAATAATTACTATAATCACCTTCCGGCATTATATTTTACACACCTTCTCTCTGCAAAAAATGCTCTCTGTACTGTATATGTGCTTCCTAGAATGCTGTAGTGAGGCTGGCTTATTATAACTTACAGCTAAACGATGTTTCTACCACAAAGAAATAAATGGCCAGTCATAGGAAATTATAAATATCGCACTGTGGCAGAAATTTTTTGTGGAATTAGTTCCACCTAAAATATTTCCCTCTCGATATGTATTACCTCCATGGTTCGTAGTGGTATGAGGCAGAAGTTGAGTTTCTAATGCTGAACTAGGCTGTTGCTCAATTTCCTTATAAATCGCAACTACAGCACATTTTCTTGCAGACGTCACTTTCTGTGCTCTAAACAATTCCCTTAAAAAAATTACTCCTTATTTAACCTCCTGTCAAAATCCAATGCAAGCATTACTTATGCTACGCCTGTATTTGGGAGTATTATTGGTGCTACGGGCGTATTAAAAGCTGGAAATTTAAATCGGCAGTTGCCACCGTATTGTATCAGCAACCACGTTGGGCGTGTCCGTGGTGCTGGCAAATCACAGCAACAACTCTCAAGGTGTAAAAGCTAAATATTTACAAAACTAAAATACAAAATAGTGTTTTTTTTGCCACTGTTGGAGCATCCGTAATAGGCGGAATGTGAACACAATGGCCAATATTGGCGTTCATGATAACTTATTAACAGTGAGATTTTATTACGACGAACAGACCCAGAAATTGAGTCTCGCAAAAACAAAATGCCAGCTTACCCAACCAAAATTAAGACCCGGGTGTTTCTGCCAGGGCCGTCTCAAAGTGCACTTCCAGGAAAGTTTCGCTGACGTGTTCAGAAAAGCTCGTACTGTCACATTGAGCCACAGGCCAAGCTGTCACTGAAAAGAAGTTTCAAACCATTAGTTATAAAGAAACTACCTAAAAACGCGCCACGAAAGACCCAAAAATGGCAGTGCGTACTTACTTGTAGAATGCAATGATTTCGTCCCGTGCAAGAGCTCTAATGTATTGCCTTCTGATGATACACTTCCAAGAAGGGGTCCAAATACAATTAAAATGGCCTTATGCATTCCTTGTACCGCTGTTTTAAATCTATCTTCGCCCTATTGCCTAGAAAATAAACAGTACAAAAATATCAGATAATAAATTTATGCCTTGCTTTACCCAGGGAGCACGAGAAAATATTGAACAATGTCTGATTCGTTCCACGAAAGTAGAATGTCTTTTTTACAGCGGAAGCCCTGATAATCTTTTCTTGCTAAACAATTTGAGATATGAAAATATTTGAACATACTTTAAGCTCACCTGTCCTTGGTCTATGCGAACTGGTGAATATCTGCACAATATGCACGACTCAAAAAGTACTCTTTTGTGGCTTATGAGCTCCACAGGGCATTCATAATCCGCCACACTCTCCCCGACGACCCATCAGCATGCCAAAGATGTCTTCAGCCAGTGAATGCCACAACCATGACTTCGCAGGAGCATGTAAAGAAAAGAAATAATTTGTTTTCATTTTTTTTGCAGAGGAACAAACACATTTGTCACAACCTATCAGTGGAGGGCCAAATGTCTCCACAGTCAGCCATATACTCTTTCTGAACAGGTCATACAGTATGAATACAGAATGTAGCAATCTGCTTTTGGAGTACAATTTCTACGTTCAAAGGAGAACAGAAATGGATTAATGTTTGGTGCACATCATGATGCAACAACTTTGCACCCGAGCGTTTTGAAAATTATTCCAACTCTCGAGCTTCCACTGACATTGATAGGATAAAATGGCAGGAATGGATTATTTTTAAACTTACTTTGTGACGTTAAAACTTCTAATAGTCCATACGTGAGTTTTATGGGTAATTATTCTGAGGTCTCAGGTTACCACTGACATTGACAGCATAGAAACGGCACCACAGTTTCTGCGTGTTTCCACCTGCCTTCCCCTCCACAAAAGGAACGTTTTGTTACTACGCTACTGCTCAGACAACCACTTCCTTGCATTTCACTACACGTCAGGGAGCCAACTAACGTTGACTAGTGTAAATAGATCATCTGAATTCATCGAAGGCATTGGAAGAAACAAGGAACAACTACACACACAGCACAGATAAAAAGCAGTGCCGCCGCCAACGCCTTGAACGCACATCAACATTAGGCGGAATAGCGTGATTAGCACAGTAAATTTATGGCTCTCAGAAGACCAACACAACGCAATTAACACGGAAGTTTGAAAATACCGATAAGTCTAAAGACAGACGCTCCGACAAACATGTTGTGTAGTGTGTGCGCGTGAGACAATAGCGTGCGACTAACCCGAGAAGATTCAGTACCGCTGACAGGTACAGCAACCATCAATATACAACTAAGCAACACCACACCATAAGGGGACATGCAGATTCGATAAATGCGCGCACCAGCCACTTTCTAAATAGCACTAGCTAACCTACGCAGTCATAAATGTCAAGCCGACTCCGACCCACAAATACACAAGCTATTCGCCCCGAGCGCGAACACAGTCGGCCCCTGGCGGCGGCGGGACGAACCGCTCCTAGTGTGGATGGCGCTCTCGCGTCGTCTGCTTTTTCCCGTTGCGTGCGGCGCAAGACGCGTGCTGCACATGACAAAACAACCAATATGTGTGCTAGTTTGGCAGTAAGCAATGACATAGTTACGTCTGCTTGCGCGTTTCCTCTAGAAACACAATCAGCGGCCGTTGCGGGTTAATGCGCTGGTTTATTTCCACGAAACATCTACGCCCTGGTCACCGCTTGAGTGTGAAACGTGTTATAAACATTGCTTCCACACATTGCACTTTTCTTATTGTTGAGTGCAGTCGTCTGCCGTTTCGGGAACGTCGAAGGGTGCTTTTTGAAGGTGGCGTGGTGATTATTTAAAGGATAAAAGTTTAGTACGCGAAACGGGTAAGAAGCGACAAGACCTGTGCATACGCGTGCAAATTCCACACCCTTGTAAAATTGCGCTGTGTCCTTACAGAAAGAAGAAACAAACAAAAACATTTACACTGCACACGACCCGTGCGCTGTCGCCCATACATTACCGGACACGTATTTTACACCCGCAAGCTCCTGTGTGATCGTGTTCTTCCCGTACCTTTTCTAAAATAAATACCATTTTTGGACAGTCGTTGTTTACACTGAGTTGCTAATTTTACGTATTGTTTAAAATACGTTTCTATGGATGCGCAAGAGTATTTATGGGGGATTTTTCGGCAAAATTAAGCAGTTGTGAGTTTGCGTCTATCATGTGAAATTTCGTGTGTCATTTTCATATATATCATTTTCAAATCCGACATGAATCACCTTGTCCAGAAGCGTGTCTCACTCAGCATAACCAAATGCCTAATATGGTCACGTCTTAACCTCTTAAGGTGGACCTAAGTTTAAAGAAAGAGCAGAAAACGCGTAATATAATGCATGTTGTTGCCCACATGTGTGAGGGGTGTGTGCCATGACTCGCTGTTTTTTTATTTTTTTCCCATAATGCTTGCTTTCAATACAATTTTGAAAAAGGCGAGCCACAATTCCTGGACAATCCCAGACCAAAGGGGGGTTAAGCAGTTTTGAAAATACGTACTGCTTTTTCACCGTTACAGAACACGACGCCTAGTGTAGTTTCGATTGTAAGTAATACTGATAACCATATTTTGGCTTTTCGCGTTACATGCGTTCTCTTCTCGCTGCTCTTGCAACGTTGGCAGTACCCCCCCCCCCCCCCTTCCCGAAAAAAAAAAAAACTAAATGCACAGGATTTCATTTTTTAACCAATCCTCAAGAATTAAATGCCAAGACAAAGGCGATGTTCACTTTACACAACAAAGTAGTTACCGGGAACCCGTTGCGCTGATTCGCAACGAGAAATAAAAAGGAAATGTTTTACTACATCTGCAACAGCGCAACTTCATTTATTGCCATCTTTAGGGTTCGTAAGCGACCTTATACGCAAGAATGCAAACACATCTCGCTGTTGCAGGCACCTGTTAGATTTTAAAAGGAACGCAAATGGTCAACAGAGCAGCCATAACAGAAAATTTGTGCTCACTGTAAGGTCCCAGAAGCTTGGTTTGCACACTGTAAAGCTGCTTGTCACTTCGCGAAAACCTAGCTAAACATGAGCTGTTGATTGTACTGCGTGCGTTGACAATTCAATTCGCGAGTTCACTTGGGACGAAAGCCGTAAATAAGTGATCCGAAACCATTATTCATCAAACCTTCCTTCAGAGTCGTTAAAATTTCATTTAAAAGACCCGTTAGAGCGGTTACATTTATATCTCTGCGCTGATCAATATTCAGTAATTTTATATGTGGCCTTTTGAACACACAAAAAATATCGTAAGCTCTTAGAAAGAATTTTGGGGCAGTTAAGTAGTGTTACCATTTCAGAGCATCCCACAAATGCAAGAATGCGTCATGCTACCAGTGAAAGTGATTGAGATTGCCGTTGTAAACTGAATTTCAGAGATCGAGGCTTCCTGATTTGTTTCTATTCAGGCTTTTATTGAAGGCTCAAAGCCATAGTCTGGAAAGATCGAGCTTGCTACGAGCCACATGAACAACGTACAAGTTCATTGTCACAATTACGGCCATTCTGAGATTCCCGATGAGTCGTCGCTTTTTTTTTTTTTTTTTTGCGTAATAATGAAAACTGACTGCCGCTTCCATGCTATACATTGAACGTTGAGGAACCGAACTACAGCATACCACTCTTGTTTTCACCTTTCGTGCGCACATACGACGGGAAAAAAGGCACGAAGCGCGCCCACAGTGTGCATTCTTACGGGCCGCTCAGCGGAGCATCCACACTAGGAGCGCGACGCTGTCGCCACCTACATGTCGAGCTCGCGGCGAATAATGAATAACGGCAGCAAACGTTTCTCGCATCGAACAGGCAGCGGAGCGGCACGTTTATCGGACGCAGTGATGAACAAGTCAAAGAACAACAACCGTTACCAGAACATAAGTAAGCAGCACTGACCTTTTTTGCGCCTCCCGGCAAAACTTGACTTCGTCGAACAGTAAATACAGCCCGAGGACATGAAGAAATCCGCAGTTTCACGCCACAACCAAACTGGTAACCGTTCCCGCCAGTCTGACCGACAGTTCATTTAGTACATCAGGCGCATAACGCGAGCAATCGAGAAAACCGCCATAGAACGCCACTAGTGGCGCTGCATGCGGAAGAACAAAATCTAGCTTCCGTAAACGTTGAGACGTAGGGGCGCTGCTGTCGTAAAAAGTGTTCACGCAGTCCCGTTTTTCCCTCATCGTCGTCGTACCCGTTGCCGTCCCACTATACCATGCATCAACGCAAGCGGCGCTGCCAGGCGCTGCCCTGTTTTCTTTCCTCCATGCTGTCAACGCATGCGCACGGCATGCCGCACCGAAGTGGCGGTCGTTTCGTAATCGTTTCGGCCAACTTTTTCTTCCTCCGTGCCTTTGGCATGGATGCACGCCGTGGCCAGTGACCAGTCTGCGGAAGAGATCACAAGCTCGGCACCCTTGATTCGGAAAATGGGAGTAGGCGTCTAAGCGGACGTCTACGCGGCTCTGAGGCTGGAACAAAGAGCTCAGATATTAGCCAATTTAACACGTTAGTTGGGCTAAAGGTGTTTCTCTCCGCGGGCCGTGAGCGCGTGCGGTATGTGTGCATACACTTTGATGACAGCTTTATTTCGTTCTTTGCAGTGAAAACAAAACGACGCTTCTTTATTGACTGCGTTCTCTTGACAAAAAGTCTTTCCAATATCAATAATATATACTGCGACGCTCTTTGATACCCACGTTATAGAAAACTACTTCCGCATAGTGAATCCAGTGTGATTACTCGCTAATACATCTACCCGTTTTCCAGCAGTTTTTCTTCATGAACACCAATAGTGCAGGAAAAGAGCAACGGGGGGACCAGCAGGAGAAGGCAGGTCATTCGGTGAACTTGAATTACTACGGCAAGTAACAACATTAGGGTAACACTGCGAATTTTCGCGATACTGCAATGCATAATTTGAAATAAGAATGTCATTTCAGTATAAATATATAGAATGTAAGGCAGATGCCGCGGGGTAGATTTAGTTCTCCGGGTTTTGTGTCATTCTCCTCCTGCAAAGAGGCTTTCGTTTTTGCTTGTGAAAATTACTAGCCGGGACGAGACAAAATACAAAAACTAACTTCTAAGCATATAACTGCATGCGTAGCATGATGTGTGTGGTGTAAAATGTGACGCAGTCGGTTACCATTATGTATGTACCCCATCACAACATAAGTAACGTGGACTAAGTACCATTGAGCGCGTACTACACCACAGCGAGATGATGACTGAGTGTTGAACAAAAACTGCCGTTTCTGCGAAGCTTTGTAAACAAATGCATAAAATGTAATGGCCTCGACAAGAATTTCGTAATGAAGATGTTCACAAAAGCACCACGAATTCTTCAGCGCTATAGCAGCTATGGCTTTGCCCGAACGGCATATGGAGTAAGGGAAGACGTTTAGTCCTTCTCAAATTGAAGTCACTGGTAATTTTGTACTTGACGCCTCAAATTAGAAAAATACGATGTTCACGAAAGCGGTTTGGGCGCCGCAGAACACCTGGAAATGGGTTCCTGCAATTTCTTCTTTTGCCTAAGATATCCTCCTCTCGACATTTTTAATGCTTTGTACGGCGGTGACAAAAAATTGGGATTTCGTTTTCTGTCAAAGGACATCACTAAAACTACAGCTTAGCCGTAATATGAAAGTTAACTGCTTCAAGGCAGTTTCACAGATGTCGGCGAAGTTCATTATATTTTATGTGCGGTGTGCGAGTGTATATTAAACGCGCACGTGCATCTTGGGTCAAGAAGCACCTAATATATATGCGGTTCATTGTTCCAGTTGATGCATGAAAGAGTGTATACTTCACTGCCGTGCACGAGTTATGTGGAACCAGACACGAGCAAAAAATATACAAACGCATTCTCCCCAACCGTTTACTGGGACATAAGTGGAACAGTAACCGGAACCGCCGACATCGCATGACCCAATTTCTTCGGTTCCAGATAAAAACCACGAACATAAAGAAAACAAGCTGACGGTTCCAGATAAGATCCACCTATATGCTTCGTTCCAGTTATTCTTTCGTTCGGATCCACATAAAATATATGGATCACCCTTTTTAACTGGAACTTATATGGAACCAGATTAAGAGTGTATAGACAACATCACAAGACACGCGTATTCGAGAAGGCAGCAGTCACGGTTCTTAGGTCACCCTTGGCAGTGACATTAAAATTTGAAAAGGGCGTGCGACATAATGGAGTTTTAGCTGACCGTTTTTCACGATCCGCTACACTCCGATGGGAAGCGGCAGCGCCATTGCGCATGCGTGGCGCGCTCCGACGCAAGCGCCGTTACCATGGCGAAGCCGGGCGCGCTGAGCCACCCGTCGCGGCAACTCACGTTAACACGCGGAATTCTAAGATGGCTGCCCCCAGTGTGACGAGTGCGCTACTGCAAACTCCGTTTCCCCAGTTGAAACACGAGTAACGAAACCGCGAAAGCGCTTCCGAATAGGCAAAGTTGTCGCAAACTCTAACGAGGTTTAGAACGAAAGCGAGAACCGCCGACCGAAGCGCGAGCTTACTCCTGTGCAGCTCCTAGAAGGACAGCTTTGTCTTGCTATTTTAAAATTGAACGGCTTCTTTTAAAATATTTAGGACCTTTATATCGTGTCAGCTACTAATATATATAAAAAATAGTGAAATAAGGCACTTAACACGGTATTTTGCTTTATTTCTGTTGGAAGAAGTTTTGGTTTACCAACGCCAGGCACGACCAGTGACGGGAAGGATTCAAGGGAGATACGGTTATCGCTTAGCTAAAAGCCTTCCTGTAGCTGATGCTGCGGTTGTAATGAGCGGTCCATCGAAAGGGAAGCGGGCCACCAGAAACGGTCAGCTGAAATTTTCTAATGAAATCGGTGGGGCATAGTCCCGTGCCGACCACCCACGACCAAGCTTCAATACGAATTTTTCAGTCCAATGCGACACTTAATCGAGTTCAAGGCTACGGGCGCTTCGACATGGTGTTAAAGAAGCTGCCTTGTGTGTTCCGCTAAAAATACCGTCTACAGAAATATTCCCCCAAGAGAGACGCGAAAGACACAGACAACGACCATGCCATTCGCGACATCATGAAAACCCTATTGGTTTAGCCGGGAACTGTTGTTTCAAACTTAAGGTCCAGGAGGCGGTTTTTATATGCTTGTTTCAATAATATAAAGGCTGCACAGTGACACTGTCTTTGTTGTAATTTGGCTGTTTTTATTTTCCTTATTCTCGGTTTGTCAACCGATACAAAGGGCCAGGCTCAAATATAGGAAAGCTACAACCTCCAGAATTGAATGGATGAATAAATTGAGCTCGTGGATTTCTGGCTTCACATTCTCCCCACTGATCCTGACTATAGGAACTGGGCAGCTGGACGGGTGGCACCATCACTCGGCGTTCCCCTCGTTTGTCGAATGAGCCGGTGCATTGGACTACAAAGCCTTCCGTTGTTTTTGCCGTGTTTGCTTCGGTGCTCTGAATGTTTTGGTGGTGTTGTGAGCGAATATGTGCGGTTAAACGATGTATAGACAGATGTGTTGGGTTCTTACGTGCAATAACGGCTTCGTACACTTGTCGGACGCTTCTAAAATTGGGCATGGGCTACAATGACATGAGCGCCTTTTGCAGCGATCTACGCTTCGCTCCACCCTATCTGAGTACGAAAGCTACTATTATTAGTATTCATTTCTTCTTAAATGCACTAACGGCTGCGGAAACTTGTTGGCCACTTCTAAGGTTGGGAATGGGCTACATAGACATACACGCTTTTGCCGCGCTCTGCGTCTGGCTCCGCGAGATCTGAGTAGGAATAAAACTATCAATATTAGTATTCGTTTCTACCACTTTAGTTGCCTTCACTGGTTTCAATGACTACGGTTTCCACGCCAGCCTTAACGATGGGATACCTCGACAAGTGTGCTTTGAAGAGAAAGGAACTCACGTACGAGATCAACCACCGTGTGGCCGTGCAAACGTCGCGGCAGCTTACACTTTCTTTCTGTAACCGTGAGCTTTGTGCGGTTGGTTTTGGTGAACGACATTGTGACAACATGGGAGCCTGAGAGCCTAAGTAGAACTCCCACGTTTGTAGTGGTCATTTTATCAAGAGCCAAAATTATTCAACCACCCTACAGCCCAAGCTACAAACCATCCCCCCTCGCCTTCCCGTTTTACCACGTGCGGCGTGTAATAAGGGCTGGCACCGATTGTTAAAAAATGCGGCAATAATAACGTCAGCCTGTTTTTTTTTAATGCTGAAGTATTCTTTGCCGAGTACCTAAAAAAGTTCGTGTAATGCCTTGTGAAGAAACCAAATACGCGCGACTACAGTTCCCGAAAATAGGGGTGCATCAGCCGGAGTATTCCAATACAGACGCATTTCCGACACGCTGCAGAGGGGTGCATGGAAGTTTGTGCGAAGTAGAATGCGAAAATGTCGAAGCCAAAGATGCTGTGATCAAAAGACCAAACTGCATGCTGGTCAGATTCAAAGCTCAACTAGAAACAGTTAAATACAGAAAGCAACAAAGGAAACCCACACAAGAAATCTTTGCGATAAACCATCATCGTGGTTAGACGGAGGAGTGCATGATTTTTCAAGAGTAGGCGGCTGCCTGTAAAAATCGATCTCAGCATTGAGTTGTAAACTTGAGGGCAGGTTTTTGGCACCCTCCTGTCTCTCGTCCTTCAGCCACGCAGGAATTGGTTTTTGAAAAACCATTTAGCAACTATCCAGCAACCATTGCAAGTCTTGTAAAGCAATGCTTTTCCACGACATCCAATAGCGTTCTACTATCATGCAATATTTATTCTGTAAATGATTCGCGATGACTAGTGCGCGTATTTCTGTGAAATTACAGACGTTTATTTCGTAGTTAATGAAGATACGGAGCGTCGTCCATCACAATTTCTGTTTTGGGGTTAATCTTAGAAGACACCGCCTAACTTGGTCTTTCGCTTGTGCACGACGCCGTTTCCTCATCAACTGACAAAGGCCAGCGCCGTAGCATTCCTGGGTCGGCGGCACACACCGGCTTTGTAGGAGAATTTAGCTGCAGTATATTCCTCGATACGCCAAACTGCATGCAGGCATGAAACATTTGCGCAAAGGAACGGACTTGCACTTTCAGCTTGACTTCCAGCTTGGCGAATTGAGCGTCGCTAGCTATTTGTAATTACTGAGTATGGGTGTAGATCACACACATGGCATGCCCCGTAAAGGTCACCTCTACTTTCAAGATGTACCGATCTGAAAAAAGTCATTGTGGTTATCTACGCATTGCCATTTGCACTGCAGCAGAAAGACAGAAAGCGATGCATAACCACGCTGCCTTGTCTTCAGTGGTTTAAATGACTACGGCTTGCATGCCAGCATTAACGGTTGGATACCTCGATACGTGTGCTTTGGAGAGAAAGGCACTTACGGACGAGATCGATTACGTTGTGGTCGTTTACACTTTCTGTAACCGTGATCTTTGTGCCTTTGGTTTTCTGGAGTGACGGTGGCAGCACGGGAGCCTGAGAGCCGAAGCGCAACTCCCAAGTTTGTAGGGGTCATTTTATCACGAGCCAAAGTTATTCAACCGCCCTAGAGGCCGAGCTACAAACCATCCCTCCTCCTCCTCCCATTTTACCACCTGCGTAGAATGAAGGCTGGCACCGATAGTTAAAAAAATGAGGCAGTGTTAACGTCAGCCTGAGTTTTCAAATGCTGAAGAATTCTTTGCCGAGTACCCAAAAAACCGCGTAATGCCTTGGGAAGAAACCAAAAACGCGCGCCTCAAATAGGGGTGCATCATCCCGAGTCCTCCAGCACAGACGCATTTCTGACTTGCTGGAAGCAGTTAGGATTCGGAGAGGAGTGCATAGAAGTGGAAAACTAAACAGCAAGATCACCCAGCCCTCTGTCTAACGACGGCGATGCATAAAAGCGAAGCTTTCTTCGTGCGGAATAGAATGGGGAAGGGACAAAGTCAAAGACTCTGCGATCAGAAGACCAAACGTTGTGCTGGTCAAGTGCGAAGCTCAACTAGTTAAACTTTAAATCCAGAGTGCAACCAAGGAAACCGACCCGAGAAAGGTTTGCGATAAACCATCGTCGTTAGATGGGGGAGTGCATGATTTTTCAAGCGTAGGTGGCAGCTAGAGCCACTAGATCACGTAGCTTGTATAATGTGTGGGAGCCTTCTGGACTGGAGGGTTGAGGCTCGGAGCGCTTCGGCGCCCCTCGCCGCGATCCCTCTGCCGTCCCGCCGGCCGAGCGCCCACCGGCCGCGCATGGCCTCCGGCAGCCGATCGCGTAGGCCGTGGGCCGCGGGACCTGGGGACGCCGGCGCCCGAGAGATGGCGCTGGTGGACACGGAGCAGGAGCAGCGGGGAAGCGGTGTGCAGGCACGAAAAATTTGCGCGAAGGAACGGACTTGCATTTCCAGCTTGACTTCCAGCTTGGCGCATTGAGCATCGCCTGCTATTTGTAATTACTGAGTATGGGCACAAATCACACACATGGCATGCCCCTTAAAGGTCGCCTCTACTTTCAAGATGTACCGATCTGAACAAAATTGGCGGCGTATCTGCTCCTTTCGTTGCAAATGTCGTTAAAAGACGATAGTCTTTAACGACTTTTGCCAAGTATATGCCTCCCTTCGCTTTCCCGCTCACCTCTCATGTTGTTCCTCTTGCGTCGCACTCCTCCGAAGGTAAAGACGCCAAAGGTTTGCCTAAATCATTTTAAATTTCCCGCGTTCCGCTGCTCCAAACCGGGTGTCTCGATGCCAACGCTGCCGTACGGCGAAGACGAGCGTGAATCGATGCCCCCTACTTCAACATTTATAGAACCGCGTTTCCTTACTGCACGTGCGTTGCAAGCAGAACGTGGAACCTATCTAGTCGGACCTTTCGTAACTGTTGCCGGTTGATTCCTTAAAATGGCGCCAGAAGCTATAGTGGCGCGGGCGACAGCAGGCGACGGCGGTGTAAATTTTTTTTTGTGCAGTTGATGAAGTATTTAATTTCGCAAAAGTCAAGCATGTATGATTTTTTATAAGGAACACTGCAAATATCACTTCTGTATTAATTTGTGGTCTTATATTTGCGTAATGTCTTGTTCTTCTTCAACAATGTTGACAAGTATGAACATTACATCGGACTTAGACGGGTCGATTTAGCTGTGACTATATAAGACTATTGCGCAGGCATTGTTTTTCTTTGGCCGGGTGGCCGATTCGAGTCACAGACAGACCGACAGACATACAGACAGACCAAAATTTCTGGGTTTAAGTAGCCCAAGAAAGGCTATCGTCTTTAAAAGTCCTTATGGTTACCCACGCTTTGCCAGCCGCGCCGCAGCAGAACGACAGAAAGCCGTGCACAACTACGCTGCGCTGACAGCCACTGAGATTCCACTCACGAGCGGTTAACCACCGGCGGCGCTGTTCGCTTAAGCGACGGTGGTGCCATACAACGACCGTGCGGTCCATATACACGTACCACCAGACTGGCGGTGACTTCTTTTTATACTGCTGGCACCACGGGGAACAAACCATTGGCATGATACTGGTCCTACTTCTTTGAGACACTGCGTTCCCACGGCAACGACGAAGTTAAAATAAGCAAGTTATAGTAAGTCACGTACCACTCAAATTTTTCGCACAACTTTGTTTCTAATCTTGCCGGCGAAGCTGAAAAATCTTTTTAAATTGCTTGTACTCGTAAGAATTTCTGCTTAATGTAACGCTTATCGTCAACTTTTGTTTTTCCAGGAGTCGCAAAGCAGTAGAAATGAGGTTCATAAACACGAATTGGAAACACGATAAATAGACTCCGCATTGCAGGCGTTTAGTAAAACGGTATAACATTTTCAATCAGCTGCAGCTAAACATTACGTAATTAAAAGAACGGCCGGTCTCTGACGCATTCATACTCTGTAGAAAGGATGAGGGAGCAATCAATTGATCATAATGTTTTCTCTCAGAGAAGGCGAAATTGATACCAAGTTCAGCAAATTCGTAATATGACTTAGGGACGCACTGAAGGGCGCGACTTATGATCCAGCTGCCACAAAGGCATCAGAGGAAACAAAGCCCATATGTTCTCGTCTAAAGTCTGACAAAACAAGAATACGTCAGGCTTTCACCGGGGCCATATACATTATCTACACCGGAATGCGGGTATGGCTCAAAATAGCGCACTCCTGGGGCAGACTCGAGCTGGCTACAAACATATATTTTCTAGCTTGTCATAAGCCGTTGCTCTTCCTATCCTGCCCACTCGCTTCACCCGTCATTCAAGTTGAGTGTGGACGTAAGGGTGCGAGCCAAGATAAACGGCGGCTCGATGAAAATACGAAGACAGCCAAGCGGGAACACGTGTTGTTGACACCGCGTGTCAGCCGTTGCTTCCGGCTCGACGGACAGGTGAAAGCGGCCACTCTTCGTCACGAAAACTACGGCATCCACTGGGGCGCCAATTTTGAAACGTCAAAATCAATGAAGGAATCGTTGAATAAAGGGATGCCTATTTCCCAGAAGGATTGTGAACATATCAAATATTTTCAACCGAAAATAAATATCATTTTGTCATTTTATTCGAACTCGTATCGCCATTGCTAAACATATCACTTCAAAACGGTTATGGCTGAAAAAGATACGAGCTCCTAAAGAACCAGTAACTAGATGACCAGTTACTATAGAATCAGAGTAACAACTTCACGAGTCCTCAGCTAGGACACTACCGTGGAAATGCGCAAATATATAGATTGCCCTGAAAGGCTACCTCTAAATGTTTGCACATCTTACAACCCACTGGATATAGCCCTCTGTTCGGCCAATGCCGGCATGCATGGCCCTAAGCCAATCTCTTGGTCCGCGCAAATCGTTGTAATGCGTCAGCTTTCTCTGAACGTCTGAAGAGCCAACCTCCATTCTACATAGCTTATGTGTAAAGGAGATACAGAGAGAGATTGGGATTTAATGAAACCAGGGGGAATCAGCCTGCTTATGGCCGGGCGCTCTTTCACACATGTAAAAGTTAGCGCTATAGAAAGTGCCTTGCTCTTCTTCACCGCCGCCAGTTTAATTAAGAAAGGCCCGGAGATTCTCATTTCGGACCGTTAGCTTCTCTATCTGATAAAGCGGTGGGCAGGCGACATGGGAGCGAGACAGCTGTCACGCGAATAGTGACAGCGGTATTCAAATACGCGCAATGGCAATGTATTTTATTTTACATTGTAGCTTGCCCCCACGTTCGCCAAGCACGAAGGATAAAAACCAACAGCTAAAGATAAAAACCAACCGTGGGTTCTCTTTATTTAGACGAGAGAGAGTGAGAGTCGTTTTATCAAGCATTTCTAAAATGAATCACGAACGTAAGCCTAAATTAAGGACACACCTAGATTTTTTTTTTTTTTTTGTACAATATCATGCGCGTTCCTAATTTACGCTTTGTAGGCTCGGAGAGTTTGGAGCTGTATTATTCCAACTACTGTGGAAATACTACACTCCACACGCTGACCTAGTTTACCTGCGTACAACACCCCAAAGCGGCTTTGTGATATGAAGCTTTATAAAACAAAAGCATCTGAAAACACGTCGAGAGAAGGCATCAGCGAGTGTGAATTTAAACCACTTCAGTACTGCTGTGAATGCAGCACCCTCAATTTCAGTACAGCCCTCCGTATACAATTCAATTGCTAGTACCTTTAAAATTGGGACTGTATCTAAAAGGGAAGCCCTCAGTTTCTCTCGGGTAGTATGCCCGAAAACAGCCAGCGCTTTACTAAAGATCCCATACTTAAGAATATGTGTTCTGGTAAGCAGCCCAAAGCATTGTGAGGTGTGGACAGACGTTTAATAAGTACATAAATGGTAGTGGAAATTGGAGGGAATTGGGCTGTAGTTTCAAACTTCCGTCTTGCAAAATCGTGGCCCGTAGAGGCGCATCAAATGTCGAAACATTTTTTTACGAACTCTAACAAAGCTTTCTCTATTGTATTTTACTGTCGTTAGGTGGTGCTCTGCTGAATGAGTTTGTCGTTACGGAGTCAGCAAAGCATTCTTATTGTAGCTCTTTTGTGTTACTGTTGCGGCATGCTTACGGTGTATGCTGTGCGGCCTACTTGAAAGAGAAGTCACAGCTTTTCGGTTTTCATCTCGGCCCGACTTTCCTCTCTTAATTTGTCCTTTCATTAAATGTGGCGCTCTTTCACTTTTACTTAAATTGTTTTCTGCTATCAGGGCTGGAAGGAAACGAACGCGAACGCCCTTTTCTGTAGAATACGCTTAGTCGGTGGGTAAGCAAAAGGCTCAGAGCATTAATCGCATCTATCAACGTAACCGAAGGACGCGGAAAGTGCGACGATGCGATCGGCCTGGTCAGACAGAGATGGTTAGGCTGTCCATTCGATCACGCTTTGGTACCCATGACGTTCCATAGACGTGGCTGGCCTGTAACCGTGTACAGCCCGCATACACCACCGGGCCATGCGAACGCCTAAGCCGGCTTCCGCATAAACGGTCCCCATCCAGCCAGAAATTCCGTAGCCAGAAATTCGACCACGGCTCGCTGCTTTAACCATGCGTGCATCTAGTCTGCCCTTTTAAAGACGAGTGCTCCGACGACAGTAACGGCAACCGCATAAAAGTACGTCCCCTGAGGCTCCAAATTTCAATTTGCAGGTACCCTTTAAATTTGGTCAATAACAAGAACAAAAAAAAAAAGATCCCTTCCACTACTGTGAACATGAAAGACAAGCGTTGTATAGACGGAGAACTATATTGAGTTACGTAGGGTGACTTACTATAATAAACAAATAAAAACACATACAGATAACTTCCTTAAAATTATTTCTAAATATTTCGCATATAATTCGACAATACTTACGCTCATATTCTGTAATCATACTCTCTGCGTAGACTACCATGCATATTAACATCAGACGGGAATTATGTAACACTTGCAAATTCACTGTTAACTAACTAATTACGACAAGTGTACTTGTCGTAATTAGTCAGAACCCAGCACAAGACAGCTTCGCTGTAAAAATAAAAACACATTGCAATCTAGAAATTGCAACCCATCAAATCCTTGTTTTTTGATATGTATGTGTGACAATGTCGACACGTATGAACTTTGCCACCAGTGTTAGTAGAGTGGAAAGTTGTTTGCCTATGCGAGTATACATTTCGGCTTTGTGCACGCTGTTCGCTGTTGAGGCAAAAGCGTCCTTCACAAAACTGAAGCCCCTATGAGGTGAAATCGGCTTGAACAAAACTACGAGAAATATCGACACCAGGGAAAAACTTACTGGTGTTTAACAAGTATTATTGACCCATCCTCGGTATTCAATGGCGTGGAATGCATGCAGGCAACCAAATGTGCGCCGCCATATCTGTGGCCAAGCGTCTGTTGCTAGGCGGCGTTGTGCGCACGGCCCGCAGATCAGGCACCCCTCTTCTCCTCCATGCAACCGTGTGAGTGCGCCTTCACTCGTTACGTCGGGCTCCGCAGGATGGCGGCACTTGTCCGTGCTAAGAACGACTGTGAAACACATGACTGTGTTTCACGTTACGAACTCTTCGCCGAACACAAAGTATTGAGTCGAGTTTACTGTGAGTACGATTAATAACATCTCTGTTGGCGCCACAGTTTAGAATCGGATTGGAACGGAGCAGATGACGCACGCCGGTGTCTTTTTTTTTCTTCGGCGTGCGGCCGCAGTGGCCCAGGCTGCGCCGTGTCCGTGGCATCGGCCATGTCTGTGGCCGTTTCCAGTGTTGCCAAGAGAAGAAATTGACCGCTAAACTTTTCAACGAATACCGTCTATAAAATGAAACAGGCGGGCCATATCCTTAATTCCACGAAACAAAATGAAAGAAAGTGAACAGCAAAACACGCCATGTCTACCATGCCGCAGCAAACGACAGTCTAATTTGTGGCGTCTTTTTCACATATGTAGGCATTCCGCTGGCGAATGACTTGCTTGCTCCCTTTGTTTACAACGGGAAGTTAATTTATGGGTCCAAGGCATTAGCAATACCGCCACTTTTCGATTGTAACCACTACTTGTACTAATACATTAAAGTAACAAGTTTAGAGCGGTAAGTGAAGGGCTACGTATCGGCGTACATGAGATGAACATGATGCGGCTTTCGTTTGCCAAGCAAACCGACACACCCTCTTTGCTGCCCCGGGGCTTTCCCCAGAGTAAGGAGAAGCGAACGCAAGGTGGACTTCTTTCAGCGTGTTTAGAGAAGAGCCACGCTATAAAGCTGTGAAGTGAAAAAGCATCAACTTTACGTAGCTTCAAAACGTGTGTTCAGCTGTAGGTAAGCAATAGGGGAGACCAAGGCACAAGAAAATCGAAAGGGTGACATACGGGAAAACGTCCGATAAATAAATAACGGGATGCATCGAACGGCGATAGCGCGGCGACAAAAGCCCCACCCCGGGATATATATGGGCAGCCATAAATACTCGATATCGGACAACCCGGACTCAAGTTTCTCCCAGGAGTTCTCTTTTACACTCTTCATCACATCCTGCGAACTCGACGCGTGAGCACAGGTGCATTTTAGCGCGACCAGAAAACGGCCGCCACTGATTTCACTGGGCCAGCTTCGGCAGTCTTTCCGAGGACTTCCTGCACCATTTTTTTCTTCTTGCAGCTCCGTGAAGAAGAAATGAGATAGAAAAAACAATTAGACAACAATAAAGTAGTCAAAAAAGACACATCATGCACTTTACGTGGCACGGTAACTTCAGGCTATTTTGAAGAGAAAGGGTCTCCGTTTGAAGAGCACGATTGCGGGAGCTCCGGTTTCTTGTAGGGTTTAGTTTGTACTTCCCCTAACTCTTTGTATCATTCGTTCTTACGTCGTGCGTGCCTCTTTTAAATACACTTGCGATAGCAAAATCCACCGTGCCCTGATGTGTTCATATGAAAGTAGACCCATCAACGGCTAGCCAACACTTGGGTGGCTATGACGTTCCTCAATGAAGTGGGATTTGGGCAGAAGTTACATTTTCCCAATGTTTATTCGCAGCATCATGGTAGAACCAATAAGAAGGCGCTCGAATCTAAATCTAATACGTTAATGACGTTTCCACGACAAAAAATAAAGTTGCGAAAAATGCCTCAAAGCAGGTAGCCGAGAAATCCTTACTTAAATATGCGCGATTAAAAAACTCTCGAAAGCTGAAAAGTGCTGAGCTACCGTAATTTATCTATTTTCAGAAGTGTTAAAACCAATCGCTCCAGAAATGACGACAGGGCATCCAACTTTTGTTGAGAGAGTGACTGAAACAAAACTTGAACTTATTCCGCAGAAACTTGCATTCAGAATGTCAAGCCTGTGCACTAAATCTCCTGAAGCAGCTGAGAAAACGGGATTAGGACGGATCAATGCCATTGTATGACGACATATCTTCAACAAACAAGCAGCCGATCGCCCACTTGAGCTTCACTGGAGCGTACAAGTTTACCGCTCAGGTATACCTCCCGTCCGGAGAAAAACTTCGGTTGCTGACAAGCGGAGCGGTCACACCTATCAGCAACTGCCCAGGATAATGAAGGAAAGAGAGTGTAAAAGTGGCACGCATGAGTCATTATTGATTCCAAAGGGGAACAACGCAAAGAACTTGAAGGATTCCCTAAAGGCCGCGAACAGCTCACCGACGTATTAGCCTGGGTACGCAGGACCCGAAAGAACAACCACGTGATTAAATAATTGATTAATTAATTATTTGCTTGATTATTGCATGGTTAATTTACTGGTTGATTGATGATGGTGTCCCCTTTATACAGCAGCGATGACGTGTGTTATCGGATCGAAGAGGCTAGCGTACGAATGTTTTGCTGCTCCCCAAATTTTTGCTTTCGTCTTAGCGGCAGGCTCGAAACAAATTTTAACCGTTACAAGTAGCAACGAATAGTTAACGCCTGTGACACCATCTGGCGGTGCCTGGCATGTGGCGGTGCCCTGATGACGATTTACGGGAGCTCAATGGCTTGGAAAGAAAATAGAAGGAAAAGAGATGACATGGAAATAATCGGTGACAGACAAACGCGAGAACCTGCAAAACGATCTGTGCCCGACGGCACGGGCAGACAATAGCGACTGAAAAACAAACGCGCTCCTTGAATCCCTGACATCGATTGGGAATGAGGACGTTCGGAGATGGGTGCGAGGAAACGAGGGAAACAGAAAGACTGGTGGTACACATGTGATCCGCAGCCCCGCGCGCACATTCCGGGGTCTTTTTGTTCCCATAGCGACAATGAATACCGTCCAGAATGGAGAGGCATGAGCCTCTCCGCGAAAACGGGCCTGTTTTTCTCTCTCTACCATTTGCTTGATATTTGCGGTGCTGCTTCAAACGCCTGCGTGCCTCTTTTGGGCCTCCTCTGCAGCGGCTACGGCGCGTATACCTTCGGTGGTGAGCCAACAGCTCCACGCTAGAGAGTTGTTTTTTGCTACCACCGATTCTACCTACATCCACGTGGGCGGGAACGTTGGCACGCTTTGGATTGCTCGCGCGAACGTGAAGGTAGCAGGAAAGAGGGAGAGAAATGGGAACGCGCTATAAGAGCTGTTTGGGCCCCTATGATTTTCTCTTGTCCACCTCCCGCTTCTGTGCGCTGATCTTGCTAGCTAATAACGGAAAACAAGGCTGAATGCGAAGTGAATAGCCTCTCGCTATTTGCGTATTTCTATTTCTCGTATGAGGGACCTGGAACCGTTAGCTCCAAACAGCATCGACATCGAAAAAAGCCTCCTTTGCATCCAACAAAGGTCAAACCGAATTGTTGATCTTGAACCACGCCACGGTAAGTCATGTTATTTTTAAATATTGAGGAAAATGTCAAACGTTAATAACAGGTATTCAGAGTGACCATCACCAGCCCCCCATTGTATATTCCCGTATTTGAGCAGAGGTGACTCGGTTGCAGCAAAATAGCCAATAAAAATAATTGCATTCAACTGCTACTATGGTGGAGACCAGCGTTGGAAAAAATGCAGATCCACAAACTGGACAAAGGTGAATAATGGACCACGAGGCTTTTATTGTTCTCGTATCTCGCAGACTCACACTGAAGCTTCTGTTTTCCGAATGCTGACAGACAATTTCCTAAGCGCTGTCGTGTACCTCGTGTGGCTACCATGTTGTGCTACCTCCCCCGGCCTAGCATTCCTCTTACTTTCGGGCCCAACCTATGACTTGGTGGCAATTTCGCGCAAGCCTCCCCAACGAATACTAAAATACGGCTCCCCGAAGCAGAGTCCCCCACCACCTGCTCCAGCCTGTCGTGCACGGTGATCTTCACAGGCGCAAAAATTCTTATTCGTGTGGTCCAATATCGAACGAAGAGGCTTAAAGGAGCCATGAAGAGAAAACAAAAGTTTGTTTTATTCGAAAGATTAGGTGTTTCATAGTACCCCAAACGCTTTCCCGGAAGCAAATGATGCTTTATTCACTGAGAAATAAGGCAATTTAAGTCAAAATTTTAAATCTCCCGCTAAAATTGAACATTCCGTGACGTGTACAATGGCGTCATAGAGCCGGACCATGAAACAGATACTTAGTATGTCGACTCCATATAGCACCCACACGCGGGAGTCGATCGAGACAGCGGCCATTTTAAAAATACTGGTAAAACCTAGTGCACCCGCAGCCCTAGTCATGGAATCGCCTGATCCGGAGAACAAAACTCTCACCGAGGAGCTCGGGCTTGCATTTAACAACCTCACACCACAAAAACGCTCAATGCTTCTAAGTGCACGAGCGGCAAGAGTTGTGGGATACGCGGTGGACGGGAAAGCGACCATTCCGCGACAGCCACAACAGACGAACGCCCAGCCGTCGGCACCGCTGCCTCGTCAGCCCCGTCGCGACGGACGAATATACACTGGTACGTATGTGCCGTATTTTGATTATGGTTAATAATAGTTCAATTTCAGTAGCAGTATCACTTATGCCAGTTGGCCGGTGTCGTGTATGGAAAGCCGTTCGCGCGAGCTCTCTGCTTCGACCAGAAAGATACGAGCGTCAATGCGCGGTGTTTACGGCATTTTTTTCCCCAAGGTCAGAGCGATTTGACGAAGTCGGCGACGAGCGCCAGCATGTTCTAGGAGTGAGCTAACGTAAGGGTCCCTGCCGTAACTGAACAAACTGAAGTTTTCAGTGGTTGTAAACTGGAAACGAGCTCGTAACGACAGCAGCAAGCCAACACCATTCGAAACTTACGCGACGACTGGCACTATCTCGTCGCTTCTTGCTGTTCCTTACTCCCCTCGTTTCTATTTTTACCTTTGCTGGTTGGCGATATGACGGCCAACCTCCTGTGAAGCGATTACGATACGAAGCAAGGTCGCGGCTGTGCGTGCTGGAACGGTTCGTTGGCCCCGAAGAGCCTCGAACCCGAAAATTCGTCTGCGCGACGGCGAGATGTCGAGCTTGGCCGGCGCTAGTTTCGTACGCATTGGCGCACACGCTTGCGAGTTCGTTCGGACCTTCAACCGTTTACTCCACCGTTCTTTGTCATAAAAAGAATGTGCAGTATGTTTCACGGGCATTTAGCTCGCTATGCAAACTGTAAGCCCTGCCTAACATGCGTTTGCTTTTGCCGGCCTCCGCCAATCGCAGAGCATTCCCAAGTGACATCACAGGTTCTGTTGCGGAAAATGAGCTGGTGGGTCGCATGGTCATTTCCTTTTTTCCTAATTATGTAGCTTATTTGAGCGAAGTTTGCGTTATAAGTGGTGTCGTAATGGTTCTAACGAGGCAATCTTTCGAATGAACCAAACTTGTGTTTTCTCTTCATGGCTCCTTTAAGGCAGCTTCACGGCTAACGAATTCAATTTGGTACTTACTTACAGGGAAAAACGAAAAAGAAAACTCAGGCACTCAGCCATTTTGCAGCATGCTCGAGCGACACGCCTACCATTGATGAAAACGAATTGTGCTAATTCTGGGAACACTGAACTTTTTCCGAAAGCTGAGGCATCGCTGAAGGTGGAAATACCGGAGGTGGCATGATGTAGCACGCACTCACTGCACCTTTTAATTTTATCAAACTCGAGAAAGTAGCCAAATGGAATGGGAGTTAATTAAGATAAATAAACGTCCCGAGCACTCATTCGCCCGAATACGTCCAGGCGCACGCAGGTTACAATGGGCACCCGTATACGTCGGGAAGGGTCGGTGGCTGTTTCCTTCTCCTCTCGCCGAGCGCGCACAGGTAAGTGCGCGACGGGCAGCATGCATAATGGATGAAAGAGCCCGCCAGGCACAGCTCCCCTCAGATCTCGGCTGGTAGACCGGAGCGGATGCACACTGCCGCAGGGGGAAAATACTTGCAGGCGAGGAAAAAGATTCAGGTATTGAGGATAGAAGGAATACGAAGGAAATTAAAAGGATTAAGTTTTTAATTGTACTTTACAAAAAGTTGCAGCTGATGCCTAAGCCTATTCCTATGAGATGACATTGAGAAAGCGTTTAGTTTTTCTTCTGCCCAGTGCGTCAACGAGTCTTCCTCCGACGTCGACGTTAAGCCTACAACGGCGATATCAAGGCTCAGTGCGGGGCGACAGCGCGCTCCTTTAGTAAATACTGGCTGATGGTCGCGTGTTCTATTTCTTACGCCCCCGCTGTGGAATTCGTCGCTGCCAATGGGAATTGAGCGCGCGCTGAGCGTTTCTGCGGGAAGTGTGGATGCCTTTTCTGGACGCCAACTATGTGTAGTACTTTTCACGCACGCGCTCTTTCTAACTCGTATCTTTCTAACGTGTAGTAGCGTATTAAATGTCTACTTTATTTAGCGAGAAGTGGGAAACGTTTTGCCGCTTCTCGTTCTCGAAGCGTTGTCACGTTGGCGAACGCCATCTGTATCAGCTACTCGCCGCTGGCGTTTCAAAGCGGCTTTTCGTTCTCGAAGCGAGGAATTCGCTGCTCGACGCTGCCGTTTACGTTCGGCGTCGCGAGCTCTCCTCTGTGCAGCCTTGTCTTCGGAGGCACGAGACGAGCCAAGCGGCGAGGAGGAGCGGCGGGAGGAGAGCGGCGTTATCACAGCTGGTTACGGCTCCAGGGGCGACAGTGTTGCCGGTGTCTTCCTGAGCCGGCACGAGCCGAGCGGCGAGGAGGAGAGCGGCGTTATCACAGCTGGCGTGGAGAGGGGGACGGGGAGGAGAGGTGCGGACGCCGGACGACGGAGGGTCGACTAAGTCATCCCCAGGGTCGCCACTCTCCGGGTCCTCGGCATGCACATCGAGGCCAGCAGAAGCAACAAGACCGCGGTGGACCGCCTCGTCACCAAGATCGGCGCGGCGGCCCGACTCATCCGGAGGGTGTCGACGCGGCACAACGGAATGAAGGAAGCCAGCCACCTCCGCCTGCTCCAGTCCTTCGCGATGAGCCACGTCGCCTACGTCGGGGCGTTCCACTTCTGGCTGCGCCAGGAGAGGGACCGCATCAACGCGGCCATCCGCAAGGCGTACAGGACGGCCCTGGGCTTGCTAAATAGCACCAGCACGGCCCGGCTGCTCGAGCTCGGGGTGCACAACACCCTCGAGGAGATCAGCGAGGCCCAACGAACGGCGCAACTCAAGCGCCTCGCCACCACGAGCTCGGGCAGGCGTATCCTGGAACGCCTCGGGCTGGCGGGCACGTCGTCGCAGCAGAACGAGACAGCGCAGCAACAGCAGCGGCAGCAGCTCCAGCCGGAGGTGATGGGGCGACTCCGGATCCTCCCGCTGCCCCGCAACGTCCACCCCGACCGCAACCGCGGTCGCAGAGAGGCGAGGGCCCGCGCTCTCGCCGCAACGCACGCCAACGACACGGGCGCCCTGTACGTGGACGCCGCCCGGTACACCGACCGACCCGACGCCTACGTAGCGGTGGCGGTCCGCGCCACCACGGGAGAAATATACAGCGCCTGCAGCGTCCGCGTGCCGTGCGCCAGCCAGGCGGAGGAGACGGCGATCGCGCTGGCGCTGACGGATCCGCAGTGCACCACAGTGCTCAGTGACTCGCGCACGGCCATCGCGAACTACGCCAAGAACAACGTATGTGAAAGTGCAGTGCGCGCGGTGAAGTGCAGTGCGGTGATCAGTGCAGCGGTGCCGGCCACCCACCTTCGGTGGTTCCCGGCGCACACTAACATCAGAGGCAACGTGGGCGACGGTCTCCCCAACCGCAACGAGACGGCGGACGCAGCCGCGCGAGGACTGACCAACCGCGCGGCGGCGGTCTCTTCCCCCCTGCCGAGCTCCGCGACAGAGGGAGGCCATCGCGAAGACAACGATGACGAAGACGACAACGACGACGTGGAGTGGGACCCGGAGCCCCTCCTCACGTACGGGGAGGTGCTGGAGTGGTACCGGCTCGGCCGGCGTACTGCTCCGGCGCCCCACCCGGAACTAACACGACAGCAGGCAGTGCTACTACGCCAACTACAAACACAGTCAGTGATCACGCCGGCGCTCGCGCGTCACGTGTGCCCGGACGTGTACGCCAGTGACGTGTGTAGTGTGTGCGGGCAACATCGCGCAACTCTGGCCCACATCCTGTGGGACTGTGCAGTGCACCCCGTGGAAGCTGCCGACCTCTACGGCCGGCTGCCGGACACCATAACGAGTGCCGTCTATTCGACGGACCTGAACGCACAAACTCTAGCCGTCCAGCAGCTCGAGGCTGCTCTCGCCAGGCAGAAGCGGAGCGAGTCGCAGACGGGGGGGAAAGGGACGAACTCCCGAGTACCTTTCGCGCACCGCTCACGCCGACACCGGCGGGGCCTAGTCCCGAGGACGTCGTGAACGTGGGTGGGATGTGGAGGCTCTGCGCATCCCGACCTCCCACTCCCTGCTGGCCTCAAATAAAGTCTTTCTCTCTCTCTCTCTCGACTAAGAGAGGCTTTGCATCTAAAATTAAAGCTAGGAGTTGAAAGTATTTCAAAGAATGCCTATTTTAAGCGAAGGTTGTCGAAGCTAAAAGATGACAGGTGTCAAAAAGTTTCAGAGCAGCTCGCCCTTTCAGAGAATCTCTACCCAGCAAGGCTGCGCTACGGAACATTATACAAAGTAACAGACCGTGGAAGCTGAGGGACGAATTGTGGAAATGTATATTGACGGAAATATTGGTCGATGGGGGATGGTTACCAGGAAGCGACGTTGGGGATGTTGCGGTGCAGGCCGATTGAATACTGTGGGTTCAATGGGTTTCTAATTCGGTGCTGTCCTTAAAAGCTATGACAAAATATTTTAATTTCTTGGGTATGCCATGATGGCCATGCCAGGCTACGCGGTCAAATATCCAGAATTTCAGCCACAAACTGCTCTTATGGCTTGCCGCAACGGAAACACCAGAGTAAAAGTTCCTACCATTCCTGTGCCACCCGAGAGATAGCTTTCATAGTAACTTGCAACGCTGCATTGCTTTTTTTAAGTGCGAATGTACTTCTTAAGCGAGCCTGAATCGTCCGCCGCCGTAGTCCGCATAGCAACAGCTGCGGGTGCGCGCGCTCCTCGTCTTCCCTAGCAACGGGGGGAGATGGGCGCGCGCTGCCTGGCCGCGTCCCCATGGCTCATTCTTCTTGTTGTTCCTGCTGACATGGCACATACCCGCGTGGGGGATTGGCCAGGAATCGGGCGTGAGAAGGGCTAATGCACCCGCTTAAAGGAGTACTGACCCGAAATTTCAAAGCTGGGACCCGCTCTAGCAATCAAGTACAACGACAACACAAATAGGTGTCTGTGAATAAATGCATATTTCTTTCTTTGTAGTTATGTGTGTGTGTGTGATCTCTCTTTCGCGAACATTACCGAACCGCGCAAATTCAACTCGTGCATTCGCACTTTCACATTCTTCCCCTCGGGGAAATGCGGGGAATTTTTTTTTTAATTTTCGAACAACCTTAACTTGTACCAGCTGGATTACGTGTCCTTTTTCACATTGCCTTCTTCGAACTTGTATAAATGTCTTCCGACAGCTGGCGCCAAGCGCATATACTCCACCCCCCTCTCACAGAGTACGGTCTCCTTTAATGTTTTGTACGCGTGGTCGGAATTGCTAAAACGACATGATATGTCATCGCACTTTCTGACGTACTACATATTTGCACGCCTTATGAACCAGGCCAACACAAAGGTGTCGTCCTCTTTGTCTATTCCTCAGCATTATAGCAGGAACGCTTCTATGGGGCACGCTTTCAGAAGCACGAACTTCCAATCCGGTCCATGGTGTTCATCTCTTGGACTTGTCCACTATTTCCTCGAACCCGCTTTTGTCGGCATACCGCCAAAGTCTTAGTCTCGGCGGAACGGAGGGCATGCGCGGCCTTTTTGGCGTGCGTTTAAATATATGCCATCTTTGTTCCGAACTGACAGCTTTAAGCACACCGATCGTTCCTCGGCCCTCCTGTGAATGGCTCTTAAACCACCATTTGACCTCTAAAAATGGCCCTCGAGACGGCCCCTTCCGACGACCCCGTCTTATGGCTGCAGCGCGGGGAAGCCACCGCTTTACTTCATGGCGCCATTCATCGCCCACGGGGCCAAACCGCGGATCCCGCTCAGAAATTGCGATTCCTCACCGGAACCTGCAGTGTGGGTGTGCAGCTAGATTAACGGGAAACGTGCACACCAGACTGGCGACATGTGGTTATAGTCTGCATGCTGCATGAGTAGCAACGTCAGCCTGTCGTCCGGACACGTGGTGGTCGATCTTCTGGGCGAGAATTTTCCACGACGTGCGGACGCAAGCGTCGGAAGAGTGGTGGTCAAAGAAAACTCTTGATCATCCTACGGCGCCCAAACCATTAACCTAAACCCACCCATTGAAAGCTACCAAACTGCAGGGATAACAGGGCCACTCCCATGAAATACAGGCAAATGATATTGGGCAATAATGGAGACGCACTGAGGTAAGTGTGAGTACATGTGAATAAAGCTCAAATGAAGACACTAATATTCTTGATCTGAAGCGTGCAGATACTGTAACGATGGTTACAGATGAGGACTGGTAAAGGTTTGTTTACAAGGCGAACTTGTGCCCAGAAACGATGGGCTGCTCGTAGACTCAGGGCTGGAACGTCGTCTTACTCCTCTTTCCAACCTGGTTGGTTGGTTGGAACCAACCTAGTGCTCCTCGTCTTCTTCTTCCTTGCCTTTCACTTGTTCGCTGATGCCTGACGTCAGTGTCCAGCCAACGCGTAATATTCAAACGTGTTGCATTATATTATTTGAGAGAATAGATATCAGGCAATACCACCCGAGGGCTTTTGCGCACAAGGTACGACGTTGAGAAGCCGTCTTGTGAGTTCGTCATGCTGTCTTCAACCCTCCATTTGCTTGCCCACTCGATGGACACGCCATCAACATTTTAAAGGCGTGAGGGAAGGCTGGGAATTTCCACACCTCGCCTGCGCTCGTAAGGGTGCCTCATGACGCGGACGTCGCTGCTTTAGGGACACTTACGAGGATATCTCGAACTTGGTGAATCTCAACTGGTACCGAATTCAGACATGACCATTTTGAACGCGTGTTCCAGAACAAGCAAATAGAACAGGGAAGGTTAATTCGTATCATTCGGAAAAATTGGGTCAGAGATTTCGATTGCACTGGGCCCCTTTCTAGGAGTACAGCAAAGAAAGCTGGGTGAGTCGGTAAGAGTTCATGATGAAACAAAGCACGAAAGAAGTGACGACAACGGGAGGAACAAATACATCAGGATGGCGCGCTACTATCAGTAGGTGTTTTTGTTGAAAAACACGGAGATTTATACATGAAGAAAAGAGATAACGCGAACAGGATACGATACGTAGGCCCGGAACGATCGAAGACATCCTTCAATTTACGTCCAGATACATAGGGCTAAGTGATACACTTGTCAGCCACAGGTGGCACGGTTGAAAGCCGCTAGGTTTCCTGATAGCCTGTTATCGTGCGCTTGCGAGAAGCATGTAAAATGGGTGAAATACGGTCGTTCGTCTGCGTCTAACAGAGACAACGCTGAAATTAGAAAAGGAAAGATTGCTGTGGCGTCCTACTTGCATAGAACTTCTCACTCTTAGGAAAAAAAAATCGGTGAAATGTTTTGATGATGTTTGTGTTCATTCTTTGATATGGCGATCTGATGAGCTTTGTGCGGCGATTCTTTCTTTTCCTCTCCTAAACGTCTCGATGCCAGCCTCGTAGCAAAAGCACAGGGGGTTGTAGTTGAAAATGCAGTGGTGAACCTCCCTGTTCATAAATTATTTTTGCATATAAAACCGACTCCCCCATACCCCCGAAACATGGAACAATATTCGTGGTGTATAACACCCCCAAGTGGCAGCGTGCATAAAAGCTTAACATCCTAAACCGGCATGGCGGTACATGACAGTAATTCAAGACGTCGAGACCCGCCGCGGTGGCTCAGTGGCTAAGGCGTTGCGCTGTTGAGCACGAGGTCGCGGGTGCGATTCCCGGCCGCGGTGGCCGCTTTTCTGATGGAGGGGAAAAGCAAAAACGCCCGTGTGTACGAGATTTCGGCGCACGATAAAGATCCCCAGGTGGTCAAAATTAATCCGGAGCCCTCCACTACGGCGTGCCTCATCGCCTGCGTTGCGTCGGCGCGTTAAACCCTACAATCAATCAATCAATTCAAGTCGTCGAAAGCAGATGCGCTATCTTTTGCTTGCGCCGTTCTGAATCTGTGGCGATGGTCCGTCTTCTATTGATTGATTGATTGATTGATTGTAAGGTTTAACGCGCCGACGCAACACAGACGATGTGGCGCGCCGTAGTGGAGGGCTTCGGATTAATTTTGACCACCTGGGGATCTTTAACGTGCGCCAAAATATCGTACACACGGGCGTTTTTGCTTTTCGCCTAAATCAGAAAAGCGGCCGCCACGACCGGGAATCGAACCCGCGACCTCGTGCTCAGCAGCACAACGCCTTAGCCACTGAGCCACCGTGGCGGATCAGGGTGGTTCGTCTTGGAAATGTTAGTACAGAAGCAACGCAAACACGGCTACCTAAAGTTCTAACACTCAATTCTAAGAGCTCTCAGGTTAATGCTACGAACGTTGTCGGTAGTTCTGGTGTAAGTGCAAGACACAGAACTTCGTTGTGGCTAGTGATTGAAACAAAGTGCTAAGCCGAATAACCAGATGCATTGCTGAGTGCATTTTTGTTGAAATTCTCTAAAGCCTGGCACTGCACGAAAAAGCTGCCTTTTCAGCCGCGAATAGGTTTCCTACAAAAGAAACCCGTCGGTTTGGTTTGTCGTCAACCAGCGTGCAGAGGTGGTAAAATTTTGTGCATTTTCCGGTGGGCGTTCCCGTGTTCCTGTAACCACCTGTTTTTTTCTTTCCTAAGGCTGTACGCTGTTTGTTATACCAGTCTTTAATGGCCACAACGTGTCGTGTAGTCACCGAAACAGGGCCCTCACGTTCATGCAGGAAAGGAGACAAAACCGTAGTTGGGTGCCTTTTAACAGTGGAGCTGTTGTTGTAGGCCGTAATGTGTGCGGCGTCATCAGAATACTGCGGGTAATAGGTACTCCCGCCGTTAACCACGCACGTGAGCATGCGCATTACGAGAAGGGCCCGGCGTTGTCCAGGCTTGCGCGCGGCTCTCGTAAAAAAACACAAACAAAACAGTTCATGTCGGCACGCGCCTCAAGGAGACACAAGACAGCGCACGCTACACACGCCCAGTTCGCGAAGCCGGTTGCTGCCAGTTCTAGCGCGTGCTGACGCGTTCCAATTTTGAAAGCCTGCGCAGAAAACGACCCGGGCCCGCCAGTCATGCATGAGCAAGACGGCGATGGATATTAACATGACGATGACTACTACTACTACAGTGAAAAGCGACGACGGAACACGCAAATAAATAATTGCAAACCTAATGCAATGCGTTGTGGTTTGTCCTTCAGTGCTTACAGAGAAAGAAATCATCCAGCTTCGGTGTAGTTAAAGCCTCGTGCGACTTAGTGCTAGCTTCCCCATTTTTTAAATTTTTTGCCCTGCTTGGCTGCGCTAGAAGCGCCGCTTATTCTGGGGCTGGATGAGGGACGGTCATGTGGACATGTCGGAAGATAAAGTGGAAACTAAGCGGCAAAATCAAACCGACAAACAAATAACAAGGAAGAAAGAGAACGAGTGCACTGGATCAGAACGCGAGAAGCGCGAATAGCCAACTCCATTTACGATATTGGGCAGGCCGCCGAGAGCTTGAAGGACTAACAGGTAGTATTGGTGAGTGGGCGTATGTATATGTGTGTGCTAGGGAAATGAGAACTTCGGCAGCTGGAAGGGGGCCGGGCGCCGTGAAGGCACAGTTTGGGCCTTTGCGTGTGTTCTGGGTTTCCTTTTTCGTGTGCCGTTGTTTCTCGGTTCTTGCTGTGCACTGGGGGAAATCGAGGCAGCCATGAAGATCGCGAAGCAGATTTTGTCTCTATCGTTTTTGCATTCTGTTTGCCGTGTGTTTCTGTTTGGTCGGTCGTAAGTGTGCACGTCGCCAGAAACCACGAATACATGTGCTTAGTGGTAGCGCGGACCCACCGGGTGTTGTCGCTGAGGGGCCGCCATACCGAATGACAGAAGAACACGTCAAGAAACGGCTTCTTTGTTTACGTTCTCGCTGTGACCGCATGGACAGCGGGAGAGGAAAGAAGGCGGGATCCGCAAAGGAAAGCAGCGAATTCGAAATGTGGACTGCACTTGTGCTGCATGTTTTTCTCTTGTGCCATTGGCACTTACCTTAGAACTACCCGTTGGAATGTCTTTTCAACAGCGAAGCTGTTTAACAAATCGTAATTTTTCGTGTCTGCAGTTAAAAATACCAAGAATTGCCGAGCGCGCATACGTGAGCGCGGCCTCGCGGTGACCACCCGGCAGTCAACAAACCCAACAAAATGCCTAGCACTCATACGTGCCTCGCGATGATAGCCCAGCGTCCCCTGCACACGTTTGTCAAGATTGACCAAGATATGCAAAAAAAAAAAAAAAGAACTCCAACGTTCGCCGTAATCGTGGCAACAGTTGCTCGGAACGGGAAAGACACGTCATAGCGTACGCTCCTCCAAGGTGATGTCCAATAATTATGACTTCAGGAAAAATGAGAGAAGTTCACACTTATAGCAACAATGATGGAGTTCCGGTCATTTATTTATTTATTTATTTATTTATTTATTTATTTATTTATTTATTTATATATTTATTTATTTATTTATTTATTTATTTATTTATTTATTTCGATACCTTGAATTCCCATGGGGCGTTACAGAAGGGACTGGGTTTTGGTACAAATAGTGGGAAAACTAACTACAAATTTGCATCGGAAAAAATGCGAAGCCATAAATACAAATACAAGAACATCTCACTGAAAATGTATGTAAATATGTGCAAATATACAATATATATAAGAAATAATACTGCAAAGTAAGGGCCAGAGGGCCAAAAGCTAGGGGAACACACAGAACTACACTTGTGCAAAATAACAATAGAAATTTTCCATGCCACGAGAAGATAAGTTATACAAACACACAAAGCAATAAACACATGATCGGACACTACTATAGCAAAGATAAATGTCGTTCAATTGCTGAGCGAAATGCGCGCGCATCGGTGACTAGCTATCACGCTTGGCGGGCAGATCCAATCGTCTGATGTTTTAGGTATGAAGGAATGGAAACGCAGATTAGTACGACAATGAGGAATGTTCACTTTGAAGGGGTGATCTATGCGTGACGATATGTATGCTGGACTGGAAAGAAGTTCATTTTTTAGCTGTGTATTGAAGTAGTGTATTTTACGAAACAGGTTAAGCCGTAACAGCTTTCTACGAAGATATACTGGCCTTGAAGATATACTGGCCTTTCGAGAATAATTAGACAGGATAAAGCATGCACTGCGGTTTTGTACGGATTCTAGGTCGTTAATAAGGTAGTCATGCGCTGGGTCCCACACTGAACACGCATAATCGAGTTTAGGACGGATTAGTGTCTGGTAAAGAACTAGTTTTAAGTTAGATGGAGCCATAAAAAAATTACGTCGCAGATATCCCAGTGTTCAGTTAGCATTGCTGATAATATAATTAACATGGGTTTCCCAGGATAAGTTGTTAGATATGTGTACTCCTAGATACTTGTAAGTAGTAGCTATTTCAAGTTGTCCCTGAATCGTGCATAGGTGGGCAATGTTTCACCGAGATTATTTCGTCGCGATATTCTAATCATTTTAAATTTGTTAATATTTAAGCACATTTGCAGTTGTCACACCAGTTTGTTACTTCATTAAGGTCAGATTGCAGTGTTAATGAGTCAGCCGTAGAAGAAATCACTCTGTATAAAACGCAATCATCTGCAAATAATCTAATGTGAGATGCAAGGGTGTTAGGCAGATCATTAACGTAATTGAAAAAAAAAAAAAGAAAAAGTGGGCCGAGCACGGAACCTTTGGATACGCCGGAGGTGACTGGACTGAAAGATGAATCGTAATCATTGGCTGTAACAAACTGTGATCTGTCGGTTAAGAAGTGTTTAATGCAGGCTGCAATACGGGGATCGATGCCTAAATTACGTAGTTTTTGACATAGCAGGTGATGGGAGACGAAGTCAAATGCTTTGGAAAAGTCCAAAAAGATGCAATCAATGAAATGCCCATCATCAAGAGCGCAGAAAAGGTCATTTGTGAAAGAAATTAGCTCAGTTTCACAAGAAAATTATTTTCGAAATCCAAGCTGGCATGGTGAAAAAAAAAAGGAGTTATTTTCAAGAAAGGTAACCAGGCTTGAGTAAATGATATGTTCAAACAGCTTGCAAGGGACACTAGTCAATGATATGGGACGATAATTCAGGCGGTTACGTGCATCACTAGACTTAAAGAATGGTACCACTTTGCCAGTTTTGCGGCAGCGAAGGAGATGCAAATCGGCTGCAATCGTGGACCTTCGAGATGGTCGTGAAGGCTGCGTACATCTTCGCTACCTTCAAGCCGTACGCGTTAGTGCGAGCTTCCTTCATTTTTCTTTGTCCCAGGTGTTTGTGGCTTTGTTGATGTTGTCGTACTTATGTATTTCTTTGCTTGCAGCTTTTACAGTACACTGACTGGAAACTGCGTTTCTTTGTCGTAGCAGGTTTACGTTTCAATTTTTTAATCCCGATTTCACTCCACAATGAAGCTCAACTTTACTGCTTAGATACGGTTCTTTGTGTATGCGTCAATGCCGCCTGTCAAAAACGAGCTGTGCTCCACAGAAGCCATGTTCCTAGTACAATTCTAGGTGACACAATCTTCGGCCGCAGTGGAATCAGCTGCAGAGGGAAAGAAGTTTTGAAACGTAGAAAACGCGTGTTGGTCTCTGGAGTAATATGAAGAAGGCCGCAGAAACAACCGTTCGACCGAGGCACCCTTAAGGGGCCATGAAGACAGATACAAGTTTAGCTTATTACAAAGACCGCTTTGTCCCGATAACAAGGAAATCAATTTTGTTCCAAACTTGAAACAAAAAAAAAATGTGGTGAAATCTACGTTTAGGTGTTAAGATGTACGACGCATAGCGTTACATTGACGCCGAAGGAGCGTTTTAAGAGGAAGTTGCCGCGTTTAGGACTTCTGCTTTCCTTCCACTAAGGTCAGCCATGAGTACAAGACTAGCTTCAATGGTTTTATGTCGCCGTGGCCCAGGACAGACATACGCCACCTACGCTTGTGTGGCTTAAGATGAGGGTGTGAAAGGTTGCGACTGCTTGGTGTTGGTCAATTTCAGCGAAAAGGCGACACTGTCAATGGTTCAAGTGCTTGTTTTTTCACGTCGTGGCGGTGTGAACCATCTGAATTTTGCCTAGAGAGAGCTTGAAAGAAGGCCTTTGTTCAGTAAGAAATAATAGGAGTGTGCGCAGACGTGGACCCGAAGTCCACAAAGTCGGATGCAGCAGCTTGTTCCTTGCACCCTTAGGCTGATCTTGACGTGACGAGCTGGGCCAGGCTGGCTCTCATTTTTCCACAGAAATGGAATGTGCAATGTCTGAGTTGTCCTCCCCTGGTAATGAGTGGGTTTTGGTGAAGGTGGTGCATGTTTACCGCATTTAGCACGGTTTTCTTTCCCGTCGGATGTTTGCTACAAAGCACCTTCAACCAAATGGATTTGTGAATATACAGATTGGTTTGTATCAAGCTCAGAGTTCACGATTCTTCAGCCTTGGAACCCTTTGTGCACGCGAAGGGTCGTGTTCACAAATACAGAAAGAGGAGATGTTCTCCGTATTTTTCGGGGAGGGGAGTGTTGCAAACGTGGTCGCAAGGAGGTGGTAAGTGAGTTCGCGTGCTTCTTAATCAGCAACCTCGGTCCCTTCAAGACCCTTGTGTCCCGGAGTGCCTGTATTTTGAATACCTTTCATTGGAAATGGGAGAATCTTTCGGGAACGTTGAGGTAATCTGTCTGTTATGGTGCTTGAAATTCTGTAATGAAAGTCTGTAATAATATTTGTCCTGGTCTTTGATAATTTCGCTAATTGGATTACAAAGAGGATGGCTCCAATCTCCGCTTCTTCCGTTGCTGTGTGTGTATGTGTGAAAGAGAGAGGGGGGGGGGTCATGCAGTCACAAAGATTACCAAATAAGTCCACTGCGACGACTGTTTTCTGAGTACGTTAGTACGTTCGAGGTTGGTGTATACTGTGCTCGCGTATTTTTAAAATGGAAGGAATTTGATCCTGGCTTCTCACCTGACGTTGTTTATGCTTGGCTACAGTGATTTCGGTTGCGAAGTTTTTATGAGGACTTACTTGGTTGCTGACATGTCCATCATGGACAGTCGACAGGCCTTCCCGGCTTTTTTTTCACAGCCGCTTCCTTTGTGCTAGGAGCATTGCTTCCTTAATGTCTACAAAGGTGTTATAAAGGCCAGATTTCGGGACCTCTCAGGTGACTGTGAAAATTGGGGTTGAGGGTTGTCTGATGTGATGTGCTGCTGAAGGCGTATATTTGGTTTTCTCTGGTTACGCGTTTTACAACGTCGCCAAATTCTTTGAATATTTGTTTGTATTTTGGTGATTGTGAGTCTGAGAAGACTTTCTGAAATATTTTTGGGGGGTTTTCTTTCTCTTCATCGCGTGGTTCCATCACTCCGTTGCCCCGCACACCTTTCCTCGCTCCCTGCTAGAGTTTCTTCGCGAAACGGGGGTTAATCTATACCTGTGACGCAGTATTTATGCCAACGGGCATACTATCGCAATAAAAAAAAACCTTTCAGCGGCCACAGAGCCGCGGAAAATTCGAAAAGTTGCTCAAAATTAGGGTAATTAAGCGGTAACACTGGGTTTCATGTTTCACTGGGAGACATTTTATTTTATTTCTGCTCTTTATCTAGCCATTCCTTGCTTTTTTAGAGACTTGCAATAATATTTTGCCCAAGCTTTTGTTATGTGACACAATGTTGGTGCCAGCATTAATTACGATGGGAGAGCCTCTTTGGTATGATGTCGTTGCGGGCGCTGCTGGCGACGGTCTGCCGAGCATTCCACTACCGACCAAGAGTAGAGTTAACTCACGGCACAGGTGCGGCGCCTGCTGCATTCGTGCACCTTTTCTTTTGTCTCGACTGTACTACCATTGTCCTTCGTTCCACATTTCAACTGGTTGTGCGCGTATTCCAGATTCAGGCGAGCCTTCGCATCTGGCTGTCTCCGTGCGAACTTCCGGATGGCAGCGATGGCGTATTTCCGCCGACACTTGATGAGCGCAGCTGATAGCGCACGGCTAGCAGGCATGGAAAAATCGAAAAAATGAGCCTAATAACTATCCGGTTCACAACTGACATATTCCAGAAAACATGTGAAGCAGTGGTGACCACCGAGCCACTTTCCGGTGGTCTTTCTATGACGTCACAGGATCTTGCTCGTGCTACTGGTGGCAGCCGACTAAAGCCACCGCCAACAAACATGACTGGGCGATTGTAGGGAAGTTCCGTTAGACCTCATAATTTGAATGCTTAAGTGCAGTTAAAGCGCTGATAACTCTGTTTTTACTTTTGGCTCATAGGAAGTCCTTTTTAGCAGTATTAACGTCAGTATAGCGGAAAATCCGAGCAATATTTCAATCGTCTTTTTTAAACACGAAAGTTCTTTTTTTATCCCGGGATACACAGATTTCACAGACGGATTATCCGTCACGGAAATGACGCCAGTACAACGAAGCAAGCGGCCTGTAAAGGGTGCACCCCTGCACACACGGTCTTCTTGCAGGGGAGCAACCTTTAGTACCAAAGAGTACGTTACACTTACGGTTGTTCGTTTTCGGGTTTTATATTTTAATGTGAAAGTGTTTTATGCCGGGATACGCCAAGATTCGTCATATCCGTCACGGAAGTGACGCTAGTGCACCTTTTCCGAAGCGTCTGCCAGCAGGACGTCGCTCGCCAAGCACACCCGCAACACAGCCTATTGAGTTAACTTCAAGAAGAAGGTCCTAGTTCAAAGCCATCCATTTTTGTTGTGCGAACTTCACCTCCAACAGCTACAATCGACGCGCGAAGAAGCGCATTATACGCAGGAGTAAACAAACTGCACTTGCCCGCGAAAACTAGTGGGAGTATGTTGGTAATCTGTAATCTTCAAGAGCTTTGGTGCCGCTCTAATGAATGTGTTTGCCTCAACGTACTTAGTATGTACAATAAGAGCGCAAACATGGGCCGGTTGGTTCCCATCGCGCTGCTGAGCATCATATAGAAAGGGGACAACAAAAATGAATACACAATAACCAGCCGTGTTTGCTCTTTTTTTGTTGTTGTTACTGTTGTTTTTTGTGTGTTCGGCGCTCCTTTAACATTACTAAATATACGCCTTCTGTAAAATAAACAAATTAAACTTTAACATTCGCTCGTCTTCTCGTTAGTACTAAGCGGAAAGGCACGCACGGGTTAATCAGCCACTATAATTGCTGGTGCGCCGCGTCCAGCGCTTGTTTAAATGTACACGAAGCACACGCGAGCAAGGTCTTAAGCTTTCCGATACTTCTTGATTGGGTCCCTAAATGCTAGATAAATAGATAGTTATGATTTTGCTCAGTTAATCCTTGAGATCAGCAAAGGAACATTTCAGAACGGACCAGATTGATTCTTTTACCGTAACAAACAATAAAAAAAGAACCCAAATACGACTTTAGGAATTATAGTAGATGTGGAGGAATTAAGCACGGGTAAGGAGTTTCCGCGAAACGAAGGTTCAACGGCAAAAGCAGCGATGCTCAGCTCGTCGATGTACAGGCTATTACAAGGAGGATTTGGAAGTTTTATTACGCCCCGCCTCCTTTGTAACCCCCTTTGCAATGCAGCCTTCTTACCCTGCGGTGAGATCTTAAACGGCTTCACTTGAGAAAAAATAACGGCGAGGCAAATCCCGTTCCAACTAAGCATGTCGCATGCTTTAAAGTCCTCGACTTTTCAAGGGAACAGCTGCAGCAGGCTTCTTTTCTCTGAGGTTTTTTCTGAAACATAGAGAACAAACCTGGGAAGGCAGAGCGAGGTTAACCGGGGGCCGGTGAAAGAAATGACGTGGGATCGGATCAGTATGCAGACCACCGCGCAATATGAAGAGTGGGTATGTTATAGCGCCGAAGTATAAAGACTGTGTGCGTTATGGTGCCGAACCCAGGTATATTTAATTCAAATGTGACCTCAAATTAGTTCTCATGCAATGGATAATTCAAGAAAGACGCGTGTGGGCGAGAAATCGAACAAATTTTGGCGCAGCAGAATAAAACCAATAATTCGAAACATCTAAGTTTGATGCGAACGCTTTCGACTGCATGTCTTTGGTACCTTCTTCAGTCACAAGAGAAGACAAAAGGTTCGAATTTAAACCTTTTACGCGATAGCTTCATTGCGCCCCGTTCGCATATAATAAAATCTTTTGGAGCGGTGAAAACTTTCCCCTTCTGCTCGTACGTCATCTGCTAGGGCACCGCCTTTGCGTGACTAGGTGTTTTAGTGGTTCCGCAAGGTGGCTCCACGGACGGCGATTGTTGTTAGTTTTTGTGCTGGCAACGATTTGTTTTGTGACCTAAACCGTATACGCACGGCATCGCTGTAGGGAACAAGGTGCCTCACCTTTTGTATTTTTTGGCGCGTTTTTTTTTATCTTTTCCCTCCTTGATGTGATGTTGCGTTAAATGAGCCGTTGTCGTAGTCCTGGATAACTCTTTTTTACAGTGACGTGCTTAATACCTTGGGGCTTTTTTAGGAGGTAACTGTTCTAGTTGGCCACCTCAAATCCTAGCTTGCTACTGCTAAGTGCAGAAAACAAACTGTTCACTTTGTCGATGTGTGATGTGAGAGTTCACAGATTACTACTTGATTAAGCTTTCTGTATAGTTATAATTTTAATTTGAAGGTTATTTTCTTTAACTTTACTGCAAACATACGCAGCGTTTCTTTTTTCTTTTTACTTTATTTCGAGTTTCTTCATTCGTCCGATCACGCAGGCCCATGCTGAAAGTATAAGTGTTTACGTGTCGCAGCAGGAAGTTCCCCTTTAGTCCCGCGCTTGGGTACACACTCCTGTATACTCAGTGAATTATATCTAATAAGTACACAAGTAGAGTGCATTCTCATTTTGATCTTGCAGGTTAGGCGGCATCTGGCACTCCGGGAAGACTAACGACCACCTTATCCTGTGCGGATTGCTCTAGAGCACTTTCCCCACGGGTATGCATGACTGTCCACCACGCTACAAATAGGCGTGCTTAACATAATCCCCACGCGTCAGTCAGGGCCACTGCGTTGTGAAGAAACGCCTACGGTCTAGGGGAACTACCTCTGCTCTTTGTGCGACCAGGTCTATTTATATCTTACCTGATCTTCCTCTGCTGAAAGAGCTGTAAGGATCGAAATAGCGAAGTTTTGTTCAAACCGTAATTTTTCTAATCTACCCTGCTTGACACCTTAAACTCAGGTCACTCTTGTACTAATTATTGAGCAGTATGCAGCAGCTGACTAGATTCCAATGACTAAGATTCAAATGACAAATTGACGACGATTCAGTGGTAGCCTCTACAGTGTGCCTTTACTAGTCCTGCTAACGGAAAGAAGTTCGCGGCTTCAGGCAAGCGTCCTTCGGGCAAGCGCTTGCTTTCTCGGGATATATTGTAAGACATCGACGACACATGGCGCTGAAACTTTGAACGTTCGGCGGCGTGCCTTCCGACTTGTTTTGTCGCTTCACGCAGCCAATTAGGCGGAGCTCCTAAAAGACGCCGGACGTGTACTGCAGAAAGAAGCCACTTCGAAGCTGAAGTTCCAAGGTTTTGAAATCATTTTTTTTTTGCCCTCGCTGATTCTTGTCAGCATAGAAGAAGCAGCACACCGTATCGTCTTCACCGCTTCGTGACGCGCGGCTTCTTCGTGCCCCAATGTTGCGTCAGTAGATTTTTCTTTACTTCATCCTTTTGAGCCTGTTTTATTTACCCTCCTTTTTAACGGACCTTCTTCCCCTTGCTGAAGGTTGTTGTGCTCACCCCGCGTGCCGGGTTGTGACCACAGATATTAAACGTCGTCATGACATCAGCTTTACGGCACTCTGCGGTACGGTACTCCTTTTTTTCTTGTCTCGCAGTTCGCCCCTCATTTCCTAGTTTTTTTCGCTGTATCTTCGACCTATTCGCTTAAACACGACCCGCGCCTGCTTAGGGTTCTAACCATTAACGGGTGTATATGACGCGAATTCCCCAAAGATAATTCTTTTGTTTTTTTTCTACCTGCTTTTTCTTCCTGCTGTTTTATACAGTCTTCGGCGGCGCCCAATAATACGTGAGTTACGGTTACATTTACCAATGCGGAAAATATAAGTTCAGGGTTTCTCTAAATTACGACAATCCGACTGTTTTGCGGGTCCCTAAATACCTCTTGGGTCTGTTCAAACGAGAAGTTGTTTTTGCCTAATAAGTTTACCATCTGCGCCTCTTTTAGCGTTTAAGTTGAATGCTGGTATGCTAGAAAATTTGGTTTGTTTCATAATAGGATGCTGTTACTGAATTTTGTACTTTTGTTCTTGTAGAATGCACATAATTACGATGGTGATAACGCCGGATGACGTTACGCTGGTATTATTGCCAGTTTTTGTGCTGAGTTAACAGTTTCCAGCATCGCGGGTACAAATCTCTCTCCCCCCTACCCCCCCTCCCGCGCCCCACAGAAGCTGTGCGGGCGCGTGTTGCGTTTTTGTGTGCTTAGGGAGTGCGGGTGCGCTTGCAGGTGTATAAATACGCTCTAATTCTACCCTCTTCCGCAGTTTCCTTTAAAAACAAATAATTGCCTCTAATTTTAAATTCGTAATTTTTTTCCCTCGATGGGTGATGTATAAAAGCAAACTATACTACCGAAACCTGTACAGACCTACCACACGGCTTTCGCTAGAGATGTGCGTACATTGCGTAAACACAACCTACGCGACCTACGTGCGCAGGCTGTGAAGCCCCACGAGTAAAATATTAAAATATTCCAGTGCTGCTCATGACTAAAATAAGTTACACACCAACAGAAGGAAGTGTATTTTTAAAAGCACTTCATTGTTTTCGTAGAGCAACTAGTTTTCCCGCGCTGTTTTAACGCTCGTGACAAAATTGTCCTGGGGCCCAGGCTTGCATGGTAAGTGCATCTTTCAAGTTGACTTCAGGTAGACCATGTAGTCTTTAGCTGAAAAAAAAAAAAAAAAACTCGCCATTTGTACAAGTGCGGCACGCACACACACAGCTGGCTGGCGCCGCATCTTTTCAATGTGCTACGAGTTGTGCCGCGCCTCCGCCAGATGGCGCCGCGGGTCCCGCGACCGAGAGAAGACGCAGTGAAACATCCCCCTCGCGAGGGGCACGATCAAATGCAGAGCATTTCCGGGGGCGCACGACGTTAAGTAGTTTGCGTTACGTTAATGTTGTTGCACACTTGTGGCAACTGCTGGCGAGAGAGCGCTCGTCAGCAGTAATTTGAATGAGTCAACGATATAAGGCGCGTTCGTAGCGTCCCATTCTGTGTCGGCTTTGTGGCGCAGTGGGTAGAGCACCATGTACATTGCGTTCCGCCCGCAGGGTCGAGGGATCGAAACCGGGCGCCGGATAGTATTTTTTTTTTATATAGTAGGGACAACGACGGAGCGGACTACGGACGTCAACGCGGGTGACATTGTGAGTTACTGAAATGCTCTGCATTTAAAAAGCGGTACATGCCAGCAAACCTACGTTCTTATTAGAGCTTTATGCACTGAAGCTACACATAGGTTGTGAGTTACGCCGTAGTGGGGTGAAATCTGGACACACAAGCGTTATTTTTATCCTCCTTCGCCCGGAAAGGAGTGGATCAAACCCCGAACCTTGCATGATCAGCGGCGCAGCATCTTAGGCACTGACCCAATTCCATAACGGATATGTCAGAAGCCACTCAAAAAAAGCGTTTTTAATCGTTCTGGTCTGTGACAATTGTGATATTAGCAATACTTTAATACGATATTGTTACGTGGAGGCAGATCGGACGACTTGAATCATGAGGAACGCGAACAATCTATTTACATTATTTACATAGCGGCCATCAGATAAATAGCGCAAGCTACACCAGCCCGTTCTTTGTCGTCATCGTCGGTGGTCTTTGGCCATGGCGCTGTAGGGTATTGCCCACCTATATGTCCCGTGACAATATGAAAGCATCCATTCCATATTTTATAAAGAAATCATGTTTAGAAAGTTAGCCTAGGTCACTCAGATAAAAATAGCAGATTGATATCGGCATTTTAAGATTTCCAAAATCAACAGACAGTATAATTGTCACTCACCGCACTATCACTCCCGAAGGGACCTCTTAGTCAGACCTGACTCCTGCCGCAGCTGACAGGCGTTTCTTTTTGTTTAATGAAACTCATCACCCCCGAAATGACGACCGAGTAGTGAGACTTTTTCGTTGTATCACGCTGATCTTTCCCTCAACCCTATCCTCGTCTCGCGCACCGTTCCCGTCTACCCAGCCATTCTGGGACGACTGAGAAAAATCAAAAGTGTCGTGTCTGACTTACGCCGAACCAATAGGCTCCTGAAATGGCCGATGTCGAAAGAAAAAAAGACTGATATGGGCAAATACAAATGGGAAGCAAATTTATGATAGCACCATTTCGATATCGACTGTTGTTGCTGTCAAATCTTTCGTCGTTGTGCCGTCGCAGTTAGGTCGAAGCCTCTCGCTGCCTTCCGCCCGTTTTCTCGGCTCGTACGTCGAGCCATTTTCAGCTTTTTTATTGCTTTTCTCTTCTTTATGGCGCTGCTGAATTCTGCTTCTAGCCGTGCAAAGTGAGCAGCATATTTGCATTCCCCCGAAATTTTTCTATCACCCTCGACACCTAGGTTGTGCACATTTTGCCAGGCGTATGACGCCTATCGCTGTAAGCCATGGCAAACGATGTAAATTTATGATGTGGCTCCAGTGCCGCGGACGGCGACGCTTACCGCCTGCTGACGGCTGAGGAAAGTGCGCGATCATATTGACTGCCGTGGTGGAGTCAGAGGTGACAGCGACAGCACGATTACAGGTGTGCGATTTATGCTGACGAGCCGAATTCTGTTCAGGTCTCCTTAATTTCTTCTACTGCAGCCGGGACCAAACACAAGCCCTCGCGTTGCGCAGCACTGCGCCATATCCACGGGCAGCATAGAATTGGAATAACCAGAAACTAAGTTCCCCCTCACTACAATCCGGCGGTTCTAGCATTGCGTATGTGTATGTATATGTATGTGTGCTTACTTTTGTGTGAACAACCATGCCGTTGTTTCACATTTTGGGCGCTTACAATTTTCTTCCAAAGCAGAGTCAGTCGTGCGAGATTTCAGCTGCGCTTGTACTTTTCTGTTATGCATTATAATTCCGTTTCCTGTCGGCATGTATGATAATAAGTGTAGGCGTGGACATTCCGGACGGCAACTGTCTATTTCACCGTCTGCAGGTGCTTATACGACACGTGTACTGGGAAGCTTCAGCGACACGCTATGCCTCTCATTTGCTTATCGAGTAACCTTTCCACTGGAACAAGTTAACCGCTGCATTGTAGCCTAACAGGTTGCATGCTTGCCTTTTTAAAGACTACAGGCTGCGGTTTCTGAGAATAGTGCATAAATGCCGAGAAGAAAACGAGATGGAAGGAGGAAAGGAGGAATAAAAAAAAAAACGAAAGGAACGGCGTAAATTGCAAAAGCGAAAAGGGTGTTCGACCTTTTTTCGTCGCTGTTGTGGTTAATCACTTCACGTCGCCGCCGTGGTACGCGCTTCTCCGGAGCATGGGATCTCTGGTCTCGAGGGTCTCGTCAGGGATCGAGCTATGTTCTTTATTTCTCCCGCCCTAAATTAATGAACTCTGTACGAGTCAAGTATAGCGTCGGTAGTGCCTGCCTCACAGTTAAGCGTCATGGCCGCCGGGATATCGTTCTCGTTAGGTTTCCCGCTCACTTAGAAAACACTGTCTCGTTGACGCTATGGCTGGCTTTCTTCTGACGGGTGCTAAAACACTTTGCGAGACATAGTCAACGGAAATTATTCTACGCGTTAAATACTCCGTTGTGCATGTTTTTTGCACCGGGCTACCAGCGGCCAGTTTTAGTTCCTTGTGACTTTCTTTGAACACACGAAGCTTGTGGAAGTGTGCCTAACCAGGCTAGACTGCAAATAAGCAAGAATAACTGGGGCGAAAAGAAACTGCAAATGCTTAGAAGTGCGCACGAAATTGAATATATACTAAGCTTCGGTCTGGCGCTGTTGTACGAAAGAAAGGAGGGAAAGAAAACACAGCAGTGGAGCTCTTACCACGGCGTTACTGATGACATCGCGTACGCTTCCTTCTTACGCTGTAACCTGCCCTTATAATACGTTATTGTTATCAGGAAAAACACCCAGAAACATAAACGAATAATTTAGTCGTTGGGTAAAACCTCAGTCACTGGTCCACCCTCGGCTTCCCTTGAATAATCACTTTAAACCTGCAAATCAACTTGACCAAATGACAAAATTTCGGAGGCAATGAACATATGATATGGTTGAATCACATTCGAATTGATTTAGAAGAACAGCAAATAAATCTTTAAAGTGAAATGTTCCTGGGCACTTAATGCATGAAAAATCGTTCACTGGAACTCGGTTAATCAAGAATTTTGCGTAAACTTGAAGACTTTTGAAATCTCCAACCGATCGCGTATGGGCTCTACGTATTTTTAATCGACTCGATGATGTCTCATGGTATTTAAGGTAAACCAACATTCAGAGTTCCTTTTTGCACACCTGCTTGCATCAAAAAGTCCCACCACTACAGTTGCGTTCCACACTGGTTGTACCTCCCGGCTAACGCGCACCAGGAACGGACGGAAAACACTGAACACTGTAGAAGAGTTGCATACCTGTTTTAGTATACTATTTCACAGGGTAGGGGAACCAAATTTCCATCAGTTTCCGCGGGGTTCGGGGTGGCCAAAGAAACAGACAGCATTGAAGACAACCGAAATTACACCTGCTGCGGAAGTTTCCAATCACTGTCGGTTTCGCTACGTACCCGTGGAAGAAATTTTATTTTAGCATTTGACACGTACCTTGTTACAAGGAAACAATTATGCGGGAGTGCGTCACGAGGAATCGTCACAGCCAATAATACTACTGAGTTCTCATTAGGCGGGTTACTGACTCCTCCCACCTATATTAATGGTACAACGTAATAAACAGGGTAAAAGACACGCCAGTAACACACAGTGGCGGTCGGACTACTCCGCAGTAAAACGGGAAACGTAGAGAGGGCGGACGCTCAGTCTTGTTCTTTGTGAAAAATAATGGGTCCTGAATAGTGGTCCCGCAATACCTTCCTCGGAGTAGGTCAGAGTCATGTTTCTAGTAATATGCAAGAGTGAGCACGACGTTTACGGCTATAAAAACAACTAAAACTGCCATTTTGTGGCGATGAAAGGTAGTAAACTGTGCGCTGGCATGCGCTTGCTTTGCGAACCTAGTTGCCTAAGTCCCCGTAGTATTCCTCTATTAAGAAGCCTCCGTAAATTCCCACTAAGATATTTCCTACATTCAAAGCTTTATAGCGGCAAGCGGTGTTTAATGGATAAAGCAAGTTGAAGAAAGCAGGAGAATGCATGAGGGCAAGCACTTTTTAGCTGATCTGCGAGCCTAGATAAAGACGAATGCTCCTTAAGAATTCGAGGGACGTGCAATTTATCTTCTTTCATTTCTGAGCTAAGTCCTTCTAGTCTTCTTTACAAGCCTATTTATTTTATTTTCTACAACGAAACAGACACCAGGCCGCTAACAACCTTGGAATATATTTGTTTGTACTAGAATTCGGCCACGACACCACTTTGACCTTTTTGGGATTCCCGGGCAACTGTTTTTTTTTTATTTATTTATTTCGCCTTGTTACACCCCTAAGCGTACGACATTCATTACCGGGCCTTTACGGCCGCGACTGCTTCGAACGGGACCCGTATCTATCGACCCTTTTAGGCGACGTCTCCTCGCTCCCGTCCCTAGCCTTTGATTGCCCTTGGAATTTGTCACGGGCAGGTTTAAAAACGGCTGCAAATGTCTCTTGCTTGCTTAGGAGAGCGCTGTGGGGGATAGGTCACAGGGTGAATTGCGGCACCAGACACCTCCTTTGATACACTGCTGATTGTTTACCACCGCCATTTTTATAGCGTTGTTGCGCCGGGCTTAGCCTTATTTTTTAAGGGGAGGAGGAGGGGGGGGGGGTATTGACGCAGAATGTCTTGCGCGGTGCCGTCGGCAGTATTCTGTGCGGTCCATGAGGATGACGCTAGTCCGATGTTGCTGTAGCGTAAGTGCGCGGACACATCCGCCCAGCCATGGTGTAAGCACTGTAAGGGATTCCTGTGTTACACTGTCAGGTTGTGTAACACGTTGAGCTTTTGTATTCTTTTCACAGAATTAGGATACCGCTTGTTGTACTAGAATTTGCGGCATTTTAGGCATTACGCGAAGCGCGTTTAAATGCATTTACTCTTCTTGTGGTTGACGGGTGCCGTGGAGATGTAAATTCTGGCAACCAAACGACCAAAAGCTGGCATAGGAAGAAAAATTCACTGATCGTTCAACTTTGAGAAAATGGGTGTCCACTGAATCAGTATTGGTGACTCCACGGTACGGCAGCACGAGAACAGTTGCATCACATTTTAGATAAGTTTTAAGACGAAAGTGTTTAATGCCGGGGTACACAGACCTCACCGGGGTAATATCCGTCACGGAAATGACATTACCAGAAATAGTTCCATTGGCGCGGCGGCGCTAAGATTAGAGCCCATGATCAGTCTAGGCGCAACGGGAGATGTGAAGCGCTCTGCTATCTGAGCCATGAAGCCAAGCCCGGATAGCTGAATGAACGCGCCTTATGTCCTTCCCTCTAACTTCTCCATTCAGATGGTGCTGCCGTCTAGGAGAGGTGAAGCGAAGTAGTGCGTCATGATGCTAATAAGCGCCGATTATTGGCGCCTCGATAGAGCAGCGTATAGCAGCGGAGGCTGCTGTGTTTATCCGTCGGCGCCTATGTGGAACGCCGCTCAGCTTGCGGAACACCGCCGCCGCCGCATTCCACAAGCTGAGCTCGTCGCAACGCAAGCGTCTGGCATACACGCCACGGCGCAGGACCAATATGGTCGCCCCTTCGCCGAAGCGACCCGCAAGCAGGGCGTCGCTCGCCAAGCACACCCACAAGACTGCCGCCGATCCGCAAATCCTGCTCCTTTCGCTCTAGCAGACCGTGACTTCCCCAAACGATTCGCTGAGAACCCGTTCGGTTTCGTTCGCGCGGTTTGCTAGCGCCTGGGGTTTCAATTGGATTTACGCAATGCTCCGGGGCGTGTAATCAGTGTCCAATGTTGATGCTTCTAACGGTGCCATACCAACGAAATATAAATACCGATGCGCAACTTCATACCGACGCACATTAAAAATTCTAATGCTCCTGTGAAGACGCATTTCATTTTCGTGTTTTACCAATTCCTATGAAAGGAGGATCAACCAGATTATTTGGGGCCGCTGCGTCGTCTCCGTCTTGACGCTCTCTCTTGTGCTTGGCGCCGTTCGTGGCCCATTCCTCCTCCCTCACCGCAGGATTGGCGTGACTTTAACGCTTGCGCACTCGGTGCCGCGGCTCCGTTCTGCTTCCCGGGACGCTGGATTGGCCCGACAATGGCTTTCACATTCGGTGGCACGGGCGCGCCCTCTCTCTCGCCGCCGCGTTCTAGGATATTGTACTGCAATCGTATTCGTGAGCAACTATTTTCTTGCGGCCTTTGTCTACGGTTGTGGTCCCACTTCCGGCATTTCCCTAGCCGAACGGCTCGCCGGCCGATATCGGCGGGGTGGTCAGACGCCACTTGCGGACGACGGCTCAAAGCCCCCAGCTTCCGCGCAACGCCCAGGTAAGGCGACCCGGCCTCGCTCATAGCAATTTAAGTGAAATAAAGGCGTGAAACAACAACAACATAGCCTCCTGTATAACTCCTTTATTCATGGCAGAGCTCGCGTCCACGCAGTGCGTCATGTGGTCCGGCCCGAACCAGCTGCGGAGAGCGCATGCGCAAATCCCGGCAGCGGCGGCGGAGACGGCGAACGCGGCCGTTGGCGGAGGTTGGCCGGCGAATCACGCGATAAGTTGCCTAGGGTACAGCGCAGCTACGGTCAAATGAAGGTCAAATTTACCGTGATGGCGAAACCGCTCGACGAGATTACTAAAGCCTCTATTTAAAAGCCATCCACCCTAAGTAAGCATATCAACTCTATAAATTTGAGACTAACCTCCCCGTTCACATAAAGGCAATAAGCTTGCGTAAATACACAAACTAAACACGGAACGACAAGACAAGCTTACATGAGAAAGCCGTTATGGTCCATCATTGGCAATGGCGGGCCTGTTTTAGAGGCAGAACGGCGTGCAGATTACGTGCAGAACGGCAGATTATACTTTTTTGCGCCTACTTTTTTTCTCTTAGGGAAATGGTGGGTGGCAGCGCAATCAGAAGCACAGTTGCATTGCCACAACTGGAAGAAGGAGGAGGGGGAGGAATAAACTTTATTTTTATATTTGTTCTGGAGTAGTGGCAACGGGGGTCTTCTTAGTCCAGAAGTCCCTGGCCAGTCGCTGCTTGGCTGGCCCTTTCGGCCAGCCTAAGCTGATCGCCGGGGTCCGGGCTGGCTATCATGCCTTCCCACTGCTCATGGTTGGAGGAGGGGGCGGTGTGGGACGGGGGGGGGGGGGGGGGTAAGGTGGGGAGGTTAGGGATGGTTTGTGGGAGCACGCCCAGATTATATCCTAGAGTGTGGGGTGGATGGCTTGGAGGAGAGTGCCGTGCAGGTATGTGTTCGTTTCAAGGCGGCGGTAGATGGTGGCTTCTTCCATAGTCAACTTGTCGTTGGGCGGTGTTAAGTTGCGGCGTTGGAGGCGGTAATTTTCGAAGATATCTTCATTTTTTATTTGTTCTACCACTTTGTTGCATGACAACTAGGGGCTCTTTGACTGCACCTAGTGCCGTTCAGAGCTTCCTCGCAGGAACATAAGAATTATATCCCCCTCTAGCTATTTAAACATATCCTCCAATATATACGGCGCTCTGGTTCAAACACGCAGCCTTCGTCCCCCGTCCTCGCACTCTGTGGTTAGCCCAAAGCCAAACATCAGTCGCGGTTTAAGAGACGAAGCTCTTCATATGCACACTGGACATGCATACCACGCGGGCTTGTTAGCTGACGCCCAAGGATATTTGCAGAGGAAAGGGACGCACAGGACTGCTTCATCACCTCTTCCCGGCTCTGATGGACGTTGTTGGCATAGCGACGAGTGCACTTGCGCGTTCCTCGCTGCCCGACACTCACGCTCGACACTGCTCCGCGGCGATGTGTCTTTCATTGGGGTGGGTGAACACGGGATGGTCCCACAGTGGTAGTAAGTGGCTTGTAGTCGACGATAGAAGGAAAGTGATGACACGTTGTTTGCTCCGTCCACTCCCTACCGAGGAGGACATCGGGCGATGGTACGGCTTGCGTGTAAACACCTGCCTTCTGTTTATTCACCTAGGTTGTGGTAACGTAGGGGGCTAGAAAAGAACAAGGGACAGTTGAATGTATTTCTATCTTGTCTACAAAGAGAATTTAGGCGCGTAGCGCATATCCAGACTGCGGTAGCTGTACCCATAAACAGACATTGCGGATTGCGTCTAAGGGACGCAAGATAAATATTCTGAGCATTCGCGTTTCAGAACCCGCTTATCGATTATCCACGTGTGATATTGGGCCAGATGCTGGGATGAAGCGAAGGCCACGCGAGCTCTCCTATGAACCCCAATCTCCATGTCGTTTTGCACCGTACACTGCTTCGTCGCTGAGATATTACATACTGCTTCCCGAAGGCGTTTTTTAAGTATTATGGGTGGAGATTTTAAGTTGCCTACTTTGCGGCTTTCTCTAATGGAAATATTTGGTAGAAGTGAAGGGGGTCAGCCTTACACTGCCCCATTCATTATAGCGAGCTGCTTTCTTTTTTACGCACGTGAACATCAGTAAAAGCAATCAGGAACGCATAACTACAAGGATGGACCCTTTAATGGCAGGTAACGTGGGATGTCGCTGTGGAGTTGAAAGCTTGTAGAACTGCAAACTTTGGTATTTTGCTATATTTCAGGGCAGTTCATACCCTCGGCTGCAATACTTTGGGATGATGTAGAATTGCGCTAATTACATCCGTGGGCTCATAAGTACATGTCTTGGATTCGGATCTTTTACCACATTCGTGTGGCACGGTTCTCTGTGGCAGTTCGTGCTTCCTGGGGGACATGTATCCTTTACAATGCAAATGATCCTGGATCAGGAAAATCACTACAGGCGATTCTGCTGGCGTGCCTCCAACACTTTCCTGCGCGTTTCTTAATTCAGCTCCTTTGTTTTTCAAGTGGGCGCTCCCGATGCTCCGGAGTCGCCTCCGGGCTTCGAACACATCGTTTCCTGATAACCCATTTCTGTCCTGTCGTTATAAGCGCAGCGCCACGGCCCCACCGCACAGGCGATACAATAAAAGTGGCTTACAGTACTGATTTCCTTCGTGCAAAGGTGTCCCGGGTCGGCTGTGTTTCTGAAGGGGTAATTCGTTACTAAGAACTCGCCATCTCACAGCCAGCTCGAGCATTAGCGCTAGCCTGCACTGGATACTGCATTGTCCTGGCTTCGTCACCAGTGGAGTCGAAGTTCCTTCATTGTTTTGGGAGATGTTGTGGTAGCGCAGCGTTAGCCAACCTATTTCTAGATCAGCAGGATACTCGTACCAAACGCGATGTTCAGAAGTTGTTTTCAACGCAGAATTTTATGAATGTCGGACTCCTGCGAGAAATACGCTAAGGCAAAAATGGTTCTAATCGCACAAACGTGTGTCCCAGTACACTACCTCTGACTTATAGACGGGTAGATATCACACGCTCATGATAGAACGAAAGTTCACCAAGGATAAAAACAACTTCTAGATTTTAGAGTCCTGCCAACATCTTCCCGTGCAACATGACTTATAGGTAAGTTTTTCTTTCGCTGTTTCGCCGTTACGTAGCCAGCTTTTTTTAGCGCAAATTATACCCTCGACATTCCTTTTCCGTATTTCCGTATGAATTTCTTCCCTTTGATGGGTGGGGGGATTGAAGGGGGTGGCGTGGTTTTATACCAACAAAATCACACTGTTCTTTATTCTGCTAAGGGTTTAAGAACTCTTCGTTTACCGTTTTAAACCTTGTTTGTAGCGTGCCGTCTAGTCTCACTTCGCGTAATGAGCACAGGCGTCGAGTCAAACCTCCAACATCACGTCAGGAGCGCGTCCTTATTTCCTCGCGAATCTCTCCCGGGAGTCGCGTTTGTTTTTGGCTACCGCTCGCGGTAACACGGTGCCCTCAACCCGCGCACAGCGCTCGGAAGTCTTATCCCGTACGCTCCTCGTGCTTTTCGGCCGCCTTCCCTTCGACTACGAGCCACGGTACTCCACCACCACTCTCCCCCACCTCGACCAACTTCCCCGACCGGATCGTTACTTATGGCAGCTAACAAGGCCCGCGAGTGTTGTTTGAGAATTCTGCACGCTCGTCGCACTGCTACCTTCAAGGATAAAACAACGCTGTTGGCATCACATCCGAGGTGGAGGCCACCGCTGTTAAAGCGCGCAGCCGACGGCGCGACTTGAGTGAACTGCGGGTTTCATTGGCGGGAGACAAATCGAATTAGCATTCCGGGTTTCACTTTCCTCCTTTTAGTTTCCGTATATTCATAGGCTGTGTTACGCTGCTTCCGGTAGCACTGCTGACTCTCCGACCCACGGAGTGGCATGTTGATGAGATCGTGTGGAAGGGAGAAATCAGGCTTGCAAAGGAAAGGGGGTGTCCACGAGCTAGGCCTTTTTTTAAAGTACATACAAACAAGAACAGGCATTGCAGGCTTACATTTGCATCATAACGGAGAGAGCACGTATATTTTGTATCATCGACTTTTCTTACATGGGGCATACGACCAAACTTTCCAAGTTATGTTCATTTCATGAATTATGAGAGTAACGTATATGCCACCGATGCCATGGTCGTAGCCCTGCCACGTTAACATTTTAAGCAAAAGAAATTGTGCAGCTGTTACTTAACTGATTGATAAGAATTTATTGTTTTGTTGATAGGTTTTTTATATTATCAAGGATTTGCGGCCCGTGTTTGTATTAGGACACAGGTAACCAGCAATAAATATCAGCAGCCCACTTTATAGCAAACCCGAATATGACTTGTGGTTGGAGGCAGGCGTCCTCGAAATTTTGTTTTAGATTGCTTGCTGTTATGGCTCACATCCCCTCGCGGCTGCTGTGTGCTTTAATAAAGTTAGAACGAACATAAACTCGATTTCAAGTTAACGACAAAAAAGCTTTCCTTCGCTTGACCATGAGAACCCGACTTCCCGCCATAAAAACTGATATCTCAGTGCCCGTTATTGGCCAAGACCGGTATATTTTTGCCGAAGAATGACCTTTAATTTAAGATTATATGCATAGGACATCAAAGCGTCTGTGCTCTTTTATTTCGTTAGCGTTTTCAGTCACTGCGGACTGCTTCAAGGGCCCCTCTTGTCGTCATAGGTATTTCGGGTTCACGGTATCCGGCCACTATAGTCACGCCTGCAGGCAGCCAAACAGGCGCTTCGAAACGATAGCCGCTTCCCCTGGCCAGTTTTGAACCTTGGTCACTCATGTTACGAAGCCAATGCCAATCCCATTACGCAACAAAGGCATACGTACCTTATATGGAAAATGTTGATGGTGATCTTTGCGTTCCGCCGTTTGCAAGGAAGGTGCTGCTGCTAGGCCGCAAATAAGTACACAATAGTGTAAAACAAATAAAAGAGTTAACGCGTCTAATTACCTCAAATTAATAAAAACTCCATTCAGTACGTGTCTTTTTATAGGCAATGTCACGGATTTCGGTGTCCTCTCTTGATGACTTTCGGTATAGCCACCAGGCTGATAGTGAAACTAGTCAAGACGGGACGCCACAGTCCCTTTGGCGAATCACTTCTCGGCACTCGACAACCTTCACGTAGAGTAAAACCGCTTTAATTTTTTACTGAATGTGCGTGCTGGATGGCTGGATGGCTTCCTGATATGTCCCGCAAATGTGCTGACAACGGAAGCTGCGAAGGTAATGGGGAAACCGACGGTAGCCGTACGCGTGCTTTTTTAGTTGCATGTTTCATATCCACCGCAGCCTCAGAGAGGATGTTTTTAGATGCGACGCGTCTCTTGCTCTCGGGCTTGTCCCTCCTGCGTCGTCGTCGCGGCGTCCGTCCACATCCCTCCTCCGTTCTTCTCTCCCACAGCTGTGTGCAACACTCTCACTCCGGCTCATTAACATACCACAGCTGGCGCACTTGTTTGGCGCGCGCTTCGCTGCGTTAACAACTGCTCCAGTGCGCGCAAGTGCGCGCATGCGCGACTCTCCTCCGTTGTCTCCTCTCCTTCAATCGCTGTGATTATAAAGCGGGTATCGCGCCGCGGCGGTTCAGTCAAGCGCTCGCTCTCGCACTGACGTGACCTTGCTTTGACTACTTCGTTGAACCCCCCGATGCGTCGCATCACACCAGGGTTCCCTCGCGCGACGCAAAAGTATAGGTGATTCATGTGTGTGCGTGTGTGCGTGTGCGTGTGAGTGTGTGTGTGTGTGTGCGTGCGTGCGTGCGTGCGTGCGTGCGTGCGTGCGTGCGTGCGTGCGTGTGTGTGTGTGTGTGTGTGTGTGTGTGTGTGTGTGTGTGTGTGTGTGTGTGTGTGTGTGTTGCAAGTCGTGCTTTGCAACTTACTGAACAGCACGCAGAAATAGTACGAGCAATCGCAAAAGAATGTATTCCACGACGGTACTCCTAAAGTGTGTAACCGTATTTGTAAATTATTCATCTTTCGGCACTTCACATATTTTCGACTGTGTCCGTCCGGTGCGACCGGTTAGACGGCCATGTGAAGGAGCTTTAATTTACACTACCTAGAGGTCTGGCTGCCCTGTCATGAGTAGGAATTTTGGCGTAAAGGCCTGACTCGTAACGGAGGTATAATGAGTGGATTTGGCACTCGTGTTGTTCAGAAATAGGTAAAGAACAAATAACCCGTCACGTTACCCCAACCCATCTTGTGCACAATAACTGATCTTAAACTGTTGGGCGGAAACTCAGAATATTACTGCCCTTGCGAGAAGGTTTGTTGACTGTGGTTAGTGCACATTAGAACAAGCGGTTACAATAGAAAAAGATCGCATTTTCTTACCCTTGTTTGCCATGAAGTTCTATATACAAACGTGGGAACCGACACAGGCCCTCTCGCTGAGTCTGGAAGATGTGGTAGGTGGAATCTTCACCACAGCATAATATCCATAACTGCTGCAGAGGCAGGTGAGCTAGAGCCTTTAGTCCTCGTGGAATACTCGAGAAAGGTGGATGAAAGTTTTTTCAAGCGCACTGTGCGCGCGATAAGCTACATGCATTGTCGGTTGTATGAACTTGTTTCCCGCCGTTTGTAGGGGTATTTTTTTTTTACTTTTAAATGCAGAGCATTTCTTAGCCTCGCCTGTTCCTGCGTCGGACGGTGTCAACAGTTTCGCGTCCGCAGCAGGTGCGCCTCTCCTTCCCTCCTCTCTCTCAACAGCAGCTGGCGCGCGCATGCGTCGTAGTCAGCCCGTTCGCTCCGTCGCGGTCTCGGCCTAACAGGTGCGTGATAGCAGCGCGGTGGGGCGCGGAAGGGCGCGCGCTGCTTGCGCATGCGCGCTCTCCCTCCCGTACTGCTCTCCCTCTACTGCGCGCGCTGCAAATATAGCGGCTAGCGGTCGCTCGTGTTTCAGTCACTGCGTTGCACCTTCCTTCCTTGGTTGACGCTCGTGCCCACGTTTACTCGTGTCTGCTACTCCAGCATCACGGAAAAAGCGATGGAAGCAACACTGCCTTCAACCAGTACTGAGGCCTCAATGCTCTGCATTTACTCGTGTTCCCCTCGCGGGAAGGCGCGGGAATTTTTTCATTTCATTATTATGCCGTAGGACATATGAAAAAAGACAGAGGAACTGTAAGAGAAAAAGTTAGGCATGTGAGGGAAGAAGGTAGACATGAATGTCAAAGGCAGTAAGGAACGCAAGGGGATTGAATGTAGAGTTGTTGGGCAGGTATATAATAGACAGACAAAGTTAAGTTTCGTGCATAAACTTTATTAAAGGCTGGTAGCACGTGATGTCGTGCACCCAGAGGAATGGTAGTCTAGTCTGGCTTATCCAACAGGAGAGAGCAGCCTCTCTGAGTACATCCACTTGAGTGGTCGTTGTGCCCAGGCACATCTTCGGCAGATGCTTGACATCTCTCTCAGCCACCGAGCCAGACATTTGTGACAGGAGTTTGGGTCTTCTGGTGTGGCTGCCCGAGTCCTGGTGACTGCAGATGTGAAGGCCACCCAAGCTCGAAGCCTGTTCATGTGACTCCCTTTGCTGAGCCCATGCATAGCAAGGCGAAAGACAGGCGGGCGCTTGTTTCAAGATTGCGCTTTCAATCGTGCTGCGGCTACTCCTACGTGTCCAATTAACCGATTTTCCCCTTTGCATGGTTAGCTATGTCAGCCCCGCGGATCATTCTGTCATCACGAGGGAGAAAGGAGGGAGGAGCGACGTCTTCTTCGGAACAACCTTCTTCTTCCACGACGTTTTCACCACCGAAGCGGATACAAGCCTGGAATCCGCGTCATAAACAGAAGGAGAGCGGGGTGGTTTCGTTGTTACGAGTAGCAGACAAATACGTTAGGAGCCCTGAAGCTTACAATAGCCAGCTTGTTGGCCAGGAAAACCATTCAAAACGTGGAGGCAGGAGTGAAAATACTACCGGGAGATTAGACCATATACATTTCGCGAAAGTATCAGCACCTTCATCGAATGGATGCAAAAGCTACAGATATCAGAAAATCAAAGTCGCTCCAGCTTGAGGGTGACAGAAATGAGGAGAAAATAAACACATGAGACGTAGGGGCGGTGCTTCGGACCCTAAATTCCCTGGGGAATTGTTCGAGCCATGTATACTGGAAGGGCATGGCTGTGGCACGGTGGTGATGACGGCAACAGATGTCATTTGTCACCGCTTGGCTCGCTTACTCCGCTTCTTGCATGGCTGAAGAACAAATCGTGTTTGGCTTCCTCCTGCTCTTTTTTTGGCGCAGATCATTACGGGCTGTTCCTGTGAGCGGCTATTTCCTAACGCTCCCCTTGCGCACTGTGCTTCGACGGGGGCACACGCGACCACACGGAAGAAAGATACCAATATGTGCGTTGGCCGAGCACCTTATTATGGTGGGCTTTGCGGAGTCTCGTTTTTCATCCTCGTGCTTTATTACGTTACCCGACTAAACCCTTATCAAATCAGTTCATTTCCAATGAGTGTGGTATGCAGGTCAAATAAAGGTCAGCGTTATCATTTCCCCTTATGAAGGAAATGTTATGAAATAAATGTTCGCCTTATGAAGGAAGGAAGGACTTGTGCGTAAAGCTCTACACATGGAAGAGCGTCTAGAGGCTACAACAGGCGGGATCCGCATTCGAGAACGGTCCGGTGTTCTGCCGAGACATGACGACCAATGGCGAGAGCAGATTCCGAAATTGCTTTATTCAGACATTATGGAAAAGGATTTACAATCACTCATATACTCCGGCGGAAGCCTGCTCTTAAGACGCGTCTTTGAGAGCAGCAACGATTGAAGGACACAAGTTTGACAGGACGCCACAAACAGTTACATTTTTGTCGACTGGTGTGACCACACTCCTGGCCTACACGTAACGTAATCAAATGACCGACTTCAGAAAAATAAACTTATTTCTAATTAGTCCAATCTCTCCACATGAATTCTTACATTTTCAAGCTTTCTTGTGCTTTGCACCTCATCTGCTGAAAGCTGTTTTTTTCTCAAATGTTAAAGCGAAACCCGAGGTCAGCATTTTGCAGGTTTAACTCAAACTTCATCATGAATACAATAAATTATTGGAACATAGTTCGCTTATTATTTACATTGTGGGAAACATAAGCTTGCTAGGGCCTCAAACACAGCAAATAAAGCAGCAAGGTTTGTTATCCCAGTGTACAGGCGCATTTTCGCCTGAGAACTTTGGAATGCGGCTTCGAACACTTCAAGCTGTTCTTTTCCGTTTTGTAATCCATAGAGTCGTTCATTTGCCACAACATAATTCTGCTCCAATGCCTCTATAACTCGCATGCTCATGTCGGTCTTAACAGTGGTTCATGTATATAACTGCATGCATATGGTATGACAAACTGAAAGCAAGTAATGCACTTTGTGTCCAACCATGGTAACAGTGGATACAGCCCGGTGGTACCTGCAGCTGCAGATGGTACTTTGTGTCTGCCGTCCTCATTTTCCTCACTCCGGTTCTTTAACGCTGCAACTATTGGGGCACACAAGTTGCCGAGTGCACAAAAAACTGTCAGAAACTTGTCAAGCGCAGTCAGGCCATCCCCCTCACCAGCAACATAGTTAATAAGCGCAGTAAACTCAAAGAACACCAACTTATTTCTGATCAGGCCAATAAGACGGTCCACATGGAAATAACATTCGCAAGTTTCCTTGTTTTTTCCACGTCTTCAGGCTACAGCAGCGTCTTCCATCTTCTGTACGCTGGGAGATGGCGACGCGCACAATAAAAGTCAACACGGTCCTCTATGTGTTGAACCCCCTATCTGAGAGGACTACATCACCAGGGACCAAGTTTTCCAATAAGCCACAATGTTCTGTAATGTGCTTATCAGTGACACTGCCTCCACAACCTTCTGTAATGTATGTTACTACATCCTGTGGTGCAATTGCAATGAGAAACTTTGCAGTGTTGCTCCATTTATATGCTGACCATGTTTCACTTCTAGAAAGCAGAGACGACGGCCTTTCTATCTTTATTTCGAAGCAGTCGATAATTGGCGCCACTTTTGATCCAAACGAATCAAAGAAAGCTTGTGGCCTAGTACGCTGCAGTGCCTCACGCCCTGGCCAGGTTATGTTAAATTTAAGCGGACAATATGCAACATTCAGCCACTTGTCAAAAAAACTCGATACTGTTTCGTGAGAAATACTGAAGCGGAAGGCAAGGTCAGCGTTGAAACGGTTCACTTTAATTTTCATCATAAAGAGGAGGAATTCCTCGAATTCTTAACAGTCTGTTGTTGATGCTGTGCGGTACAGTCCTCTGCAGAAGTTTAAAGATGGCTAAGAGAGCAGCGAAGTTGGCCAGTCCTGTGTAAAAAGTGACCTTACTTTCACAACTCCTGAATGAATTTTCTGAGATGTCGAGCTCCTCCTTCTCGATACGGGTGGCATAGAGGCACTGATTTACTGAGATGCAGTGTTTCTCCAGCAGTTGAATGTCCTCCATAGTCATCTCTGTCTGCACTGCAACACCTGTATGAAAAAAAAATGTCACAGGTTTGAAACGACGCCATCACTTCGGCTATCCACACAAACGTTGCACAATACGCTTGCAAGGTATTCAGCTACACGCCATAAACGGTCTCGAACTTCACTTGCCGAAGCAGGATTTACTCACCTGTGTCATTTTCGTCACTTTTGTCGGCATCGGATTCTCTAGTCGAGTGCGGGGAGAAGGGCCGATCGGTACACGGCTGGATCCCTGTCGCTGCCACGTCGGCCTCGGCACTCCGTTTCTGGGCTCCCGCTTCCCGCTTTTCGGCATCCGCATGTCGTTTTTCGGTGCGTCGTTTTCCTAGACGTCGATGTCATGAGCGATCTGTGTTCTTGGCGCTGTAGCCGAGCAGAAGCGACGGAACCCAGTCAGGGTTCGTCTCGTCGAACAGTGTAGCTGGCTTTTTTAAAGAATGCAAAATGAACAACATTACAAAGCTAACCTTTCATTATATCGCAGTTATCCCGCTCTCAAAGTCGAAAGCAATTGTTTACCTGTAATGAAGTGCGCGCCCCAGACTCCCAGGTTGAGGTTCTCAGTGTCCAAGTTGGCTTGGTTAATGCAGGCCAGCCATAAGCTGCACCGCTTCGTACTCCACGCTTTGGTGCGTACGCACTGATTCTCCATGATCTTCGGTATTGAAAAGAAGTGGCTGTTTGTTGGCGTTTTTCTCCCGCGGGTGTCACTGCAGTTGTAACAACCAAATTTGGCGCACATGACCATGATGACAACATGGCTTGCCAGGCTAGCAACGGCTGCGAGAAAACGAGCTATTCCCGTGCATGGCGGACGCATACCCCAGAGCTCCTTTCACTGACTCAGTGAAAGCCATCTATTGAGAGTTACTCAGTGCTGTGTCAGGGAAGTACAACGCGTCAAACGGCTGTGTTAGGCTGTGCCAGCCGGAAGAGTGTCGCACTAGCCGCTTTGATGTTTACGTGTTCGTTCGTAACTTTAATTCCCGCCCCCCCCCCCCCCTCCTTACTGCTATAAAAAGAGTGTGCCCTAAATTTAAGCGCCCATTGCTAGTTCTGCAAGCTTATAATCCCTGTTCCATTTGCGTCATTTGCGTTTGCCGGCCTCAGCCAATCGCACAGCTGTCCATAATACGTCATAGGTTCTAGTGCGGGAAATGAGCTGGTGGGTCGCATGGACATTCTCTTTTTTCCTATCAATATAGCTTATTCGAGTGAAGTGCACGTTAAAGGTGGTGTCAATGTTATCTTAACGAGGCAATATTTCGAATGACAGAACGTTGCATTTCGTCTGCATGGCCCCTTTAAAACCGAAATCACCGCTTTTCATGCCTGATATATAATGAGCACCTAGAAATACAGTGCCATCACTAGGAGAGAGATCTTTTTTGTCCCACCCACCATGGTGGCTCAGTAGCTAAAGCGTTCTGCTGTTCAGGCCAAGGGCGGGGGTTTGATTATTGGCCGCAGCAGCCGCAGCGGCCGCTTTTATGATAGAGGTGAAAATCGCCAACGTCTCTATGTTCGAGATTTCTGCGCAGGTTAAAGATCCCCAGGTGGCGAAAACTAATCTGGAGCCGTCAACTACGGCGTACCTCTTCGCCTGTGTAGCGTCGGCGCGTTAAATGTCCTCATCAAAATCAGTTAAATCTTTTTGATCTATCACTCTTGCCACCAACTGTACCCGCAACAAACCTCAAACCAAGAAGTCCATATGAAGGGCCATGGAATTATTTGCTACTAAAAAAATGTCGTAAAAGAACAACGATCGCCAAAACAAGACGAAAAAGGCGCAAAAAGTGAACAAACGTGATGCCAAACCGCCTTTAGAAAAATAGCGGGGGAGGGAACAGTAACGATGCTTTGTACCAAGCAGGTATGACTGCATATCTTACCGACTAGGTAAAACGAATTACACGGTTGTTATCTACCTACGAGAGAAGTAACAATTTTCGGAACAGTGTGGCATTTAGTACTGATACTCAGGGTCTTTCGTCTAAGCAAACACTGCGCTTAAACAAAAACGAGGTAACCGCACTATCTATACAGCGCCGCAACACAACACAGAAGGCAGGAGACAACGACGGGCGCTTATACGGACGATACTTCTGCTTTCCCGTGTGTTCGGCGCGTGCAGTGCCCAGCCCAAACCTAGAAATCAAAATGTTTTTGCCACTATGGAAGTTCTAAGAAACTAGCTCAAGTCCCTCTGTTTCTGAAGCGGGAATTGTAACCACCAGGCCACGCATCCTTGCTGATGACAAATGATAATTGCGGGTTATTTATTCAAGATTTGTAGCGTATTTGAAGGCACCACATAAGCGAGAAGAATTCACCTCGGATTGCAGGTTTTAGCGCAAGTGGAAATAGGAATTTTCAGAATAGATGCCTTTGCAGTTACACACCTGTGGCCATGCAGACGTGACGTATATATGCATACATGGATGATTGAACAAAACGGCAACGCCAGTACCTTAGGGGTACATTTGAAGGGTATATCTGCTCAAAGCCAATGCTCCCATATGAACAAATTCCCATGATCGTTTATTTTTTCGGTCAATATAATGGTAAATCTCTCGGCTGCTACACAGCAAATATTATCCTAAATATTTATTGTAGTCGCATATATCTGTATATCAACAGCTGCTGCTGTAGATCGCAACCCCTTGGCTATTCATTGGGAATGTTTATACTGTTTTCCTAGTTGCATCGATGTACAGTAAAGCGAGTCCATTGCTGTGGAATACGAAGTGAATAAAAATTAGGGAAGCTTCGCACTTGCGACGGGAAAGAACCCTTAGCGCCGCGCCGGAAATTCTTCCTGTCGCAAGTGCGAAGCTTCCCTAATTTTTATTCACTTCGTATTCCACAGCAATGGACTCGCTTTACTGTACATCGATGCAACTAGGAAAACAGTATAAACATTCCCAATGAATAGCCAAGGGGTTGCGATCTACAGCAGCAGCTGTTGATATACAGATATATGCGACTACAATCCAAAATGCCACAACCACGTTGATATGGACGCCCGCACACGCGGCACTAGAAGGCAATGAATGGGCCAACGAGGCTGCTCGAGATCTTACCCACCGAGAGCCCCCGCAACCCGGCTCACAATCAATGGACAACGCCAAGGATCGCCTCTGTGCTTACCGAGACGTGCTCGAACACTACAAAGGGGAAAGACGAACCTACCCGGCTGCCCACCCCTCGCTCACTAAGAAGCAAGAAGTCGCGTGGAGACGCCTCCAGACGAACACGTATCCTAATCCAGGCCTTTACAGGCACTTCCATCCGGATATACACGACGGCAAATGCAAGCACTGCCCAGAAATTGCGAGCTTGACTCACATGTTATGGGAATGCCCCAGTGTCCAGAAGAAAGATTTTAGAAATACCAAAGGCACATTTATTATAAATAGTAAAGAGCAATGGGAGACCGTGCTACACAGCGAAAACCCTGACATCCAGCAGTGGGCCGTCCAAAGGGCCGAAGACGCCGCCAGGAGTCAAGATATCTTGGCCGTCGTCTAAGGCGCCACGGGCCTGAATAGGCCTCTTCTTTGGACTAAATAAAGTTATTTCCTCCTCCTCGCACTTGCGACGCCAAGACTGGGTAAACAGCGAAACTTGCAGCCCCACCTGGCTTATTCTTTCTTCGGTCAAGTTTATGCATGGTTACGCTTGGAGACTAGGCCAAGTTTTCTGCATCGTGTCGTGGTTAGCACCACAAAGAACAATGAACATTTGGTCATTAAAGTAAGTACAATGTGCATGTGCCTAACGGCTAAGCGGTGAAACTTCAAGAGTCATGCGTTTTCTCAAAAAATTTGAACTCATTCGGTGGCCACCGTTAGGCATCTCTGGTCTGGCGTTTGAAAAGCTAATTGAGACGTTAAATAACGTTATCGCTTCTCAGACTTTTGGCTTCGTTCATTTTGGCGTTAATTGTTCTCTTTGCACCGTCAAAACAAGTGATAGAGCGAGCCACACCGCTACGTGTTTCCAAAGCAGCGCTTGTACCAGTGGTATTGCGCCTCCTACAGATGGCGACACAAGTCCCGCCCGAGCACGACGAATCAAAGCCGGGGTGCTGGCGTGCGCGGTGGCGTCACCGTCTGGGGAGGTTTTTCTGCGCGCGTTCGCTGCCCCAAGCACCAGTTTAAACAGCCTCGCTGTAAAAACGGAAGTGAGCAACACAATCCATAACATGTTTGCGTACAATGACGAATTGGATGGACTCTTAAAAGCCCCACTAAACCCTATTCTTTTTCACGATGCCCCCTATATATGAAAAAATTATCTTTTCTGGCTTTACACCACACCAGGAAAGCTGGTCGTCTGGCAAAATCGGAACCCACTGCTCAAGAACCATTATCTCCTGCCTACTACGCCCTCCCCCCACATAATCATCATCACCAGCTTATCTACGCCCACTGCCGGGCAAAGGCCTCTCCCAATAATCTCCAATTATCCCGGTCCTGTGCTAACTGCGACCAATTTATCCCCGCAAACGTCTTGATCTCATCTGCCCATGTAACTTTCTGCCACCCCCTGCGACACTTGCCTTATCTAGGGATTCAATCTGTTACCCTTAATGACCAACGGTTATCTCGCCTTCGCATTACATGCCCTGCCCACGTCCATTTCTTCTCCTTAATTTCTACTAATATGTCCTTAACACGGGTTTGTTCCCTGACCCACTCCGCCCTCTTCTTGTCCCTTAATGTTACACCTATCATCTTCCGTTCCATTGCTCCCTGAGTCGTCCTCAATTTAAATTGAACCCTCTTAGTGAGCCTCCAAGTTTCTGCCCCGTAGGTGAGTACCGGTAAGATGCAGCTGTCATACACTTTCTTCTTCAAGGACAATGGTAGGCTACCATTCATTACCTCAGAATGCCTACCGTATGCACACCACCCCATTCTTATTCTTCTAATTATCTCTCCTCATGGTTGGGATCCGGGGACAAAACTTGTCCTAAGTAGATATATTCGCTTACCACTTCCACTGCCTCGCCACCTATCTCAAACCGCTGTGCCGTCCCGAGGTTATTGATCATTACTTTAGTTTTCTGCATATTAATTTTGAGGCCCATGGTTCTACTCTGTTTATCCAGTGCGGAAAGCATGGTTTGCAATTCGTCCCCCGAGTTGCTCAGCAAGGCAACGTCATAAGCAAATCTGAGGTTACTGAGGTATTCTCCATTAAACGTTACTCCCACCTGTTCCCAATCCAATTTTCTGAATACTTCTTGTAAATATGCTGTGAATAACATAGGAGAGGTTGCGTCTTCTTGTCTGACGCCCTTCGTTATAGGTATTTTACTGCTATCCTTATGGAGGATGATGGTAGCTGTAGATCCATTGTCAATATCCTCTAGTACTCTTACATAATGCTCATCTACACCCGGGTTCCGTAATGCCTGAATGACTGCTGAGGTTTCGACCGAGTCAAATGTTTTCTAGCTATCCTCAACACATCTTTAAACTAGAAAAAGCTCTCAGGAAAACTAAGTGAGCCTGAGCTCAACAACGTTCCCTCACCTTAAAGAGGAACATGCAGCAGATTCTTGAATAAAAAAATATCTTACTACCTTCCTCTACCAAGCTCTCCACTCGGAACTTACTTATCACCGTGTAGAAGGTTTTCCAGGATCCACAGTACTCTGCCCATACCACGTCCTCTCTAAAATTCCCCCAACTCAAAGAGCACTTCTCTCCCGTCGTCATTTCTCTAGCCAGTACCAAGCAGTTCATCATCGCCACCTCCCTCGCTGAAACCGCCATATGCATCTTTGAACCTATCAAATATGATCCGCCCGGCTGCCACGGAATACTCTGCCGCACAGTTTATCCCAGCTGCTGAAGGTAAAGCTCAAAGAGCTCAATTCATCAAATAACTAGAAGAGAACTTGCCCACCCCCAACAAGAAATCACAATCGACCACTTCCCCACCCCTTCTACTCCCTAACAAATAGATTTAGGATTTTAAGGGGAAGTAGTCCAATGCATATGCATAAAAACTTCAACCTTGGTGCAGCTGACAACATTGACAGTTCTAAATGATTACCACCTCACCGTGAACAGCGAGTGTGTACTAAAGAATTTTAACAGGATTCCTTCGAAAAATTTAGAGCAACCCAAAAAACTCCACAAAGACGCCTTGTTCACGGGTATTGTCTCCTCCCACTTTACAGCTGATTCGCGCCCCGAACTCATTATGTGTGTTGGGCCAGTTTATGTTCGGTCGCTACTGCACGCCACAGTCAATGGATTCCTTAAACATGGCAGGAGTATGAGAGGTAGTTGGCATGTCGCGCTGCATTGAAATGGAGACACGTGTTTTCAAGTAAGAGGAGGGCGGTATTGGCGTTGTTTATTTGACATTAATCTCTGAGCATAAGAAAGAAAATGTCGGGAAGACGATTACTGACTACTATACAGAGACTGGGAATTCGAACCACCCACGAAAAAGGAGAGTTGTGTCACATCGACGCGGCGTTAGACGCATACCGCTTTCCCATTTTCTTTGCCGCTTCAAAGTGGGGAAAGAACCACATTTTTCAATTTTTCGTACATATGCAATACTCGTATAAAACCAAAGTGCAGTGTCTTCCTCAAAACTAGCTCTGTGTACACAATGTCGTGTCTCCGCCTCCCGTCATCCAGTGTTTCCTCTCGGCACTACGTGGTTTCTCCTCCGAATGGCCAATGAGCTTCTCCACGAAATTGGTTTTACTCCGACGGCGATTGAGTCGGCGGTGCTGGGCCTTTTTCTCTCTGAATTGCCCAGCTTTCACAGTTGTGTGTACAAAAGAAAAAGCTTCTTCACTCCCAGGAAAGAGGCCAGAGGGCTCCCAAATTACTTCGTACTTTGCGAGTGATGTATACCTACATTTAGACTATAGTTTTGTATTTCGCACGCTCCTTCTGTCGGGTGCCTTTCTTTCCCATGTGAGCACCGTCTCCTTTTGCTCAGTTGCCAGCGCGGGCTTTGTCTTTGCCGCTGCGGCGGGACGGTGCATTTGCTCCGGCGTACCGACCGAGATCTCGGGGGGAACGCAGCTGAGCCGGACAGGCTTTCCCATCTATTATGCATGCGGCCAGTCTGCGCACTTACCTGTGCTCGCGCGGGAAAAAACGCAAGAGCTTGCCGCTTTTTTCCCCAATAGTACGAGTGCCCATTGTAGCGTTTACATGTCCGGCCGCGCTCGCTCGCGGATGAGTGCTAGGACCGTTTATTTATCTTAATTACTAGCCGTTGCTGGAACCGGCTGCTTTGTCCCGTTTTATTAAATTAAATGGCGCACTGAGTGCGGACTGCATTAACGTCTGTTATTTTTGTCATCTTTTTGTCAGCTCAAGCATTACTGCAGTCTGGAGCGGAGTTTTTAAACAGTAAGAGCAATATTTTGTGAAGCGCAGCCGCCCTAATATAATCTTGTAGAGACTGGGCGATACATAAGCGGACTCACACTACGTGTTGCTCATTGCTATAGCTTGCGCCCTCTGTAAAAGCTAACACGTCTTGGTTTGAGCTTCAGCTAGCATTTGATTTGGCAGAGTGTCGCTGTGATAACTGGCGCTTCAAAACGCGCGTACAAAGTGGTGATAGTAGCCCCGTAACTGCAATCGAGGGAAATGTGAGTGCGGGCTTTAGGGGGGAAGGGAGTGGAGGGGGCAGTGCATATCCGGTGCTGTTAAAGAAAATATTTATACCAAACGACGTTTCCAATGAATCAAGTTCCGAGCGGGTCCTTGCCCGATCGTCGTATTTCGTTGACGTGTTGTTCGTCATGCTCTGCTTTTCAAACTGTGTGCACTAACGTTACCATCAACGTGTTTTACTGAACGACAGTAGACTTTGCGATACAGCCGACATCGAGCTTTTGCAGAAACCAATTTTTCCTGTTTGAGCTGTTTCGAGACCCTAACAAACAGGAAAAGCGGACTCATATGAGCTAGCGTGCGGAATTTACTGCAGAGCTTACGCGCTCAAGTTTTTCACAGGTATATATTACGTAACATGATATTATTGAAAATATTGGCATTTGGTTTCAAATTTTCAGGAAAATGGCAAAAGGCCAAATTCTCAACGTTATTAAGGAACGTTCCTACACATTCCCGTGGCAGCTATCCGAGCGGTGAAGTCACAACTCTTAGAACAGCACTGAACGCTCAAGGAGGCGCGCGCTTTCAAGTAGCGGCAGTTGACATGCGAAATCAGACCGGCCCGACCAGCTTTGCAAAGAGAAAATGGAAAGAAAACTATGTATGACATCACACTCGGCGCACCGCCTTGCGCGCAAGCTGAAAGTTATCGGTTCAGAGTTTTAAATGCAGAAGGAACGCATGTTTTATTTCATTATAAGAGTTAGTTTCAAATAGATGTACATACTAATCGTCACTGACATTACCCCGCCCCAGAGCCTTCGTAAGATTTCAAAGCCAGAGTTAAGCAGCCAAATTCTGAAAACCTTCCGGACAATCTGGGTTTTCTAAGTTGTTGCATAATTATCCCTTCCTCTGAGTAAAGCTCGATCAATGCTTTTATTCATTTTTGTATATTCTTGATGCCGCAAGGAGAGGAAAAGGCCACAGTATAACTAAGCGACTGGCAAAAGTCCGTCGCAAGACTCTTCGTGTTTTCCCTTAGGCCCCGAAAAGACTCAAAATACGTTCTGATTCGTTATTCAGTTATTCTTCGGGAATTCTCTGTGCAATTAATAACTAATTTTAGAAGACATTTTAGCCGGTCTATCCTGACTTTTAATTGCTGTTCTGCTGATGTTCGCCCGCATCGTGAATGCCCCCCATTGTGTAGATTAAGCTCTACAACCATCTGCGAAGACGTGAAACGGCGTTTGTATGCAAATATAAGTAAATGCAGAAATAACAAAAAAATTCTAAATGAACATTTCACTATCAAAGCATTCTTAGCCTCCAATTTTTTATTTCATGCATATATTCTTGCTTTCTTTCATCCCTCCTTCCTACCTTTCCTTCCCTTTTTTTTCTTCCTTCGTCTATTTTTCCTCTCCTTCTTGCTTTTCTTCTTTATACAAATCCCCTCAAACCCATTGCGAGCCCACAGATATACCTGACCTGTTGAATATCTGTCCCATCTCTTTTTGTTCTAGCTCTTGCACTGTTCACGGAGCAACCTCAACAGGAGGGGTGCGCTAGCGCTAGCCCCCTCTTATCTCAGAGTTTTCCTGCACACCCGCATTTGCGTTAGCACGACGGAATCTTCCTGTGGACGCCAACCTCCCCACTGACGTATCTATCAATTATCATAGTTTGGGTGGACATGCATATAATTGGGGTGCAGCACAGTAGAGAGGAGGAACGAAAGAGAAAGACAAGAAAGTTAAAAAGAAATGCGGTATTTCGGTTTAATGTGAGACTGAAAAGACGCGATCGCGGCTCTTATGCTCCGGCCAGTTGTTAATTCCGATATCGGGCTTTGAGCTCGTTAGGTTAGAGCAAAATACAATGAGGTGTTTTTTGCAGGTGCACGAATATGAAAAAAAAAAACATGCTTCAAATTGCGTATCACGCATCAGCTTTTTGTGTCGTATCACCTTGCTAGGACCTTTCTCCCCATCCTCTTCTCTTTCCCCATTTTCTCTTTAATATCTTATATTCATTGCTTTCTCTTTATTTTCCTTCTTTTTTAGCAGTGCTCTGAATATTTCCTGCAAAATGTTGCGCCGCTTTTAATTTTGAGAGACGTCGCTGACACGACCAAACCGCTCATCCCAGTTGACGTAAAAAGAAAGCGATAAAAATATTGTTATGACGCGGCTGCTTTTACTACTTCCGGCAATTTATAAACGCTGCCGAAAAAAAATGTTAAAATATGTATTCTAACTTGGTGAGAACAATATTCGGTTAAATTCCCAACCCACTCATGTATTGTTATCAAACGATGATCCAAAGAGCAATGCCCGTCTGAAGTGCCACTTTTTTTTTTGCGTGCTGTCAACACCAGGTGACGCATTTCCAGCCGAAACCACGCGCGGCTTCGTTGCCCCCCGTGTCCGAGTGTACGGAAGGCTGCGTAAGCGCCTGCATTTGGGCACGCCTGCCTCTCTCGCTGTGGGTGTTAACGCCGCTTCGAGTGCGACCCTGCACAAAAGACGTGTTCCTTTCTGGCAACGCGCTAGCAGCGTGCACTTTTACGCGGAAAAATGAATCGTGATGTACATTTGTGTCCAGGCGGCTTCCTCGCCTGTTTTGTGTTTGCGATCGGGCAAGCGTGTATTGCGCTCACGGATAGTCCACAAAAAAAAAGAAAAGAAAAGGAGAAATGCACGAAAAAAAACGAAACAAGGAAGGCAAAAGGCATGTTTTTACAACTGCCACAAGTGCGCAGGCAACCAGGGTAAGTGCTGAATCGCCATCCTGTTTTGGACTCGCAGTCCGTATATCTCTGAGAATCACTAGAATATCCAGGTTTACGACTACGTTTTGTTTTGCTGTGTGTCCGGTCAGAGCCTCCATAGTAGCGGCATGCTTTCTGCTTGCGTGTTCCTTTCCTGAAGGGACATTTCTCATCTCTCGTCCCCTTAGCTTCTATGACTGCATGCCTTTCAACATTTCCGATGTTTTGCATCCAGAAAAAGCGGCAAAAAAGGGGCGTGCGGGAATGGAAATGCATTGCGTTTCCTGTCTATGACAGCACTGCTTGAGGCGGCTGCCTAGCTTGTTTGTGTGTGTCTGTTGTGAAGGAAAGCCAGCGTCTTTGGTTGTCTCATTTGCAGTTTCTTTTCGACACCTTTATTTTTCTGCACAGCTAAACAGGCCGTGTAGGGAGTAAGTAGTTCCGCAAACCGCTTGCGAGCACTATCGAGACATCCCAGACATTTTGAAGAAGGTTTCCATAAGAAGGAATACACGCTCTAACGTAGACATTGCAGGTTCGACGTTCAACGCTATCGACCAGCCTAGTGAAATTGGTATCTAACTTGCTTTGATCATATCTTCTGTCGGTTTATTTCGCGCAACCGCAATGTTCCAGCGCAACTTGGAGCGTAATGAACGGACGTTTGAAAAATTTAAGACGTGGTGACGGCAGCGGAAAACCTCGTACGTTCACTTAAACGGGTTTTCGTTTTTCCCTGTTCCAGTAACCTGATAAAAAAACCAATGCAAGACCTCATAAAATAATAAGGAAGTCAACACTACGTCCAGCCCGGCGCCGGGGTTGAAAGCTAAAGAAAGAACAAATTTTGAGGCTTTGTGAACCAGGGGTTAAGCCCTCGAAATAAGAAGGCACTTCTTTATTTTCACAATTTTTTTATTGTACCAGTTAATGCGGTTTCAATAAAAGCCACGGAATTGGCTAGAGAGTCGATATTGAGCGCTGAAGCAAAAAAATAAATCAGAGCAGGCTAAGCTCTTGTGCGATTTGGGAAGGCTTCAGTTCAGTGTACCCCTTTCCTTTCAGGGCCGCATTTTCTCTGTTTAATTTCTTTTTAGTCTTTTGTACAGGCTGTTTATCCCATCAATCGAGCGCAGTAGCGAACCCACAACTCCCCGGCCTCTCGATTTGGTAGGCTTGCGACCGCGCCTGGAGTTTATTTTCCCCGTTTATTTTCCAACATTTCGTTCATTCAATACGCGTGCTTTAGACTTGTAGCGCCGAATTAGATGTTTTAAGAACAACGGGGTTTGCATGCGAAGACAGTTACGGGGCAACTACAGGATGGGCCAAATATAAGCGTACGATTTTGAACGTCGCATAACTTTTTGCTTTCACTGAAATAACAGCTGGAGTGTCGGAAGGTGCAGGCCGCGTACCTACCGGCTCGCTGACAATGATACTATGGCGAACGAAGGAAACGATACGTGATTTCAGCAAGCACTACGCCTGCGCAGTGAAGTTCGTTCTCTATGCGTGGGTGGACGCACGGTGCTCGGTCGACAAACTCGCCAACCGTTGCCGCAACTCGGCGCCACATAAAAGCACCTCTCCTGCTGGAACTGAAGCTGGCGTAAACAATTCGTAGCACGTTTACAAAGCGACCAGATTTAACCCAGTAAAAAGCGTCCACTTACAAGAATTCACAAATTCCTCTTCGTTCCTCGAGCACCCGGTCAGCTCTATCATTTCTACCCTCAAAACTGTGGATGGCGTGTGGGAACAACAGTTCATGCGGGAATCGAAACCGGGTTTCTAGAGTATGGGCCGAGTGCGTTACCGCCACGCTACATCACCGCGCTTCCAGCAGTGAACAAGGTTAGCTTAGTGCGGGCGGTGCTGACGGGATATCGCGTGCAGGCGAACGTGACGTCATGCGAGTACGAGAGGTGCTACCCAGCCTCGGAGAACTCTGATAGGGGGAATCTGTGGCGTGAATGTCGCCAGTCTCCCTACAGAAGTTATTCCCACCAAAATGAGCAGAAACGAAGGCAAACAAAAGAGGCGCAAGCATGATGTGGGAGAAAAGTCGTTACTGAGCATTCCGCCAGGGGATGCCATCAGGTTTTCGTAATCAAAGCGCATGAGCAGGCTCAAGTTCCCCGAGGAATTATTTATTTTCAGGAGCCACTGCGGCGCGTTTCCGCGTCTCACTCAAAAGAACAAACGTCAAAACGCGTGACATTAGTTAACACAGGCGCTTCTGGTACAATACGCCCATGAAGGCACTTGCAACAAAAGACAAATAATGTCGTTGAATCAAAGCGAACGGGATGTATAGTACAGCAGCGAAAATGTCCCCATTTTCAGGCAAAAAGCAAGATGAGCGCCAGTGTGCCAGCGGATGGACGGACGTTGGCGGGGAGTTCATTCCCAGCCGTGACTCTCTGCGGAGCTGCGTGACTGTCTTTTGCGCATTTCCTTTCACGGCTCTCTTAACGCACTAAAATTAAGCTCTTAAGTTGACTTTGTCCTCCGCAACTGTTTTTCCGGTCGTCTGGTCCAGACACACTAAGGCAGATAAAAAGACGGGAGGCAAGAAACGGATAGGAGTTCTTTCGTTTTTGTCTTTAAGCCTCCTCATTCGTTCGCACTTCTTTTTTTGGGGATCGCTCGTACTTAATCTGCAAAAAATAATATGGCTGTCTGGCCCCTTTTGTTAGTCGTGATTCGAAGTGAACGACTAGACAGTAACCCGAATAAAGAAGGACACAAGCAGGAAGAAATCAGTAAAGCTCTACAGAAGGCAGCTTTGCGACCAACTTATGTTGTCGAATTGGGGATTCCTTCGACCTGCTAAGCGCTATATTCCGTTGGTAATTTAGAATGGATTTTGAGAGCATGTCCTTTTGTTGATTCCTATTCGCGGCTGTAAATCTATAGGGAGAAAAGCTCAGTCGTTAATCCTGTTTTGAAGGTATACCTATTTATATGTGACAGCTTCTTTGAAAATTCTCGTTACTAGCAGAGAGGCAAGAATTACATGTCCAATTAACATGAATGAAAAGCGTAAGCTAGAAAACTATAGGCCTCTGAATGAAAAAAGTGTCTCACCCTTCTTGCAGCAGCCGTGCAGCTTTTAACGTGCACCTTTTTCTAGTTTCCCAGCGTAGTACCGTTATTTCATTGACTTTTTGCGTGGTGATCATGGTTTCCTTTGCCGGTTATTCTGCCTTTTGCCTGCCATCGATGGCAGAGTCAAATATCCCTGTGTTTATACGGGTGCTTTGGACAAAACATTATCGACTCATTCTAGCTGCAATGTAGAAGCCGAGATCATACGCACTGTTTTGCCGAAGACTCCACATTGAAGCCGTTTCCCCGCCGCCAGGCAAATAGGCTAGCGTAGTGCCGCCCTAAAAAAATCGATTTCCCAGTACGCACCGATGTCCGAAGACCGAACGTTGCTGTCTAGTGCAATAAAGACTTCTTAATACTTTATGAACTTGCATTTGTGAATGGGCAACAAATCAGTCACTGATGGCCCGCACACTTCACATTCGTGCTGTAATCAATTACTTTCCCATTGGGTCTTAGAAGCCTAAGCTACTCCTGGGCTACGTGGTGAGCCGTGGTGGAGGGCAACGGAATTAGTTTAGACCACACGGGGTGTTTTCTTTTTTCACCTGCTTTAAAAACAGAGGTGCCACGTATCGGCTTCCTTGAGCAGTTGTCTTCGAAAGACGATAGTTTTCTGCTCTTCTAGGGTGTACGTAACACCATATCTTCTGGCCCCTCATGCTCTTTTTCTTTCTTATTGCTCCTTCCATTATGAATGCAATTGAGGTTTAATCAATTCAATTCAAATTTCCCACGCTCTCAGCCATCTGTCGGTACTTTTTGTTCCTTTTGTGGTGGGGGTAGCGCGAGTTCGAGCTCATGTTTTGGTGTTTGCTCTTACCTTCTTCCTCGTAGACATTGTTTTTAACGCGTAGCTTTCTTTTTTATTTATTTTCGTAAAAATCGATTCGTGTATCCTCATAAACAGGAAAGCTGGTGCTGATGGTAATGTACTTAAATTCTGCCTGAATATGCCCGAGGTTCCTGAGCGCGCAATAATGTGGACGTGTACAATCCATGGCAGCCGGTCATTTGCAGTGAGGCAACACATACGAGGCAATTTTTTTTGCCTTGGAGAATTAGTGGGGTTTTTTTATCAAGCCTTCAAAGTTGCATACACTGCGCATATACGTTTGAGTCCGGGTGTTAATTTACCCTTCAGCCACCCACATTTATTTATTTATTTATTTATTTATTTATTTATTTATTTATTTATTTATTTATTTATTTATTTATTTATTTATTTATTTAAAATATTTGAAAGGCCCATTTGCAGGGCATTGAGTAAAGGGGGTTTCAAAAGTGAAGTTTTACAGAACGTACAGCCCAAACTTGACAGTAACAAAACGAAGTGGAGCATATGACGACGAGGACCGTAATACAGGTTCTAGCTGGAAATCGATAACATGAGAAGAAACAAAGAAATCAACAGCATAGTGCACACGCGAACTTACACAGAAGCATTAAAAAGTAAACCGAACAAAATCAGAGTAGTTCATAAAGAAAACAGTCAACCAAGTCAGCGTAATAATGTGGACGTGTAGAATCCATGGCAGTAGGTCATTTGCAGCAACCCAACATATACGACGACATTTTTTTATTCCTTGAAGAATTCGTGCGGTTGTCTTATAAAGTCCTGAAGTGTGCATACGCTACGCGTATGCGTTTGAGACCAGGTGTTAATTTGCCCTTCAGCCGCCACGTCCGCATTTATGCGGACGTGGTGTTCACAAATCTGTTGACATGGCTTGAAATAAACACAAGAGAAGATTAAGTAGAACCTAATTGCGTGCGTGCAAAAAGATTTTCAGCATAAAAAATATATTCGTGCACAAAGTGCGAAACTAAAAAAAAAAAAACAGAAGTACACGTGCTGTGGTACGAAAACGGCAGATTCTGTTGGTCTTCAAGCAAGAAAAGTGTTAAAAATACATGGAGGGATGCAGGCCAAGGAAAGAAAATGTGGAAAACAGTGGCAAAATCATTGTGTTCAGGAGTTGACGGAATGTATTGTGGTCTCATGCAGATGCGATACTGTCTCGAAGACCATTCCACTAAGCTATGGCACGAGGAAGAGCAGATGAATTGAACGTACCAGTCGACCCATATAACCACGTGAAACTGAAGTGATTATGCAACCTACGCGATGTAATGGAAGGAGAAACAAGAGTAAGTGGGAAAGGCCTGTTTCTTTACGCGTATTTGTGAAATATGCAGAGAAGGGGAAGATTGCAGCGAGTACTCAGGGGTTGAAGCGAAAGGCTGTGGTTAATTTGAGTTATGACGCTGTGATAGCCGTAGTTAGGCGAAATTAAACGTGTCAAATTGTGTGTATCTTGCCATTCAGAATTTGAATTTCAGAAATTGGGTGTATCTTGTGTGCAAAGATACCCACAAATAAATTGTGCGTCTCTCAAGTTTTGAGAACATTTCTGTAGTCTAGCCAAAAATTTAAGCCGAAATCCTCCCTCTATTGCATGTAGGTACACATGTATGCTCTGTTTTTGGAAAACCTAAGCGATAGAGAAGCACTTTCGCCATCAATCTCGTAAGGCTGCACAAGCAACCCTGGCAAATATGGCTATTCTTTTTAACACGAAAGTGTTGTATTCCTGGATGCACTAAGATTTTGATGACATCATATCCGTCAGGGAAGTGACGCCAGTACAACGAACACAGGAGAAACGTGGTTGGTGCTGCCGTCTAGGAGAGGTGAAGCGAAGTAGTGCATCATGGCGCTAACCAGCGCCGACAGTTGGCGTAAGCTGCGTCGTAGCGACGCCGACGGGCGAATGGCGCGAACGCCGACTGGTTTGATGCAAAGTGAAACGCCTGCGGGTAGCTGAACGCGTTCGGGCGTTGACGGTTCAAGCTACAAATTCTACCTCTCGCGTTGCACAGCTGAGCTCGTCGCAATGCAACCGTCGGCCGTACACGCCACGAAGCAGGGCCAGTTATTACGTTTCTGAATGCCATCACCTGGTGCAAGAAAAGAATAACGGCAAGGTCCGTAATCAGCCATTCCCTTCTACCGGATAGCGGAGAATTCAGTCAGTTGCTTAAGAATTCCCAATGCCCTCCAAGTGGATGAATATGGTCATTGTAATTCCATTGTGCTTTCAAGTCCAGAAGTGCCAACTTCACCTTGTTGACACCGGTGAAATAACTAACGCCGAGTTTTTGTAAAAGACGTATGTTCATCCAAGAATTGTCTTCACATTTTCTTTCCTGCCGCGATAATTTACTGAAGTTTTCGGGCATTTTCTCGCCTGCTGGTGAAATATTATGGCTCGACGTCGCAGCCCAACTTTACCCTCCAGCTCTCAATCGAAAACGATTTATTCCAGTACGATGCAGTACCAACCATGTGTTTTTATAGGTGATGTTGGTGCCTAAAGTAAACAGGCGAAATTTGCATGTGTATAATGGGTGCGGAACCATCGTTACGGCAAAAAAAGAGAGAGATCGGCCTCAGAGGCATATGGCGTGCATCGACTTCCACCGAGATTGCCGCTCTTACGCCGCCCGTCCTGGCATGAAAGCCAGCGCTTCAGCAATAGCGGCGGCACTCCGTCAAGGACTTGCAATCGATAAGGATCAACCTTACGCAGCGTGCAGGGTGGCCTTGGAATATGCAGGCAGGATTACCATACATCAAATTAGGTCCTCGATGCCTCCATAAGCGCTCTTCTTCACCCCCTCCAATGCAAATACGTGAACGGGCAAGCCAAGCAGCTTTTCTGCAGTCTCGCGCTATTGAGAGGTTTAGCTGGCTTCAACGTGTCCTTTTTGACTGGGATGGGCCATTTCTTTCATACCAAGCAGAATAAATCATCGTTTGCTCGGTGCGCGAGTTAATCCCGAGTGGTTTCAATCGACTCTTCAGCCGATTTAAATTAAGGCCTTACCTTGTCGCCAACTTTCTTGCGCCTGTATCAGTTTCATTTTTTGTCGCATCTATTTGGTGGCCTGACGAAGACGTAGGGTAGCTGGGATTGTGTCCTGCTTGCTGGTCGCGCTTGCACGGTCATTGTGCTTAGTTAGCGCCGTTCTGGAGCCATTTACTGTGCTCAGTTGATAGGCAACATGTTTGTTTAACTTCATCACCACTCCACAGCGCTGAGTGGCGCAAACACCTTTTAAAACGCGAAACTGAATACTTTGGTGACTTATTTTGAGAGTAATAATCCAGCAACTTAGACTTTACAAGGTAGCTAGCATGTTTTTCTTGCAGAGATCCGGCAAACGTGAAACGCAAGGAGCTCTGCAGAAAACTGTGTACGTGGAGATGACTTAATGTCATGGGTGACAGCACCGAAAAGAAGGTCACGATGCTCGGACTAGCGAATATTCCTGGTTCAGGTTTAAACATGACTTTAGGGAGGAGTAGTAATTCTAAGATGAAATATTCCAGAGAAAGGTTTTAGTCATGTAAAGAGGAGGGAACAAATACAAAACAACTGTACGTGGTTGCAGTCGAAGGACCGAACTCATTACAGGCAGACCGACGGCAGCTTTTCATACCCCTCAGTCGCTGACCAAAAGAATATTTACAGCCTGCAACGATGTCGACAACTTGATGCAATGGGTGCTTTCAAAAGGAAATGAATACTGCGTCAACCTTTTCAGTCCCTTGCACTCTGTCAATGCAGCCTAACGCACGCCTTGCTATATGGCAGTCACACGGGCACTACCCGTTCATCTGCCTGAAACAAACAAACAAAAAAAATAAGGGGGTGGACTTCGGGCTGGCTTCCCTCGCTGGTGAAACTGACCTCCCTCCCTACGGTTCGGTGTCACTGGCATCAAATATTACTCTGAGATGGTGGACGCTGTAGATGTCGCTCTGGCCTTTCGAAAACACATCCGTCTTCCAGTTGTTCGCTCATTCCTTTATTATCCCCAACATTTTGATGATTGCGCCTGTAATTTATTCTCGTCTGTATCTTGAGAGTTGCAAGTTTAGTGCGGCCTTCGGTGTTTTAGCGTTTGTAATTCAGGTTCTAACTCACATTCATTGCCGTGGCCGAATGAATGGTCCACGGCAACGTACTAACCACTTGAGAAGAGAGAAGGGGAGCATTCACAGTAATTTCGTTAAAGAAACGCGAGTTATATTCCGAAGACGTCACTGTGGATAGCTGCGTCCAGAACACACAAGGTAATGCTGAACCTTCTCTAGAATGCACTTTGCATAAGCATGTGAGTAGCTTTACTTGTTCCTGAAGTTGAAGTTACGGCTCCATTTCTTCATAAGTGTCTGTTGAAACAGTTTTTCAAGCTTTCATACTAGCAAACTTGCATGACTCTGTATCGCCTTATTTCTTTTAACGCATTCTTTGGAGCAGCATTTTTGTACTTAATTTTGTTTGCTGTTATAAACACTGCATTATGGTTGTTGTTTTGATAACCTAGAAAGGGGCCTTTTTTTCCAGACAGGACTTTTTCTCTGTAAGTCTTTCTTCGTGTCGCGTGTTTTCTATTTTCTTCCTTTTCTTTTTCATCAAAACTGTTCCCTTCTGTCGCTAACCTTATTTTTCTTCTGCCACCAAATAAATAGAGATAATAATTGTCCCCATGCCTCACGGGCCACACGACTCCAACGAAAAAGGCCAGCCCTTTCAACTGAACATAACCCTTCGGCGTTTTTAATTGGAAGACAGACCGAGATGTATAGATGGAAAGGGGGCAGGTGAGCACCTCTATTTTACAAAACAGACGTGCCTGTCGGTACCAGGAGGGGTTACAGGTTTACTATCAGCGTATGGATAACTGTAGTACCAAATTTTTGCAGGTCGCTGAGGGAGTGCACAGCGCATATCTTATGTTAAGCGTGGCAGCATCCATGTACTTCCCGTGTCCCTTAATACAAGGAGGCCAAAACTCACTCCATCTGTGCCGAGTTTGGAAGCTTCCGGCATCCCGGCTTCGCGCCCTTTCGCATATGCGAGTGGGCAAGCATGGAGTTACTACGCATGGAAAAGGAAAGTGCAGATTGATATATCACACCTTCTTTACATAGTCCTGAGGCAATGCCCGTTGCCAGCATGGAGCTCTGAGTCACTTAAGATCCAGTCTCGTGGGTCCGAGCGTAGTAGAACGAGGAGGAGGAAACAGCGAAGTTGAAGGCAACAAATAGCGCTACTATACGACCTAACCTTACAGCTTCGGCGTTCTGTCTTTGGTAATCGAGTGCAACTTACATTGACGTTGCAGGTTGGACCGATCTGAAGGTGGCTAAAAACGTTAAAACCAATTAGAGTAGACGTTGACTCAGCATGGCGCAGGCACGGAATAAAGCCTGGTTAAGGTCCGGGCGATATACCGCCCGCAAAAATATGAGGGCAAACATTGCGTAACCGAATTCTAAATATGTATATTAGAAGGTCAGTTTTCCATTATTTAGGGACCGCTTTTGTCCCATTGAAACTCACTTTATTGGATAATGGGGGTTAACGATAGTACCAACGTTTTGTGCACTTCTACAGAAAATTATACCTATTGAAGAAAAGTGCGTAAAACATTGTTAGATCTCTTCTAGATATATGTGAATTGCAGCAAGGAATGCGCTTAAATCAACACCTCCCCCTTATAAGCCAGTGTATTTGAAAGTGCGCTGACAGTGAGAACCCTTAAAGGAGCCATCAAGACAAAATTCAAGTTTGTTTTATTCGAAAGATTTCGTGTTCTATAGTGCCCCCAGCGCTTCACCGGAAGCAAAAGGTGCTTTATTCACTGCGAAATTAATCAATTTAAGCAAAACTTTTGATTCTCGCGCCAAAACCTGTGTTTGAATGACGTTTGCCATGACATCACAAGAGCAAGTCTTTCAGGTGCACGGCCGGACTGGACTCTCCTCCTCCCGAGTCGTGTACGGCCGTGGGAGCGGAAACTTGCTTACGGTTAGTCAACCTAGATGGCGCCACCACACAGCGGCAAGTCGTTTTCTGCCCTTGGTTTGTTTGTGAACGTATTTAAACCTGGCTTGTTTTGTTCATAGAGACAATAATCGTTTCGTGAAACATGGTGCTCGCTCAACAAATACGGTCACGTAAGACATCGTCGCTTGCGTCAATCGGCCAGTGTCGTCTGATACAACTCCAAAGCAGCCCCGCAGTGCTGCGCATCTAAACGAAGCATAGTGCGCGAAGTACCAACAGCAGTACGCATCGGTACTTCTAAGTTTACGTGTGCTTTCGTAACTTCCACTGTTTGTCCAATCATTATTACTGATATAAAAAAATGCCCTACATTTAAGCGCAAATAGCTCGTTCGGCAAGCTTATAAGTTGTTCCTAATTTGCGTTTACTTTTTCCGGTCTCCGCCAATCGCAGAGCTGCCTTGTATGACGTCATAAGTTCTGTTGCGGGAACTGAGCTAGTGGGTCACATGGCCATACCTTTTTTTCATAATTATACAGCTTATTTGAGCAAAGTTTACGTTAAAAGTGGGGTCAGCATGATTCTAACGAAGCAATCCTATGCATGAACCAAACATGCATTTTGTCTTCTAGGCTCCTTTAAGCGGTTGCACAACTTCCCGCTCTACTTACTAATAACCAGAAAGGCGTAAATTAACGAATGACTTTGAAGTTTCCTCAACAGAAAATTGGTTAAAATTCATCTTACAAATTGTCCCGAATGACAACTTATCACTTTTGTTGGGTCGCCTGTAAATCCAATGTACACAAAAGCGCGCACAATCATTTGCTACAGGCTACAGTTTACAGGCTACAAGTCATGCTACTTGCTTTTTAGGCCTACAGAGGAACATCTAAGGCATTTCTCCGAAAAATGGCTTCATAGCTGCTTTTAGAACACTTGGTTTTTACGAAAAAAAAATGCCTTCTGTTAGGGGACCCACAATGTGATCCGGCTTCATTTCCTTTCCGCGCTCATCGATTCGCTAGAACTGAAGCATTCCCGCAACTTTTCACATAGGAGAAAGCAGGCAGACTGAGTCTGAAATAAAGGCTCAGCGTAAATAATTTTCGGGTGATGACAGAAAAACTTTCGTATGAGCGAAATTGAGGAGGGAAATGGAATGAAACGTCTAACAAAACGTAACCGCGCTGCTAATGTTCACCATCGTCTAGAAGGAAGGGAAATGAAAGGGAAAACATAGATCGAGTACTGTCGGCAAAAAACCGTTGCAAAAAAAAGAACAAAACAATAAGCATTTATTTTTTGTTGTTGTCGCCGTTCCGGCCGCTGTTCCTCGACAGTTTTACGCTCCGATTCACAAGGTTTTCGGTCGAGTTGGCCGCTGAGAGGAACGACAAAATGCCGCTTCAGGTTTTCTTTACGGCCCTCGTCATTGCGCCTTTCCTTTTCCTCGTTGTGCGCTTTTTCCAAGGAAGGAATACTTGGGCGGAAGGAGGGGCAATAAACACGATGAAAAAAACGTTAAGAAACGAGCACGCAGACACCCGGCGTGTTGGTCGCAAAGGCTTTATGTTCTTCCGCTGCACCCTCTACCTTTTGTCCATCCCTCCCACCCTTCCCGCCTTTACTTTTCTTCCTCCTCCAAAGAACTTTCCTCTCGCTTTTACGATGTTTCTCGTGCTCCGTTTACAGTTTTACTCCTGCCTTTTCTACCAGTATGGCAGTTTGAACTAAATTTAGGGCATTGCCGACACAGCAAATACAGAAAAAAACAAAGTGCAAAAAGGCGAACGGGTCTACGTGAGTCAGCTAACTTTCTCTCTTTCTCTCTCTCTCTCTCTCTGTGCGTGCGTGCGTGTGTGTGTGTGCGTGTGTGTGTGTGTGTGCGTGTGTGTGTGTGTGTGCGTGTGTGTGTGTGTGTGTGTGTGTGTGTGTGTGTGTGTGTGTGTGTGTGTGTGTGTGTGTGTGTGTGTGTGTGTGTGTGTGTGTGTGTGTGTGTGTGTGTGGGTGGGTGGGTGGGTGTGTGTGTGCATGTGCGCGCTTGCGTGCGTGTGTGGGAGGGGGGAAGGAAGGATCAGGTATTTGATATGAGGAACCCACGACAGTGAATGGTCAAATGTGACGGCAGGTTACTCCTCAAGGAAGATAGTGGAACATCCCGCAGCTGCTAAGTATTTTTCAATGGCCCGTAGAGCTCTCTGCAGCTTCGATTGAATATGTCTGTGGTTCTTGCCTGAAGTCAACACCCCGATACCAAATGTAGGTCTTATTAGCTTTCAGGGAGACGCAAACAGCGTTGGCTAGCTTATGATGCAGGTGAGGCACATTCTGAAGTGTTGGACTAAGATCCCCACCTTGAAGGACACTTTCTGGGGTGGCATGCCATGTCATGTCGCAATTCTCGGTTGTCATGTAGACATGCAGATTGTTAATATAATCGCTGAGCTAGGCGTGAATTCATCTTCGTAGCCCTATTAATGTTATCGTCGTTTGGAGAGAGAGAGAGAGAGAGAGAGAGAGAGAGAGAGAGAGAGAGAGAGAGAGAGAGAGAGAGAGAGAACATAGTCTTTTGGTCCACTTCATGGACAACAATGTCAAAACTGACTTGATGTCTAGGAAAACGGCTAGGATGAGGCTTTTGGCAGCTTTTTGCGCATGAATATCGGAGCCTTGCTGCTAAGAAGCCAGTCCACGAATTCTCCGAAATCACAGCAGAGCTTTGACGAGGGCGGACTTCGGCACATAATCCTTCTGCAATATCTATGTTCTGA